>NW_011494903.1:2682189-2714287 GCF_000754665.1 Bison bison bison
GGCCACTGCTGAGTTTTCCAAATTTGCTGGCATATTGAGTGCAGCACTTTCACAGCATCATCTTTCAGGATTTGAAATAGCTCAACTGGAATTCCATTATGTCCACTAGCTTTGTTCGTAGTCATGCTTTCTAAGGCCCACTTGACTTCACATTCAAGGATGTCTGGCTCTAGATTAGTGATCACAGCATTGTGATTATCATGGTCGTGAGGATCTTCTCTGTACAGTTCTTCTGTGTATTCTTGCCACCTCTTAATATCTTCTGCTTCTGTTAGGTCCATACCATTTCTGTCCTTTATCAAGCCTATCTTTGCGTGAAATGTTCCCTTGTTATCTCTAACTTTCTTGAAGAGATCTCTAGTCTTTCCCACTCTGTTGTTTTCCTCTATTTCTTTGCATTGATAGCTAATGAAGGCTTTCTTATCTCTTCTTGCTATTCTTTGGAACTCTGCATTCAGATGCTTATATCTTTCCTTTTCTCCTTTTTTCGCTTCTCTTCTTTTCACAGTTATTTGTAAGGGCTCCCCAGACAGCCATTTTGCATTTTTGCATTTCTTTTCCATGGGGATGGTCTTGATTCCTGTCTCCTGTACAATGTCATGAACCTCATTCCATAATTCATCAGGCAGTCTATCTATCAGATCTAGTCCCTTAAATCTATTTCTCACTTCCATTGTATAATCATAAGGGATTTGATTTAGGTCATACCTGAATGGTCTAGTGGTTTTCCATACTTTCTTCAATTTCAGTCTGAATTTGGCAGTAAGGAGCTCATGATCTGAGCCACAGTCAGCTCCTAGTCTTGTTTTTGTTGACTGTATAGAGCTTCTCCATCTTTGGCTGCAAAGAATATAATCAGTGATTTCAGTGTTGACCTTCTGGTGATGTCCATATGTAAAGTCTTTTCTTGTGTTGTTGGAAGAGGGTGTTTGCTATGACGAGTGCATTTTCTTGGCAAAACTCTATTAGCCTTTGCCCTGCTTCATTCCGTATTCCAAGGCCAAATTTGCCTGTTACTCCAGGTGTTTCTTGACTTCATACTTTTGCATTCTAGTCCCCTATAATGAAAAGGACATCTTTTTTGGATGTTAGTTCTAAAAGGTCTTGTAGGTCTTCATAGAACCATTCAACTTCAGCTTCTTCAGCGTTACTGGTTGGGGCATAGACTTGGATTAAGTGAGGAAACATACAAGATTAGAGATACTTATTACATTGTTACAGAAATTTCAAAAAATTACAACCAAAAGTTAACAGTGATTTCATGAAATGACAGCACATCTATACAACGGAAAACTATGCAGTCATTAAAAATCTTATGGCATGTATATACGCATATGTACTTTTGTATAGTTATGCATATACATGTCTGTATCTTTATCTGTTTAAAAGTGTTATGGCAGGATATCCAAAATATGGTTGTTGTGGTGGTTTAGTCACTAAGTCATGTCCAACTTTGCAATCCTGGTGGACTGTAGCCTGCCATGTAATGCCATGGACTGTATCCTGCCATGTATCCCTGTCCATGGGATTCTCCAGGTGGGAATATTGGAGTGGGTTGCCATTTCCTTCTCCAGAGGATCTTCCCAACCCAGGAATTGAACCTGTGTCTCCTGCACCGAAAATATATTGATAAGTAAAAAATTATATAGCACAAAGCTTTTATTTTAGCAAAATAATTTATTCATCAAAAGAATATGCACTGAGTATCAAAAAATAATTCTGGGGCTAGAATCATTATAATAAACATTGAAGACAGACCAAAGAGAGAAGTCATACAGCTGTGCAGGAAAGTGTAGAATAAGAGAAATGCAGTGCTGTTAGCTTTATCTTCTGAATAATGTAGAGAAGGCACAGCAGGACCATGCTGTCAGTTGTCAGTGCTCTTTCTTCCTTCCCTACTCACCGCCTTTGTAAATGCAAGCCACAGATGCAATTTAGACACAGAGCATCTTTAAGCATGCACCTAATGATCAATAAATTGAATGTTGAGTCTGAAATCACCTCCAGGGTAATGTATGATTTAAATAAGAGTGTATCACAATAGACACTCCATGAAGTCTTTACTACCTGCAAAATAGAAAACTTCTCTGTCTAGTTTCTTCTTTATTATTTGCTGTTTACTATTTATTCTTACTTATTTGTTGTATTCCCAAGTTCTAATCTTAGAATCACTAAAGTTACTCAGAACTCTTGGATGAGCTACTAATCTGGCTTTTTTTTTTTTTTTTTTATCTTCTCAAGCATGTATGGGATTTTGCCAAAAAGTTTGTTCAGTTTCTCCATACATTACGGAGAAACCCAAAGGAACTTTTTGGCCAACCCAATACTTCTGAATTCTATGACTTAATTTTTGATCACATATATCATGACATGGAGGAGATTCCCTCATGGCTCAGAAAGTAGTGTCTGCCTGCAATGTGGAAGACCTGAGTTTGATCCCTGGGTCAGAAAGATCCCCTGGAGAAAAAATGGCAACGCACTCCAGTATTCTTGCCTGGAAAATCCCATGAATGGAGGAGCCTGACGGCCTACAGGGCTACAGTCCATAGGGTCACAAAGAGTCAGACACAACTGAACTACTTCATTTTCACTTTCATCATGACATGAAACAATATGGCTGGCTGAATATAGTGCTTGCTCCTATGACTTGGCTTATCCTGGGGTCTGTTTGCCCTCAGTTGCTTCCTTCTCTGGCTTTCTTCTGTATCACAGGAAAGCTGACGCCTCCAAGCTACAATTCCCTGGCTCCCATGACAGCAAGCTTCTCACTGCGTGTGGCCAAGAGGAGGAACCTGCAGATATTTGAAGGTGAACAAAGGAAAAATTCAGGATACTCCTTTCCGTCCTATTTCTCCTGTGCAGTATTTTGCTATCTAGCTCAGTGACTCCAGCATCTTTTCATCAAGTTTGCTGGGTTCCAGATTCCACAGAGTGACTGGCTCTAGGAGTCATGTAACATTATCTTCTCTAATTGAACCTGTAGCCTAGGAATGTTTGGTGACCTCAGACAATTACCTGGTTAACCAATCTCCAGTATTAAATACCTTCTGTTATGAATAATTAAATCAGCTTCTGTTTTTCTGTTTGCAAGTTGGTGCGAGTGGCAAAAAATCTGCCTGCCAATGCAGAAGACAAGAAAGGTGGGTTCGATCCCTGCTTTGGGAAGATACCCTGGAGGAGGGCCTGGCAACCTACTCCAGTATTCTTGCCTGGAGAGTTCCAAAGACAGAGGAGCCTTGTGGGCTACGTTCACAGGGTTTCAAAGCGTTGTACACAACATAAGTGACTTAGCACCGCACAGCACAGCACATAAAACATTATTGATTGTTTCAGTCAAAATATGATTTGTTGTAGTGATACGTAATGAGGGAAATGAGATATGATTTGTAGTAATTAAAAAAAATTCAAAGATATTATCTGCAATAAATAGCAAAATTTAAGAAAACCCTTCTCAAGAGCTCAAAATTGATTTTTTTCCCTAGGTGGTCACAGTGAGGATGGGGAAAGTTTCTGCTTATGTGAGTATAAATAGGTAGAACTTCTCTATGTAAACAAATTCAGGCTTGCTTACTCTAAAGGTGCCATTTAGCTATGGACTTGATTTATTACACTTGAGATGGAGATGACCACTTTCCAGCGGTATGAAGAGCAATGCTATCTTAAAAAGGAAGAGAGAGAGATAGAGAAACCAGTTTATGCAAGTTCTCAGTTCTCTTTGTGTGGTCCACGCAGATCTGTAAAGGGTCTCGCTCTGCTGAGCCTGATTCTGACTTGGCTGTCATCCTGGCCCTTGGCTCTCCCTTTCTCCAGGTGGAAAATGAGAACTCTAGTTCCAGATCATTTACTCTACAACACATCTCTGTTTTTAGTCACACCCGCAGGAGCTTTATTTCCACGTTTCATTCCTGCAGTCTTTGAATTTCATATTGTAATATTTATGTTCTCTGAAAAAGAGGTGCATATCAGCAGCCTAGAGATGTGCCCTATCTCTGTACACTTATTTCATGTGATTATCTTTTCTTCAAAATTGTATAATGTGAAGTAAAACACTCTTTGCTTATGTTTGGAAAGACAGTATTGTATAATGGTTAAGAACTCAGGCATGTGGGTTCTGATCCTTATTGTGCCAGTTAAGCAGTTCTGGGAGCTCAAGCAAGTTACTTCAAATCACTAAGTCTTCATTTCATCATCTGTAAAATAGAAATGAAAAGGTTTATACTATCTAAAAGGCATTTGACGAGTGAATCAAATGTTTTATAAATAACTTACAGTAGTCCCTGAAAAATGTGTGTGTGTATGCTCTCTTGTCTGATTCTGCGACCATGTAGACTGTAGCCTGCCAGGCTCCTCTGGCCATGGGATTTCCCAGGCAATAATACTGGATTGGGTTGCTGTCTTCCCAACCCAGAGAGCAAACCCACGTCTCCTGCATATCCCACATTGGCAGGCAGATTCTTTATCCACTAACGAACTGGGAGGCCCCTGGGAAATGGGAATAGAGTAAATACTCAAGACTTGTAGCTATGATGATGATGATAGTGATGGGGATGCATGTATAACAGAGTTTAATGAGAAAGCTGAGTAATATTTTTAATATTAGTTATGTTCTGGTATATTTTAAGTTCTTTGCAGAGTTAGCATATATTTATGAGCATATATCTATATATGAGTTTTAATGTATTTATCTTTTTTATAAAGTCCAAAGAATACTTGGGCCTCTCAAAAAAAAAAAAAAAAGAGTTATAGCCAAATAAGGTTCTGTTTTCTTTTGTTTCTCTTAAGCAGGAATCTATTGAAGCACTTGGAAAACAATAAAGAGTCAGTGCAGTGCTACTTAAAATGTTCAAACTAACCTCGGGATGCAGCACAGACATTCCCCTGTCTAGTTGCAGCATTCTTCTGGGCTTATAAAACACAGGACAACCACTTCGAGTCACGAAAAGCCTCTTCTCTAACTGCCTCATAGTAAAATAGAAGAGAATGGGCACTTCCTTTCCAACTAAAGATATATTTTCCATCTTCTCCTAACGTGTGCTAAGTCACTTCAGTCATGTCCGACTCTTTGTGACCCCAGGGACTGTAGCGCTCCAGGATCCTCTGTCCGTGGGATTCTGCAGGCAAGAATATTGGAGTGGGTTGCCATGCCCTCCTCCTGGGGATCTTCCCAATCAAGGGATCGAATCCGTGTCTCTTATGTCTCTTGCATTGACAGGAGGATTCTTTACCACTAGTGCCACCTGGGAAACCCCAAAGTGAAAGTAAAATGTTACTTGCTCAGTCATGTCCAACTCTCTGTGATCCCAAGGACTGTAGCCCATCAGGCTCCTCTGTCCATGGAATTCTTTGGGCAAGAATACAGGAGTGGGTAGCCATTCCCTTCTCCAGGGTATCTTCCAGACCCAGGGATTGAACCCATGTCTTCTGGCTTGCAGGCAGATTCTTTATAATCTGAGCCACCAGGGAAGACCTTCTTCAGTTCAGTTCAGTTCAGTCACTCAGTTGTGTCTGACTCTTTGCGACCCCATGAATCGCAGCACGCCAGGCCTCCCTGTCCATCACCAACTCCCAGAGTTCACCCAGACTCATGTGCATCGAGTCAGTGATGCCATCCAGCCATCTCATCCTCTGTCATCCCCTTCTCCTCCTGCCCCCAATCCCTCCCAGCATCAGATTTTTTTCCAGTGAGTCAACTCTTTGCATGAGGTGGCCAAATACTGGAGTTTCAGCTTTAGCATCATTCCTTCCAAAGAAATCTCAGGGCTGATCTCCTTCAGAATGGACTGGTTGGATCTCCTTGCAGTCCAAGGGACTCTCAAGAGTCTTCTCCAACACCACAGTTCAAAAGCATCAATTTTTTGGCACTCAGCTTTCTTCACAGTCCAACTCTCACATCCATACATGACCACAGGAAAAACCATAGCCTTGACTAGATGAACCTTTGTTGGCAAAGTAATGTCTCTGCTTTTTAATATGCTATCTAGGTTGGTCATAACTTTCCTACCAAGGAGTAAGAGTCTTTTAATTTCATGGCTGCAGTCACCATCTGCAGTGATTTTGGGGCCCAAAAAAATCAAGTCTGACACTGTTTCCACTGTTTCCCCATCTATTTCCCTTGAAGTTATGGGACCAGATGCCATGATCTTTGTTTTCTGAATGTTGAGCTTTAAGCCAAGTTTTTCACTCTCCTCTTTCACTTTCATCAAGAGGCTTTTTAGTTCCTCTTCACTTTCTGCCATAAGGGTGGTGTCATCTGAATATCTGAGGTTATTGATATTTCTCCCGACAATGTTGATTCCAGCTTGTGCTTCTTCCAGCCCAGCGTTTCTCATGATGTACTCTGCATATAAGTTAAATAAGCAGGGTGACAATATACAGCCTTGACGTACTCCTTTTCCTATTTGGAACCAGTCTGTTGTTCCATGTCCAGTTCTAACTGTTGCTTCCTGCCTGCATACAGATTTCTCAAGAGGCAGGTCAGGTGGTCTGGTATTCCCATGTCTTTCAGAATTTTCCACAGTTTATTGTGATCCACACAGTCAAAGGCTTTGGCATAGTCAATAAAGCAGAAATAGATGTTTTTCTGGGACTCTCTTGCTTTCCTCCTCAAATTCTACCTGATTTGAACAATATTGCTGCTGTCTATGGGGTCGCACAGAGTCAGACATGACTGAAGTGACTTAGCAGCAGCAGTAGTGGCAGCAGCAACCATCAAAGATCGTACATTTGCTGAGTTCAATCTCACTTAACTCATATACTCTGACTTCTACTGACCTCTCTTTCCTTGTTTCTTTTACAATTTCATCCTTCTTTTCTTACTCCTTGAACTCGAAACAATGTAGTTTCCTCAAGTTCTGTCCTCCATCTTCACCTGTCACTCCATGCTTTCCTTTCCTTAGGATAACCATGGGCTTCGTAGGGCTGGAAGCCATGGTCTTCCAGGTGGTTCAGAGGGTAAGAAAACCTGCCTACTATGCAAGAGTTGTGGGTTTAATCCCTAGGTCGGGGAGCTCCCCTCGAGAAGGGTGTGGTAACCCACTCCAGTATTTTTGCCTGGAGAATCCCATGGACAAAGGGAGCCCTGCAGACTACAGTCCACGGGGTCGCAAAGAGTCAGACTGTCTGAAGTGACTGAGCAGACACACATATGGGAGAGCCATACCCATAGTCACCTCTCCACTGACAACTCAAGCTTACATATTTTAACCTTAATTTCTGAGCCCTGACTCATATATTCGACCAATAACATTTGAATCACTATACTTTCTAGGTATTTCAAAATGAACATATCCCAAATAGTACTTGTCATATTCACCCACTCTCAGTGGGTTTTTACTTCATTATTTCTTGTCTCAGTGTCTTCCATAAGCCTTACAAATCAGAAACCTCTATTTTTCTTTCTCCATAACCTTCATATCTAAATCATTATTACATCTTACTGATATTATATTGAAAGTGAAAGTGAAAGTCTCTCAGTCATGTCTGACTCTTTGCAACCCCATGGACTGGACAGTTCAGCTCATTTCAGTCACTCAGTCATGTCTGACTCTGTGGCTCCATGGACTGCAGCATGCCAGACTTCCCTGTTCATCACCAACTCTCGGAGCTCACTCAAACTGGTGTCCATCCATAGTCGATGATGCCATCCAACTATCTCATCCTCTGTAGTTCCCTTCTCCTCCCACCTTCAGTCTTTCCCAGCATCAGAGTCTTTTCCAGTGAGTCAGTTCTTCGCATCAGGTGGCCAAAGTATTGGAGCTTCAGCTTCAGCATCAGTCCTTCCAATGAATATTCGGGACTGATTTCCTTTAGGATGGACTGGTTGGATCTCCTTGCTGTCCAAGGGACTCTCAAGAGTCTTCTTTAACACCACAGGTCAAAAGTATCAATTCTTTGGCACTCAGCTTTCTTTGTAGTCCAACTCTCACATCCATACGTGACTACTGAAAAAACCATAGCTTTGACTAGACAGACTTTTGTTGGCACTGTCTCTGCTTTTTAATATGCTGTCTAGGTTGGCCATAGCTTTTCTTCCAAGGAGCAGGTGTCTTTTAATTTCATGGCTGCAGTCACCATCTGCAGTGATTTTGGAGCCCCAGAAAAGAAAGTCTGTCACTGTTTCTGTTATTTGCCCATCTATTTGCCACAAACTGATGGGACCAGATGCCATGATCTTATTTTTCCTAATGTTGAGTTTTAGGACTGTACAATCTTTGGACTTCTCTTGGCCAGAAAACTGGAGTGGGTAGCCTTTCCCTTCTCCAGAGGATCTTCCCAACCAAGGAATCAAACCCAGGACTTCTGCACTGCAGGCAAATTCTTTACCAGCTGAGCTGGTTCTTTACCAGATCTTCCCCTACTTGTTCTTGCCCTTGGTCCAACTTTCTCATAAAAACCAAGCACTGTGGTTTTTTGTGGTTTTTTCCAAATTTTTGTTTTTAAGTTATTGTAGAGTCATAGGAGTTTATGGAGAAATGAACAAAGAAGTCCCGTGTATGCTTCCCTTATCCTCCATCAACCATAGCACAACTATAGCAAAATATCAAAAACAAGACACTGACATTGGTATAATCCACAGAATTAATTCAAATGTCACCAGTTTGGCACACATTCGTGTGTGTGCAGCTCAATACAATTTTAACACAGGTGTCAGCTTTGTGTAACCACCACCACAATCAAAATACTAAGTGGCACCATCATAAGACTCCCTCTTGTTACCCCATTAAACCATACCCATCCACTCCCCTGTATCGAATCCCTAGGAACCACTCATGTGTTCTTCACAGAACACTGCTGGACCCTTGATCTTGGAGTTATAGCTTCCAGCACTGAGAAACAAATGTCTGTTGTTTAAGCCACTCAACTCAGCCCTGCTGGTTTCATCTCCAGGTACAGACGATACTTCCCTGGGTTGTCTGGTGTCCCTGGGCCAGCTTCTGGAAGGGGATAGGAGAGCAGAAGCCATGGGGCCTGGCCCTCCTTTGAGCCTGAGTGGAGGGCAGGGAGACAAAGGCCACTGTGGGTGCTGCTCCTGCCAAGAACAGGACTGTCCCTGGAAGCTGGGTGTGCAGTGAGGATGGGGTGGTTGGGGCTTCCTGCTCTTGGTGCCAGTGGATCAGGCCAGTGCCAGGTCCAAATGGTGGAACAAGGGCCGTGACTCTTCACTGTGTCCATTGTGCTTTCCTTTCCCTAGTCCTTGGCCAGAAAGGACAAGGTTTTCTTTTGGGTTGTTCTTGTTTGGCTTATGCCTGCAGTGGTTCTGGGCTTTAGATCTCTCCTGTGTCCAGTCTAGGAGCATATGGGAGATGAAAAGAAAACCTAGGAAATTTCACCACATAGCCAGTCCTTGTGTCCTCAAGGTCTGTTCTTCCTCCCTAGCCAGTGCTGTTGACATTCTTTCAGCTTACTTTTAGAGTTCCTTCATCATGGTCTAATGGACTTTTTCCTTGGTGTTTTGTTTTATTTATAGAGGAGCACAGAAGAAATTATTCTATACCATCTTGCCCTAGAACAGGAGCCAAAATAATCTTTTAAGGAAGTAAATGTACTCAGATTGCTTTACCCCTTATTAGTGTCATAGTAAACCATCAATAGGCTTTCTGGATTCAAGTCACATGGTCTTCTGTCATTCTGAATACACTATATTCCATTTCTACTCAGATATTTCTCTACTCCTCTTCTTTCTGCCCTGGACCTTTTTTCCCCTCTCCCTTCACTATCTCCCATTTTCTATTCTCAAGAAACCCTTGCCTATTCATGAATTCTTACTTATCATGTACAATTCAGCTTAAATATTATTTAGTCAAGAAAGTCCTCTCTGACTCCCTACACTAGCTCAGGTCCTCTTACAATATATACACTGTCCTCTCTTTAGCCATTGCATCGATAATTAAGCTAATGATTATGTAGTTAACTGTTCAGTATCTCTATCCATTGCTAGAATGTAAACCCTTAGGGTCTGGGTCTATCTTGTTCAGTATTGATCCCAACCCCCACCCACACCTCCAGTACTCACCAAGTGTCTGAATACATTAAAAGTTTTCCTTAAAGTTAAAAAATTCAATATGTGTCTGGGATTTTCCATTTTCAGAAAACTTTGCAGTCATGAATTAAACAAGTATCAGAATAGTCCTGAAAGTTGAAGGAATTAAAAGTCACACAGCAGTTAGGACATAGTTATCCTCTTCTCAAAGCTCAGTTTGAAAAAATTCCTCCTGTCTACAAGGGGGATTAAAAATTAAAATTAAAAAAATAAAAATTAAAAAAAGGGGGATTATTTAATAAAAATACCCCCCCCCCCCTTTTTCATGGTAGGTCAATAATTTTGTTCTAAAGTGTAGCTTTACCTAATTTCTTCCACAGCTGTTTACTCTAGTCAGCCAGGCATGGGCAAGATCCAGGCAAGACAACAGTGAACAAGATGGACCACAGTGGTGGTCGTGGTTGTTGTTTTTTAATGAAACTTGGAGTTGGAACACATAGAGATGATCTTCATGGAGAAACCATGAAGACCTACAGCTTTGGGGTTCCTTACCTGGGAATTGGTTTCAATTTCTAATATTTCTTCAACTAAAAGAAACAGTTAAAAATCATTTCTTGGGCAATGAACCATGGAATAGAGAAAAAAAAAAATCAGCATTTGAAAGAAAAATGTTGAGATGTCCATTGGCCAGTAATTTTCCCATAAATCTGTAGGGGATTTGGTGTATTTTGTTTGGATTAGTTACTTAATAATCCAGGAAGAGGATCTCAAGTAATAATGTGTTGCACAATGTTTTTCAGAAAATCTCATGTTAAAAGTAATGCCACCACCAATGTAAAGTTGCTTTTATTTCCTCGGCAGAGTTTATAAACTGAATTTTTGTTCAAGTAAATACACTGCAACAGTAGATGTAAGTAGAGAGGGAGCGACAGTTTCCTAGAATTTCTTAACATTAAATAAAACAAAACTCCAAATCCTCAAAGGTTGTTGCCATCTTTCCTTCAGTAATAAATTAAACTCAGTTCACTTGTTTGCAAGCATTCTGGTAAAAAAAGTAAATTCTAATGTTTCACTTTTTGGTATTGACATCTGAAAATGTGGTTTAAAAAGATGTTGATGACCATTATGTTTTCCGAGGTTGATATTTTAGACTGTAGCCGTTCTATCTTTTTTATAGAGTTGCTGTTAACTATGGTAAATCTTTCATATTAAAAGAGAAAATGATCTTACTTAAGACTGTTGTAGCAGGAGAAGGCAGTGGCAACCCACTCCAGTACTCTTGCCTGGAAAATCCCATGGGCGGAGGAGCCTGGTAGGCTGTAGTCCATGGGGTCGCTGAGGGTCGGACAGGACTGAGCAACTTCACTTTCACTTTTCACTTTCAAGCATTGGAGAAGGGAATGGCAACCCACTCCAGTGTTCTTGCCTAGAGAATCCCAGGGACGGGGGAGCCTGGTGGGCTGCCGTCTATGGGGTCGCACAGAGTCGGACATGACTGAAGCGACTTAGCAGCAGCAGCAGCGGCAGTCTTCTGAATCTGCCATAATCTTAAGCATTAATAATCAGTCAACTGTTCACGAATAATTTGATCATGTTTCTACTATTGAATTGATAGAAAAAATATTTATTTATTTTAATAATTTTATTTTATTTTTAAACTTTACAATATTGTATTAATGTTGTCAAATATCGAAATGAATCCACCACAGGTATACATGTGTTCCCCATCCTGAACCCTCCTCCCTCCTCCCTCCCCGTACCATCCCTCTGGGTCGTCCCAGTGCACCAGCCCCAAGCATCCAGTATCGTGCATCGAACCTGGACTGGCGATTTGTTTCATACATGATATTATACATGTTTCAGTGCATGGGGTTTAAGGTTGGTGTTTAATTAAATCTTCTTCCCTAAGTGTTTTGCTCAGGAACAGACAAACTATCCCTATCCATTTGTTCAACTCTATTCAGAGTTGAACAAATGGAGGTCAAGTAGCAGCTGAGCTGTGTGACTTTAATGCATGACCAGGAGCAGAATTCCTCTTATATTGTTCTTAAGATGATCTCCTTAAGTGTGGTTGTTTAAAAACAGGCATATAGTTTCTCTGACATTTCTCCCTTCAAAAAGTGGAATCTAATTCCTCTCTCCTTCAGTCTTTTGCTTCTAAAGAGGAAACTGTGATGACTGTACCTTTTGACACTCAGGTGTAAAAGGCCCTGTCACTCCCTCCTTGTTCTTTGTTTTAGACTATTCACTTTGGGGGAAGACAACTACTGCCATGTCATGAGGACACTCAACCAATCTACGGCAAGATCCACATGGGGAGGAACTAGACTTTCTGCTGATCACTGTGTCAGTGAGCCTCTTGGAAGCAAACACTGAAAAATCTGACTCTTGTCCAAAAGCCAGTGAGTAATTTTCAGACCTGATCATAGGTAATTACCAAGGCTTTACCTGGGAGACCAGATGAGAGAAAGCTGCCCTCTCCAGGGCAGACCTGTGTACAGCCAACCCATTATGGTCTCCGAAGGCAGTTGCAGTCAAGGACTCAGGCCCCCTGGCCAGTCATGTGTTTCACATATTTTCATTCTTTGATTTGGTGGGCACCTGCCTTTGGGGTCTCTTTATATGAGGCCTTAGGCAGAGGTCAGCTCCAGGTGCCTTTGCTTGAGGCCTCCTTATTTGGGGGAGAAGGAGGAACTCTTGAATTTACTTAGGAGGGTGTTAGGAAGGTTACTCTAAAGAAGACAAAATTCAGCTCAGATCTAAACGATACTGACAATTAACTGAATGAAATAGGAAACTTGTGGATAGGCAGAAGATGTCTGAGCCTAAGGAGTAACATGTGTTTACCCAGAATTCCAGCCTTATAACTTTCCTAAGGTAAGTAGAGAGAAAAAAAAAACAGGATAAGCCAAAAACATTTCCAGAATGCTGACCAAGGCACTGACCCTAATGTGTTTACTTTTTGGAAGCACGAGGTGCACAACGTTTCCTGTTTCTTAGCAGAAAAGAGTCCAAAGAGAGAAAGGAAAAAGCTGAATTGTATATGATCAAGTTCTTTTCTCAATTTCACCCCTAGAATAGTCATACTTCTTCCTCAGAGGAGACAGTTAAGGGAAAACCATTCCACCAATGGACCAAAATAAGGTCTTAGTGAAGTTGTATTTCTCCATGTTTTGTACAATGATCAGCCTTCTGGGGAGATTTTATAGGTTATAAAATCAGCAAATGTCACTATGATATTTTTTACTCCCGTGACTATGATTCTTAGCAGGACAAAAATTGAAGCTTTTAATGAGTAAGATTAGATATATGGCCTTTTGTCAGGGATAAAATATTAAATTTATTACCATAAGTCAGTTTGTCTTCTATTTAATGTCAATTTATCTGTGACCAACTCACTGTTCTCTCCACTGAGACATTAAAAAGCTGGTAATTAACTTGAAGGAAAAGAAAAAAGTATGAATTCCTTAAAAGTACCTTCATCAAGTTCTTTACATTCTCTGGTCTTCATCTGTCATGATACCACACTGAGCTACTTGTTCATTAAATCTAAATCTATTTAACTGTGTTGGGATCTGTGCAAGATATGCTGGACATAAGAATGAGAAAAACCAGAGGCCATTATTTCTGAAGTTCAAAAGCTTATAGTCTTGTAAAGAAATCAGATATCAATAAAAAAATTCAAAAAGTCAATGTAAATTTACATTGGTCATAATTTCTATGAACAGATGCATGGCACTGTGGTAGCCATAAAGAAGAGAAATGACTAAATTGGGAGGTAGAAAAGACTTCTTTAAAGAAGCAATTTTCAAACAGAAGTCTGAGAGACAAATAGTAATAGCTAAAGTCAGAAGATAAGGAAGAAGTTTTGCAGCCTGAGAAGACAGCCCATGTGAATGACAGCTTTCAGCAGGCAGTGTGGTTAAACGTCAAGGGTGCTAAATTGCTTCAGTTAAAATGTCTGACTCTGCTACCCCATAGACTGTAGCCCGCCAGGCTTCTCTGTCTGTGGGACTTCCCAGGCAAGAATACTGGAGTGGGCTGCCGTTTCCTTCTCCAGGGGATCTTCCCAACCCAGGGAACAAACCCGTGTCTCTTAGGTCTCCTACACTGGCAGGCGGGTCGTTATGCCTAGTGCCACCTGGTCAACATAAACATCGAGGGCAGATGAGGTATTATGTCCACACATAATTAAGAACTTGAATGTTGATCTGGCTTTTTCAAATACCATATTTTCCTGGACAGAACAACTGAGGGATGCTAGTGGTGGGATGTATTTGCTTAAAATATTCGATTAGGGTACTGGCTCCTACTGAAAAAAAAATGCCACTTAAAATGCCAGTGGCTTATCATTCCTGGAAGAATCTGTTGAGGATGTTACTACTTGGTGGTGGCCTTCCGCACAGTGTTTCACAACTCAGGATCATTCCATCTTGTTGCTCCACCATCCACAAGGCTCCAACTAGTGGAGGGAAACCGAGTGAAGAGTGAACAACTGCCTCTTTTAAAGATTCAGGCTCAGAAATAACTCACATCATTTTGCTCATAACTATTGGTGTGAACTAGTCATGTGACTGTACCTTGAAATTATAAGGGGTACTGGGAAATATACTCACTGCCTGGGAAGATGCCTCTGAAAAACACCTATGATATTCTAGAAGGTGGAACATTTTTTGGGGGGACAGCTAGCCATCTTTGCCACACTTCCCGAATGATTACACACTGCTAATGGGTTATGTCATTATACTATACTGTTATGTCATTGAATTACATCATTCTCTGGGCAGTTATATGAAACTTTCAAAACATCATATTGATTTTTCAGTGTAAGAATTGCTATTTGGCATTTTGGAATATACAGATCTTCGTGATCACAGATATTTTTATGAGATATTTAAAAGAGGAAAAATCACTCCCTAGCAGGAGGAGAAAAATTAGAATGGCTTATCTTGTTTAGAAACATGGTCTTCCATAATTTTTCTCATCTTGAGCAACTGATTTTATGGATGGATCTGAAACTGAATGCAAATAGATAAGGACATTCTTAAATAAGCAGTTAAAGGTTTCCTTTCTAACTGTAAGCCTCTTCAGTTATAACAGGAAGCACAATTTGAATGTGTGAAAGATTCAGTTTGAGGTATTTTATTTTTATCATTCTTAAAAATTCATTGGATGATCTGAACTTTTGTATGGTAAAATTTATAATGTGAAAGTTTTTTATGGTCAAATTTATAATGGGAAATACCACAAAAATGTGTGTGTGTTTGGCCCACCCAAAAGGACTTTAGCAATCAGATAAGAAGGTGGAAGAACTACTAAAGCAGAATAAATGAGTGTGCATTGTGCCACCCTAGCACTGAAATGAGTGGCAAATGTGACTTTAACCCCAGAGACACTGAGAACAGGAACAATATCTGACTCATCTATTCAAGGGTGGAAAACTAACCGGAAGAGTGATAAAGTACCAGGTGCTTAGATCCTGACTTTGCTGTGCATAAATTAAATAATAACCGTAAAATATTATATCTGTATAGTGCTTTGTGATTTCCAAAGCACCATCTGGAGTTGATATTTATCACCATTGCAACACGGCAATAAAGTTAACCAGACAGTTATAAAGTTGAGTACTTAAGAGAAGTTATGCACACATCTTTTGGTTAAACTGCCCCAGAAGTTGAGTGCCTTAGTATTTATAAATTTCCACTTGACTCTGACTTTTTGTCACCCTCATTCTCCTGCTGATTGATTGCACTTTAAGTACAACTCTAAATATACAAATACTCATGAATAATATTTTTGACTGGGTGATCTAGGCTATTACATAATTGAACATTTTACTGCCTGGCATTGAAGGATCCTTGCACAGTCTTGGGTTCTAGGTTTTTTCCTGGTGCTTATGAGTTTTATGTCCTTGGCCAAATTTCTTCTCTCTTTGAGTTTGTTTCTTTATCTGTAAAATGGAGTTAAGGATATTTGTTCTTGTCAGTGTCATGAAATGCACATGGGTAATTTTAAAGATTGAGACCAAGTTTTATAATCCTTAAATATTCTACAAATATAAATTATCATTTGGCTTCCTCTTGTTTGTTGATTTTTATATACCAACCCAAGTCAGAAACAAATGGATCTAAACCATGAAGTTGAGCCTAACTGAAATTGCTTCTTGTGATAAGAAACTTATTTTATATTTTCTTAATATTGACTTAAGTTAACCAACCATTGAGGATTTTCTGAATTTTAGCACTGGAAGTCCTGTGTCCTGGTAAACCCCTCAGTTCTAGGAAAACCAGGATGGCTGGTGACCCTACCTTGACTTTCTGATTCTAAGAATCCTTTTCAGAAATAACTTTTAATCTTCTCTTATTAATATGAGATCTTTCTTTGGAAAAAAATATTCCTTCCATATGAGTCCATTTATTTTTCAGAATGTATCAGACTTTCAACCAAAACACATGGCTAAGCAGCACATAATATAGTTCATGTGCCTACATAATGACATAGGACATGTATACAGAGATATGTGATCAGTTAATTGTGAACACCTCCACTCCAGCACTTATTATATATTTTTAAAATATTTTTATTTCATTTTTAACTTTTTATCTGTATTGGATTAATACAGATAATACTGACAATGCCAACTGACAATGTTTCAAGTGGTAGTTTCAAGTGGATAGCAAAGGGACTCAGCCATACACATACATGTATCTATTCTCCCCCAAACTCCTCTTTAATCCAGTCTGTCACATAACACTGTGTAGAGTTCCTTGTGCTATACAATAAGACCTTGTTTGTTAGCACTTATTATATTTAATTGAATTATTAAACCATCTGTTAGTCCCTCAGTCATGTCTGACCCTTTGCAATCCCATGCACTGTAGCCCACCAGACTCCTTTGTCCATGGAATTCTCCAGGCAAGAATACTAGAGAAGGTAGCCATTCCCTTCTCCAGGAAATTTTCCCAACCCAGGGATCAAACCCAGGTCTTCCACATTGCAGGCAGATTCTTTACTGTCTGAGCCACCAGGGAAGCCCATGAATACTGAAGTGGGTAGCCATTCCTTTCTCCAGGGGATCTTCCCAGCCCAGGGATTGAATTGGGTCTCCGGAATTGCAGATGGATTCTTTACCATCTGAGCCACCAAGGAAGCCCCATCACATCTTATCAGGAGTCAGATCTTATCAGGAGTCCAGTCATCCTTGATTCTATAGCATCTAGTGGGCTTACTGGGAAATCGGAGACATGTAGGAAGTATATAGTAAACCAACCCTTATGAGAGTCAGATTTTTGATGTTTTATAATGTGTACATAAAAATCTTCATTTAAGACTCATAGAGTGTAGTGAGGCTTAAATATTAATAACATAACATGAAAAATGTTAACCACTTTTGTGAACTATAAAATATAATAAAATTTAAGTTTGAGAAAGGATTGATATTAATATTTAATAGCTTTAAGGGCTTCCCAGTTCTTTACCAGTGGTAAAGAGTCTGCCTGCCAAAGCAGGAGACGTAAGAGACATGAATTCGATCCCTGGGTTGGGAAGATCCCCTGAAGAAGGGAATGGCAATCCAATCCAGTATTCTTGTCTGGACAATCCCGTGGACAGAAGATCCTGGCATGCTGCAGTCCACAGGGTTGCAAAGAGTCAGACACGACTAAGCAACTTAGCACCCAGGCAAACATTTCAATTTGGTTTTCATCCAGTCATCTGCCATGACTCCTGGATTCTTGAATTGATTTTGAATATTAATTTTATACTTCTGTCTAAGAGTTTGACGTTTATCCTATACATAAATGACCACAGGACAATGCGAAGCAGACTCTCTTTGACATGGATATAGTCACTTACAAATTAATACCATCATATCTAAATACAATAAGAAATGTGGATGCATTTAAAGTTCAGTCTAGTTTGTTTCCTGAAAGACTTCACTCAAAGGTCATCTATATTAATGTTGTGCAATACTTGATAAGCCAATGAAATTGCAATAAATTTCACATTTATTGCCAAAGGAATTAACTCTTTATTGCAGCATGAATCATAGCTGTCTCTTTAGCTGTCTCCTGCTTAGAAGGGCTTGTTCAAATGCTATCACATCCAGGGCTTGATTCAGGTGACCTATCATAGGTACTCTATTCCTATGACAATTCCCATTGAATTGCTCCTTGGTTATGCAAATCCACCAAGAATTTAGAACAGCTTGATCAATATGGAAGATAGTCTTTGCCTCTAGATTTGGATTAATTTAGGTTAAGCTCTTGGATTATCTAGATGATAGAATATGTGGCTCTTTGGTTTCTTCTCTTATAGGGTGCAATGTGTAGGATCCCCAGTAACTGGGTCCTCTCCTTTTATAATGATCAAAAGTAGGGCTTCAGACAGAGGAGACCATTCCAGAGCCAAAGCTATAACTTCTGCTCTGGGTCTCATGCTACCTTCTTTGTGAATTACTTAGATTGAGAGCATGGTATTTGGAGTCCTTATCATTGGAGATGAATTGAATTATTTTTCTATAACATGAACTCTTTGAAGAAGAGAAGGACACAAGAGACCTGGCTGGAGTAGTCTGATAGGATTCCTAAGATCAACCTGAACTTGGAGTTGTAAAAGCCACAGTGGAGGACAGTGGGATTGGTGAAGCAAAGACCACTACTTCACATGATCAGTGAAGGTAAAATGTGCTGGCTTAGGACATGTTTTCAGGAAGGAGGGGCTAGAATATTTATTCTTTTGTGTATTCATCCTTTTATTCAACAAACATCTATTTATTACCTGCTATGTAGCTACGTAGCAAGTAAGCACTGGGTTTGTAGCAATGACCATATAGGTGTTTGTTATCATAGAATTTGCACATTGTTTTTTTGGGGGCGGGCATTGATAGATTGTTAATACTAAATAAATTTCTAAAAAATAACTAGGTGATGTAAACATCAGGTTGTGATGTGTGCATTGCAAATATTTAAACTAAACGATATGATAATGAATGTCAGTGTATCTATATGGACAGGCTGGAATCTTGCTATAGACCTGACTAACAAACCGAAGCCAGGCAAAAAGTGGGGACATGAGATTACCATTAGAGAGTGTGGTTAGAGCAAAGGCTCTTAGGGAGTAACAAACTTGGTGACTTGTAGGAAGCAAAGGCCAGTATGACTAGAACAGAGAGGGTGAAGTGAAGAGTGTGAGAGAGAAGGCTAACATTAAAAAAAAAAAGAAGAAAAGACCAGATTATGTAGTGCTCTACTAGGAAAAGAGCACTAGGAAAAGAAACTTGCATTCATGTATATAGTGCGGAAGCATTAGAAAAATTTAAGCAGATGATAAATAAGTAAGTACTATGTCAGTCCATTCTAAAGGAGATCAGCCCTGGGTCTTCTTGGAAGGAATGATGCTAAAGCTGAAACTCCAGTACTTTAGCCACCTCATGTGAAGAGTTGACTCATTGGAAAAGACTGATGCTGGGAGGGATTGTGGGCAGGAGGAGAAGGGGACGACAGAGGATGAGATGGCTGGATGGCATCACCGACTCTATGGACGTAAGTTTGAGTGATCTCTGGGAGATGGTGATGGACAGGGAGGCCTGGCATGCTGCGATTCATGGGGTCACAAAAAGTCTGACACGACTGAGCGACTGAACTGAACTGAACTGATGTTATGTTTACAATGTGAACTTGTACTATTTTGTTAGTAGTAACTAAAATATAAATTGGGTAAAGAGTGTGGGACTTGAGGTCTGGCTTGAGATGGTGGTGTCTATTTATATGAAGTCAAGATATGCAGAAGAATTTGACTTCTGTAATTAGTTAAATAACAGTACTCCAGTACAATGAAATACTAATCCAACATTAAGGAGGATGGGGGAATTAGAATAAAATAGAAATATTATTATACCATATTTTAACATAAAATAATGCAAATTACTTTCTAAAGTATGATTTCATTTTTCATTTGGATAGCAGATATATATATGTATATAATATGAACATCCAGCATTGAAAGGGCATTTTCTCTCCTCACTCCTACCATTTACAACCTAAACTTTCTTCTATGTCTATTCTTTGTCTTCTATTGTTTTCTAGTATTTCTTTAATTTCCTATGTATCTAATTATATATTTTTTTAACTTTTAGAAAAATTGAAGTGAAATTAACTTACAATGTTATACTTTTTCAGGGGTACAACATAGTGATTCAACATTTGTATACATTATGAGATGATCATCATGATAATCTAGCTACCATCTGTACCATAACTTATTAAATATTATTGACCATGTCTCCTATTCTGTATATTATACCCCTATGGCTTATTTATTTTAAAAAAATTAATTTATTTTAATTGGCAGTTAATTACTTTACAATATTGTGGTGGTTTTTGCCATACATTGACAGGAATCAGCCGTGGGTGTGCGTGCACATAACTCAAAGTTCCGCCCCTTAGTGCCCTTCACCTGTTTTGCCCATCCCCCCACACCCCCCACCTGGCAGCCACCAGTTTGTTCTTTGTATCTATGACTCTGATTTTGTTTTGTTTGTTTTGCTTTCCTAGATTCCACATACAAATGAAATCATACAGAATGTGTCCCTCTCTGCCTGACTTATTTCACTCATATGGTACCTTCTGGGCCCAGTCATCATGTTACAAATGGCACGATCTTATTCTTTGTAATGGCTTAGTACTATTCCATTGTGCAGATGTGTGTGCATGTGTGTTTGTGTGTGTGTGTGTGTATACACACAAATCACATCTTCGGTATCCATTCATCTCTGTATGGACACTTAGTCACTTTCATATCTTGGGCTATTGTAAGTAATGCTGCAGTGAACACAGAGTAGTCTGTATTTTGCATATTAGTGCTATAGTTTTCTTCAGGTAAGTAACCAGAAGTGGAACGACTGAATCATATGACAGTTATACTTTAATTTTTTTGAAGAACCTCTGTATTTTTTTCATAGTAGTTGGAATCAGATTTGTTTTGTTTTTATTGTTGAGTTGTATGAGTTTTCTATAAATTCTGTATATTAACTCCTAGGTAGATATTAATTATATCTTTAATAACAAATATTATATCCAAAGTTCCAATGAGGGCAAATATTTTTTAATTTACTTATTCCATATATTGTTTTATGGCTAAAGCATATTTTGTCACTCACTATGTCTTTATTAAGAAATAGATGTTACAAAATAATCTCTTCTTGAAATAGTTTTTCACTAACAGGTAGCATTATTTGGATTGGAGCTTCAAAACCTGGCTGTACCCCAGAATCGTTAAAACAGTTTGAAAAACATATAAATTCCCAGGTATACCTGTGAAGATTCAAATAAAGAAGTCTGAGGTGTGCTTCAAAATCTGTCTTTTTGATGAAGATGCATGAGTTTGGGAACTAATTTAGAACTTATCATAAATAAGTTTCAAAAAAAATTTAGTGTATTTGAAGGTTTATCTCAAAATATTCTTTTTCTACCTTTCATCATGGACTTAACTATCATTTTTTTCTTGGAAGTTAATCAAACCTGAAGATATTTGATATTTTCATACTGGCCTTACTGAAATGCAGAAAATAATCCAAAGATCTAGAATGTGTCAGTGTATACTGCATCAATTTGCCCACAAAAATAAGCACTGACTTCCTAAGATTAAATGAAGTCAGCTGGTACTTATCGAAATTTAAGTTACAGGCTTAATGAAAGTCAGATCTAAAAGGAATTAGTTCAAAAAAAAATAAATAAAATAAAAGGAATTAGTTCCATTCTACCTGTCTTTCTAAGTGCTCATTGCTGGGAAGCTGGGTTTATTGATATTATTTCAGGTTTGTCATCTGGAGAATGAAGGATCTGACCTCCCCTCTCATATGTTGGATTCCAAAACTCTCCAACTTTCACATCTTCAGTCCTGAGATGCACTTTCCCCAGGGTTTCCATGGTTTCTTGTGTACACATCTGTTCTCAGACTCCTTCCTGTGTTCCTCTTGGTAACAAAAATCTTTGTCTTCTCCATGTTGATATTCCCAGCTTGGTGCCTAGGATACAGATACTCAACATAGATACTCAACAATACTGCCTCATCTTGATTTCTTTGTTTGCAGTTATTCTCATCTCTGGAATACTTCTGATTTTCCTAAGCCTACTTCTAGAGAGTATTGATGCCCTCCTGAGATGTGTGGTCTTGTGTTTCCGCATGTGGAAGTTCTTAGAAGACAACATTTTCTACCATGTATTTATTTCACCCCTGTCTATCATGCCTAGTTCATAATGAGAACAGATGTTTGCTGAACTGAACTGAATCTCTCTACACTGGAGAACATGTTCTATAACTTTTTAAGTTTAAAAAACAGATACAGTTAATATGATGTATTGCTTGCAAAATTGACTTGAATTCAGTAGACTCAGATGAAAGACTTTTAAAGGTTAAATATCTTTGACTAAAACAGATTTTATTTTAGATCTCCTTAATAGTATTTTCCTTTAAAAAGCACAAGAAAACCTCAATTTTCTGATTGCTCTCTTAAAATTGATTTATACTTTCAGATGGAAGCAAAGGGCTAACCTGTAGTACATTCTTTGGAGTAAATGCCTCTTGAGTACCTACAAATGATTAAATATTATTTAGGGGACATGAAAAAGATGGAATGGGAATATATATGCTCCAACTTTGAAGATATGTATTTGTGCTATGCTGTGCTTAGTCACTCAGTCGTGTTTGACTCTTTCGGACCCTTTGGATTGTATTCTGCCAGGCTTCTTTGTCCATGGGATTTTTCAGGTAAGGATACTGGAGTGGGTTGCCATTTTCTCCTCCAGGGGATTTTCCTGACTATGGGATTGAACCCACATCTCCTATGTCTCCTGCATTAGAGGCGGATTCTTTCCCGGCTGAGCCACGGGGGAAGCCTCATGTATTTAAAACAATATGTTCTTTTTTCATAATTATTTCTTTGTATTTATGGCTATATTTTAAATTATGAAACAGCAGTAACAGGTAATATAATGCTACGTATTTAAAAACAAAGTCAGCACATTGAAGCAATAGATCTTTCTCTGTGTTATGAAAATGAGGAGTCACTAATGAAAAGCTCCTGAAAGAATTTGTAGAACACATGGAAGCCCTGAGCTTCTGGCTCCTTTAAGTTCCAGTTTGAAAACTCTTTATTTAAGGAACATAATTAATCACAACTGTCATGAGGCATTTGAAAGTTAATAACAATCCACAGCAATAAATAAATGGAGATAATTTCTACTGAGTTAAAAACTTATAGACTACTGAAATCTGAAACTAACCAAGTAAGAATATATGACTTATCATCCAATACTCAGTTAACTATTTCAATAGTGTGGTCTAGTGGGCAGTCTGACAGTACATTTTAGAAAAAAGAACATTTTTTTAAATGCTTAGATAATCTTAAAATAGCTACTGTTTACTTTTGAAAGACTATATATATATCTATTTGCATGTGTGCATGCTGAGTTACTTCAGTTGTGTACAACTCTTTGCAACCGCATGGACTGTAGCTTGCCAGGCTCCTCTGTCCCTAGGATTCTCCAGGCAAGAATACTGGAGTGGATTGCCATGCCTTTCTCCAGGGGATCTTCCCGACCCAGGGATCGAACCCAGGTCTCCTGAATTGCAGGTGGATTCTTTACCAATGAGCCATTGGGGAAGCCCATATATAATATATAATTGTTAGCTTTAGTGCTAGGCATCTCTCATTAAATAAAAGCAAATCAATCAAGAACAGATTTTAATTATGCTTTTCCAATATGAAAACTTCCAAGAGGCTTCAAGTGCAAGCAGTGTTAGCTTAGAGTTATACCTTATGGAAGTGTAATTGGACATTTAAATTAAATCTTTTTTCCTCAGTATAATATTCTGGTTGAGATTCATCTGTACTTGATGAAGTTTATGGCTTAGGAGATATTTTTCATTTACTTTGAGGAAAGAGCATCTTATATAGAGACAAAAGCATCACATTTTAAATATTTACTAGTTAAAATATATTTTAAAGTAGGAATTCTCATCCAGGCAGGAAATTAAATTTCTCCAAATTAAGGACAAATGCTCTTTTAATAGTTGTGTGAATTATTGAAGATTTGGATGTAAAATTCATTTTTGCAAGAATATTATTGAGTTATTTCAATAATTGGAATCACTTGAAAGTGGGAGGTAACCATTTTAGAATAGATCTGCTGGACCCTAAAATCATATAAAAGTTAATGGAAATGAGATTTAATGAATTTTATTCATTATGTTTGTAAACCAAATTTCATCTGCACTGTTTCAGTGTTTAATTGCCTTCTTTGTAGAATCATTTATGTCTTAGCATGTAACCAAATTTTCTCCAGAATTTCTAAGTTTGAAGTTGATTATCTGTCATAGTTAATTACAAAATTATCTCTCTTTATCTTGGTCCTGCTATAACATCTTCAGAAAATGATGGTGATAGTGAGCAAAGCCTCTTGGCTTTGCCATGATTAGTTATAATCACATAACAGCCAGAATGGCAATATGGTACAAAAGCTTGTGTGGTCAAGTTATGATGGGCCTGGCAGCTGGAAAATAGAAATCCAAAGACATGCCTACATTTTTGCCTACATTTTTGGTGTGTCATGGCAATTATATGGCACTACATACTCTGACCATTTGAGATGATTACTATATTTTTATTATAAAAGGAAGAAGGATCTTTGGCATTCATAATTGGGAAAAGATGAATTATGCGGCAATCATTCCTCTCCCACTGGACTTGAGCCTGGGAAATTTCATTTCTAATAAACCAAGCACTGGAAATATTCTAATACTTTTACAAACTTAGATGTTTATTTGAGATATTTAAATTAAAACTGCATGCTTATTACAGATTTTGCAATACCTTTTAGAGGTAATTACTTTCTCTTAGTGAACTGATGTCTGAAGAAAATTAATAGGCAAATAGAAAACCGTTTTGTAAGATAACTCTTAAAGCATTCCACTTACGTCGTTTGAATTAATTCAGAAGTTATTTAAATCCTAGTAGCTCATGGGAACCATCTTTTGTTTACCTCAAGACACACCCATTTATGAAAATGTTTTGCAGCAGCTACTTTCAACCAGAACTGAATAGACCCTTCATGTTCATAGACTGATGTAAACATAGCTTGAATAATTTTGGATCCCAAATTGTTAGATTTGCTTATGGTGTATCCATGATTCATACTAAATTCCAGTGGACAGATGCTAGGTCTGTTCTTCCTAGAGAATTCCTGCAAGGCCTTGCAAAATTAGATCCTAATAGCTTTTTTAATGGTAATAATTTGTATTTGCAGTCTCATTTTTTTTCTTTAATTCTGTGATTTTTTACTACATGTTGAACAGAATCTCATAAGTATATTGGAAAAGTACATAGTTAAACTCTCCTTCTAGTGGCCATCCTGGAAATAATGGAAATTTTAAACTCAACTAGGCCTAACTGGACACGGAACAACAGACTGGTTCCAAATAGGAAAAGGAGTACGTCAAGGCTGTATATTGTCACTCTGCTTATTTAACTTATATGCAGAGTACATCATGAGAAACGCTGGGCTGAAAGAAGCACAAGCTGGAATCAAGATCCCCAGGAGAAATAGCAATAATCTTAGATATGCAGATGACACCATCCTTATGGCAGAAAGTAAAGAGGAACTCAAAAACTTCTTGATGAAAATGAAAAGGAGAGTGAAAAAGTTGGCTTAAAGCTCAACATTCAGAAAACTAAGATCATGGCATCTGGTCCCATCACTTCATGGGGAAGTGGCAAACAGATGGGGAAACAGTGGAAACAGTGTCAGACTTTATTTTGGGGGGCTCCAAAATCACTGCAGATGGTGATTGCAGCCATGAAATTAAAAGATGCTTACTTCTTGGAAGGAAAGTTATGACCAACCTGGATAGCATATTGAAAAGCAGAGACATTACTTTGCCAACAAAGGTCCGTCTAGTCAAGGCTATGGTTTTTCCAGTGGTCATGTATGGATGTGAGAGTTGGACTACAAAGAAAGCTGAGTGCCAAAGAATTGGTGCTTTTGAACTGTGGTGTTGGAGAAGACTCTTGAGAGTCCCTTGGACTGCAAGGAGATCCAACCAGTCCATCCTAAAGGAGATCAGTCCTGGGTGTTCATTGGAAGGAATAATTCTAAAGCTGAAACTCCAATACTTTGGCCACCTTGTGTGAAGAGTTGACTCATTGGAAAAGACTCTGATGCTGGGAGGGATTGGGGGCAGGAGAAGAAGGGGACGACAGAGGATGAGATGGCTGGATGGCATCACTGACTCGATGGATGTGAGTTTGAGTGAACTCCAGGAGTTGGTGATGGACAGGGAGGCCTGGTGTGCTGCAATTCATGGTGTTGCAAAGAGTCGGACACGACTAAGTGACAGAACTGAACTGAACTAAGGCCTAACTCAACTGAGTTTTCTTGAAACTAATACATATGTGAATTACATTTCATTAATTTAAATATTTTTTCTTTTAGTTTGCCTTGTTCTAGAATAATCCAAGGCAATTATCAGAATGCATACAAATAAGACCTCAAAATGGGGGAAAGGAGGAAATTAAAAAGTAGACTAACAAATCTGGAAGAATGAAGTTGAGAAAAGTAAGATGAAACTAAAGGTGTGATTGGGGCTTCCTTGGTGACTCAGTGGTGAAGAATCTGCCCGCCAATGCAGTAGATGTGGGTTCAATCCCTGGGTCAGGAAGGTCCCCTAGAGTAAGAAGTGGCAACTCACTCCAGTATTCTTGTCTGTGAAACGCCATAGACAGAGGAGGCTGGTGGACTCCAGTCCATGGGGTCACAAAAGAGTCTGACATGATTCAGCAACTAAACAATAACAACAAGAATGTGATTAGAAACAAAATATATGCTGAGAGGACATTTTCTAGTAATAGGGAACAGATACATCTTAAATTATCTAGCAGATCATGAAAACACAGAATCATGAGGTTGGTCACCTATCTCAAAGTGTCTATACAATAAGAAAAATGCACTTACCTAGAGTGTTAGTCTCTCAGTCGTGTTTGACTCTTTGTGTCCCCGTGGCTGTAGCCATCAGGCTCCCCTGTCCATGGAATTCTACAGGCAAGAATAGTGGAGTGGGGTGCCATTTCCTTCTCTAGGGGATCTTCCCAAATCCAGGAATCAAACCCAGGCCTCCTTCATTGCAGGTGAATTCTTTACTGTCTGAGCTACCAGGGAACACAGGGACACTTACCCAGAAGAATAAAGCAATTCTCTAAATTGAATCTAGAGAAATATTTTTGAATTACATTGGCAAAACAAAAAAACCACAACTATGGTGTGATGTGTTAAACAATGCTATCCACAACATTCTTTTAATAAATGCAAAAGTGTGTTTTGGTAACCTATTTTTTAGTACCCCTCAAAGTGAATTAAAGGCATCGGGTCAGAGGATAATTCAGTAAAAATATTGTATAGGATGATAAAACAATGTGAAATTTTCTCACAGTCTGCCTTAATTCATGGTATAATCACAGTTAACTTTCTGGTGGAAAAATATATTTTTTCCTTAAAATCCCTGTATCTAAGAATGCCACAATTTTAATTTTAGCACCCAGAAAAAAATTATGAAAGGGATAGAGAAGTCGCTGTCATTGGCTCCACAAAGACTAGCAAAGAAAAGCATACAATTAAAACAAAAAATAAAGCCCCACATCTTAATTTGAAGCACTTATGGACCCTCCCTTTACTAATGAACAATGGACAATCTGTTATTAATGCCCAGAGCACTTTGGCACAAAATTTAATTCAAAGCATTAGAGGTCTTTGCTAATTCCCTGCTTATATTTCAGGGGTACTAATGTGGCTTTCAAGAAACCAGAGCAAACTGATTGATTTCAGGGTTGAATTTACTTGCCTTGAGCAATGAGCTTAAATTGTCTGGATTTGGGAGAAAAAAAAGAAACACTGGAAAAGATAAGGTGACATGGTTGCGGTAAGTTGCTCTGGGCTTCTGCCTCATGCTCAGCACTCTCAAACATCACTCAAGACTGACTAGCTAATTTAATGGACTGCAAATGCCTATAATTACTCTTTATTGAGCCATAATTATGTGCCAGGTATTATGCTAGGTGCTTTACAATCCTTTCTACTGTTACTCATACATCAGCTTGAATAGTGTCCCCCTAAAATTCATGTCCATCCAGAACCTCAGAACATGACTTTATTTGAAATAAGGTCTTTGCAGATGTAATTAGTTAAAATGAGATCATACTGGATTAGGATGGACCCTAATACAATGTTTGGTGTCTTTATGAAGAGAAAACAGGTACAGAGAACAGCAAATGGCAGCAGAGGCAGGAATTGGAGTGATGACATCTACAAGCCATGGTACCCCAAGAATTGCCAATGAATAATTTCCAGAAGCTAGAAGAAAAGTGTGAAAAAAAAAAATGTGCACAATGTGAGAGTTGCAAGTTAAGTTTTATTTGGGGCAAAATGAGGACTGCAGCCAGGAATAAGGACTGCCTCCAGGAAGGTGGCATTTCAGATAGCTCTGAAAACCTGTTCCAAGAAGTCAAGGGAAGGAGCTAGGATGTATAGGAGTGTGTAACAAAGGTCAAGTAGTTGGGACATCAAAAGATTATTGTTATTAAAGAAATCAGATATGCCACGGTAAGGAATTTAATGCTTTTGTATGTATGGAGAGATTTAAGAGTCTGGCCTCACTGAAATCATTTCTTTGATATTCACCCCAGCTATCTGGGGCCACTATCCCATGTTTTCACATCCAGAGTTTCCTTGGGGCTCACAATAGGGAGTGGCTGCAGTCTGATGGCTACTAGATGGCAGGTATTTCCTTTCAGAGTTCCCTCAGGACTTAATTTCCACCATCCATAGTGGCTGCAATTGCTGATGACTATGACATCCTTTGTATACTGACATGGCAGGAAACGTTCCATTTCTTAGAGGTGTAGGATGGTTTCTCCCTCATAGCCTTTAAAAGAACTGATCCTGCTAGTACTGTGATTTTAGACTTCTGGTCTCCATGACTGTGAGAGAATACATTTTAGTTTTTCAAGTCACTGGTTTGTGGTAATTTCTTTCCTTCTATTTTAGGAAACTAATACAATTCATGTAAACACTTCAAGGTAAATGTCTCTGTCTCTTTTCAACAAATTATAAAACATTTCTTGATTTTAAGCCCTGTGCTCACTCCATTGTCTTTTAGTCAAGCTCATTAAATAGTAAAGTGTGATGATTAGGTGATCTTATGAATATAAATTATCCAAAGAGTTTATGATAACTGACCACACACATCTTTTTATTCCAATTCCAAGAGGAACCTCTCTTGTTATTACTACCTCGCCAAAACCTGTGACCTAGTGGATAGCCAAACAGAGATAGTTTTGGTAATTTCCAAAGGAAAAGAAGTCTTTAATGCTTGAGGGAGGGAAAGTTAAAGATAGAAGACTATGCAATGCAAAGAATGTGTATATTTTGCATTAGGTTTTCAGAATAATCTGTTATAGGATACTGGGAATGACTGGGAATTCTAGGAGAGATCTCCTCTGCTGAAGTCAAGAAATCTTGGATGAGCATGGTTTGGAAGATAGGATCATAAATGTCACAACAAAAATTGGGTTATCAACATGGACACTGAGTCATGTGTGGGTCATGTGCAGGGTAGAATAGGAGAAACCAAGAAGACAGGTTTGACTTTACTAAAGGAGCCAAATGGAGCATGCGGCACTCAGACAACAAGTCAGGAGAAGGAGGTGGTCTGAAAGGGATGTGTGAACACTATCTGTCATGAAGGGCATGCCATCTCTTAGATTTGTGTTGAATTTGGAAGGTGAAGATAGCAAGGGAGTGGGGAACATCAGAGTCAAGAGATTCAGGATAGATGGAAACTAAAACAGACTGAATCTATGTTAGGAAGTCAAATACCAGAAACTTAAGTTCATAGGAACAGAGAAAGAAAGTCCATTTTCCATTCCCTTTTCAAGATGTGAGATCTTGATAGAAATTAGAGCTTGTTTCACATATTTAAGGTTCCTTCATCTGTAGAATTAATACCTTACTTTGCAGTGTGGGTGAAAGGATTGTTTCTAGGCTGGCAATGAAAAACATTTAGCAAATTTTAGTTCTCTTATCTCGATTGCATAATATCCCAAGCTACATACATCTTTTTCCAACTGTAATCTCAATGTCAGAGTTAAGAGTGGTCCACTTACTTGTTTATTTATTTTTATACCCTTCTTATTAGCAAATGCTGTAGGAACATTTCTCAAATGAATAAAAAAATTATGAAAGCCAGTAACTTTTGGTATACAAAGAATTATGCTTACTTTGGCCACCTCATGTGAAGAGTTGACTCATTGGAAAAGATCCTGATGCTGGGAGGGATTGGGGGCAGGAAGAGAAGGGGAAGACAGAGGATGAGATGGCTGGATGGCATCACTGACTCGATGCACATGAATCTGGGTGAACTCCAGGAGTTGGTGATGGACAGGGAGGCCTGGCGTGCTGTGATTCATGGGGTCGCAAAGAGTCGGACATGACTGAGTGACTGAACTGACTGAACTGATTAGAGATAAAAGATAATAAAATCAAGTCTCTCTTTTTGAGCAACACATGTAACTTTTCGTGGGGACAAAAACACATTAAAAAAGACCAGGGCATACTGTGACAAACACCAAGTTGTAGTAGGTATAGAACACCAAGGAGGAAAGGAATGCCTTGATTCCCCTAAATGTACTTTTTTTCTTCCTCTGATGGTTTGTTGATATTATTTCCTACATAACCACAATCCCCACCTCTAATCTGTTCTTCTAAATCCTATCCTTCTATGAAATACTTTTTTTTTATTAAATACCAGTTTCTCCAAGAAGCCTTCTTGATTTTGGACAACCTGATAGAAACCTTACCATAGCACTTCAGACATTTTATGTGAATTATTTTATATCTTTATAGTGATTTTGGCTTACTTCCATCCCAAACCTTAGGGTCTTCAGAACAGATTTTCAATCTATTTTTATAATATGTTAACCCCTAACAGCTCTAACCTTGATACTTCATACCCAAAAGTCAATGTTTTTCTTTGAAAGTTCTTGAAATAAATTTTTGGTATGGTTGTTCAAGTTAAGAAATGAATTTCATTACTTTATCAGCAGATGAGGTGAATAAAACTATTGGAGAAATTGAATACAGCTAGTGGAGAAAAGTCATGCCTAAGCTTCTGAAACAAAGGAAAACAAAAAATTTGAAGCCGAATTTCTTAGTAGTGAGGTCAGACAGACTTCATCTACCAGAAAAATGAAAAAAACCCTCATTGTTTGCTATTTGCATCATTAAAACTCTTAATATGACCTATTACATTATTCCTGAGAAATTGTTAGAATTAACTAAGTAAAAGCATTTTAGGTACCTTTAGAATTTTTTAAGATATTTTAGAATTTCTTTTGCAATATTGGGTGAGACTTTAAAATGCTTCAAAATGTTGAGACTAGATTTTTTTTTAAGGCATACATTGTAGCAAAATTTTTTAAAAATTTAAATATTTTCTAATTATTACATGTTACATTTGTTTCTTATTACATGGCTCAGTTATAAAATGCCAATAATGTATATGTTTACTCTTGAATTCTTAAGAGAAATATGATAAGGGAAAATATTAATATAAGGAAACAAATATGAAAGGTGACAGGTGGAGAGCTCAAAATACACACAAAATCCATTATTCCTGTGTAATTCAACACTTCAGTTCAGTTCGGCCACTCAGTCGTGTCCAACTCTTTGCGACCCCATGAATCGCAGCATGTCAGGCCTCACTGTCCATCACCAACTCCCGGAATTCACTCAAACTCATGTGCATAGAGTCAGTGACGCCATCCAGCCATCTCATTTTCTGTTGTCCCCTTCTCCTCCTGCCCCCAATCCCTCCCAGCATCCAGGTCTTTTCCAATGAGTCAGCTCTTCGCATGAGGTGGCCAAAGTATTGGAGTTTCAGCTTTAGCATCAGTCCTTCCAATGAACACCCAAGACTGATCTCCTTTAGGATGGACTGGTTGGATCTCCTTGCAGTCCAAGGGACTCTCAAGAGTCTTCTCCAACACCACAGTTCAAAAGCACCAATCCTTTG
>NW_011494903.1:2714387-2720795 GCF_000754665.1 Bison bison bison
AATTCTTTGGCACTCAGCTTTCTTTATGGTCCAACTCTCACATCCATACATGACCACTGGAAAAACCATAGCCTTGACTAGATGGACTTTTGTTGGCAAAGTAATGTCTCTGCTTTTCAATATGCTATCTAGGTTGGTCATAACTTTCCTTCCAAGGAGTAAGCGTCTTTTAATTTCATGGCTGCAATCACCATCTGCAGTGATTTTGGAGCCCCCCAAAAATAGTTTGACACTGTTTCCCCATCTATTTCCCATGAAGTGATGGGACCAGATGCCATGATCTTAATTTTCTGAATGTTGAGCTTTAATACAACTTTTTCACTCTCCTCTTTCACTTTCATCAAGAGGCTTACATCAACTTAAAAAATAGTCACAGCCTGAATGTTGAGAGTTACATTTTATTTGGTGGGAAATTTTAGGATGTCAAGCCTGGGAGATAGCATCTCAAGTAACCCTGAGAGAACTGCTCTGAGATGGCAAGAAGAGCAACCAAATTATATAGAAGTTTTTTCCACAAAGGGCAAGTAGTCTTAACATCAAAACTGAAGTGAAAGTCATTCAGTCGTGTCTGACTCTTTGTGACCCCATGTACTATACAGTCCACAGAATTCACTAGGCCAGAATACTGGAGTGGGTAGCCTTTCCTTTCTCCAGGAGATCTTCTCAAACCAGGGATCGAACCCAGGTCTCCATCTTCTCAATCCAGAGATAGAACCTTAGTGTTCTGCATTTCAGACAGATTCTTTACCAGTGAGCCTCCAGGAAAGCCCAAGAATACTGAAGTGGGTAGCCTATCCCTTCTCCAGTCGATCTTCCTGAACCAGGAGTTGAACCAAGGTCTCCTGCTTTGCAGGTGGATTCTTTACCAACTGAACTACCAGGGAAGCCCTCAAAAGATAATGGTTAATTAGAGAAAACCAGATAATCCAAGTTACAAAATTTAGCTCTTTTCTAGTATGGGAAGATAAAAAGAATTTGGACTCACTGAAATCATCCTTTTCATGTGCATCTCAGCTATCTGGGGGCAGTATCCTGTGTTTTTCACATTCTCAGTTCGCCTACCATAGGGAGTGGCTGCAGTCTGACAGCTGTTAGATCACAGGTATTTGTCTCCTTTTGAGTGCCTTTAGGGCTCCCCAGCTTACATTGGAAGTCTGGAATTGCTGATGACTATGACATCCTTGTTTACTGATATGTTACTTATATTTCAACTCTAATAATCATCTTCTCTCTATTCCTCATCGAGTGGGCAAACGTTTGAATTATAAATTCCTCAAATCCTGAAAATCATCTCCTTCTTTTTATAAACTTCACTCAAATCCTATTGATGAAATGATAGTTCTAGATGGTAGTTTATTTTAAATGTACTCTGATAAAGCAGGCTTCCCTTGTAACTCAGTTAGTAAAGAATCTGTCTGTTATGCAGGAGATCCAGGTTCAATTCCTGGGTCAGGAAGATCCCCTGGAAAAGGAAATGACAACCTACTCCAGTATTCTTGCCTGGAGAATCCCATAGACAGAGGAGCCTGGTAGGCTACAGTCCAGTTCATGTGGTCGTAAGGTTTGGAGACCACTTAGTGACTATACCACCACCACAACCACCTGATAAAGCATATAATCATACTCTCATGCTATATTAAAATGTGTTCATCTATTTTGTACATTGAATTCCTAATTTCTTTCAAAGTTGCCCCTGCTGAAAGATTAAAATGATCATTATAACTCTAACCTTAACACTGATTAGTAAAATTCAGTACCTCATAAAATGTTACCTTCTAGAGGAAGGATTAGTTTGAATATGAGATAATTTCAGTCTAGTCTTTTAAATCTACAGTCTTATTTTCTTGAGCCACCACAAAATGCTTTATAAATAGCAGCTTGCAAAAAAAATATATGGGTGTAGGTTCTGCTGAGAGAAAAGAAAATGGCTCCCTGGGAACGGAACTTCACTTGTGGCTTGACTCCTATCAGGGGCCAAAGCAAATATGAGCCCACAGAATGAAGAGGGATGCTTCCGGTTTTGAATTGTTGTTACATTCACTGTAACATAACTCATTGTTCACCAAGCAAGACGTAAGCTGTTCAAATGGACTGGATGTGTTACTTATTGGAACTAGGCAAAGGGCTTAAAATCCTAGCTATTTCCTTATGCAAAGGATTGACTGTACCATTCATTTTCTGAGATAAACATCCTTAAAATTGTTGGCAATTTGCAATATGTGAACAGTGTACTTTTGGATTTGGGGATGCATAGCTGTGGTTTTGAATTCTCCTTCTGTTGCTTAGGTGTATATCCTTAGACAATTTTGTAAATCCCTCTGAGTCCCAATTTCCTTATCTTTGAAAACACTAATGTTTGTCTTCTAAGGGTTGTTGTGGAGATTTTAAATGAAATGACGTAAGTAAAATCTTTGGTGGACTGTGTGGGAAGGGCCACCAAAAGGAAGAGGCACAGAAAGCAAGATTGTAATGAGCCAGGAGATTGTAATGCCCTTTTAATGTGCTCGCACTGAACCCCATACAAAAACTGATTCTGAAACTTACTTAGCAGAGCCTGCATTTGGCTTATCTCTCTATGTCAATGGTGACCTTCTTAAAGGAAGACACTGTCTTTTATTTTTTCCTTCTTTTTTATTTCAGAATTTGACATAGTGGCTAACTCAGTTAGTTTTGATTAAATGTTTGTTTGTTAAATGAATAATAGAATAGCCTCAGAGACACTGTGACCTGAGAAAGATTTTGTCACCAGAGGCAGTGAAATCTTGGGATAACTGATCCATGGATAAGCCACAAACTATTGATCTCAAATGCTCTTTTACCAATCCTAGATTAATATGAGAACTATTTTTTAAAGTACAAATGTCAAGAAATGGGGATCTGTGAATCTGTAATTTTAACAAGCTACCTAGGTTATTCTAATGTGCAGTCATATTTTTCTTTGTCAGTTCTCAAGCTCTTGGCAGTCTTACTAATGACTCAACACAAATTTAGTATTAGAGTGCCCAGGGTCAACTAGCCAGTTCCCAAAAAGAAGACTGAGAACAGCAGAGGCCAGCAGAAAAGGGAATTCTGAGAAATCTAGGCAAGCTTGCAGGCAATAATGATCTTGGATGGTATTTGTCAAACTTCTCTGATTATTTAACCAGGACAGGAAATCAGAATAAAAATCTGAAAACAGGCTGGCAGGGTTGGAATTCTATCATCACTTGGCAATATTTTATACTTCAGTTTCCTCATCTGTAAAATAAAGATAATCATATTTCTACTCTATAAGGTACTATGAAGACTAAATGAAATAATTATGTAAAGCACAATGCTTGGCATAGCTGTGTGCTCAATTCATACCACTATTACCTTCGTCACCAGCATCAATAACAAAACCATTATCATCTTTTCAGGGTTGAACTAGTCCTTCTTCATGAAGCCTTACCTGACTTTTCCAGTTCACAGATATTTAACTCTCTTTGAAGCACCTTAACAAATAAATTATGAAAAAATTTTAGCATCTAGTTATATACTCTCTTGTATAATGATGTTTTTCAGTAATATTTTCCTATCTTATTCTTAGATCTTTGTCTTATGAAGCAAAATATATGCTTACTGACAGTCTATAGCAAAAACGTTTCTTTTGGGTCAGAAATACAGTCATTTTCAAAATCACATATTAGATGAACAATTCTATTCTAAAAAACAATACCAATTATAGCCAATTCCCACTGGAACATTATAGAACATCATCAAAAACAATCAAAATGGAGGTAATTATTGTCACTTTGCAGCTTGTGCTTGGAAAATTAATTCCAACCACTGAAGCACATATCGAGAATATGCTTTGGTTTTAAAAATAGGCCATGCACATGCTTTGAGGTTAGAATTCTAAACACTAGTTACATTTTTGAATTTTTCAAGAGAATTCTGTATTGGAATTTTGGATTGTGCAAATATGAGACAAACTAGAAATAAATTTACTTGGCATCATTTAACTCCAAACTTGCTGGCTCCTAAACACAGCTGAAGAAGTTTTTATTATTATTTTCTTTTCTACATCACTTTATCAAATATGGTTATAAAATAGATAATATCTTTCATCAGCTTTCAAATGATATTATATTAGGTCAAGGTTTCCCTAATATATGTGTACAGGTACATGCACACATGCATAAACATTGATAGCTTAACAAAAAGTAATTTTAATTTCATAAATGAATTCCACTTGCTTTACTTTGTTTAGAATAATGAGGTAATTACTTAATTGTATTTTCTTTATTTGCTTTGTGTTTGATCTGAACATTTTGAAAATATATGGAATGATTAAAATCATTTAAGTATGTTAGTTGTAAAAAGAAAAAAGGAGAAAAATGGAAAAATTCCACCCATAATTGAAACCATGTACCAGCTCCTGTGTCCTTGTCTTTTGAAGTAAAATGGTGACTGTAGAGTTAATGATTGGGAAATAGGAAGATGTAGAGACAAAGAATTGGAGAAGGAAATGGCAACCCACTCCAGTGTTCTTGCCTGGAGAATCCCAGGGACGGGGGAGCCTGGTGGGCTGCTGTCTATGGGGTCGCACAGAGTCAGACACGACTGAAGCGACTTAGCAGCAGCAGCAGCAGCAGAGACAAAGAATAGCTGTTGGGTTGAGGAACTGGTAACAATTTAGACAACAATTCTGCTGCATGATGTAATCACCAAACCTCCAGTTCCCTGAAAGATATTGATAAAGGCCTAAGACATGTTTCGAAGTTGCTCTTATAGGAAGCAGACTCATCCAGATGAAAAACTGCTGACCACAAAAACATAGACCCTAGACTGGGTCTATGAAACCAGAAGGCTGATGATGCTTGAAACTTCACCTTGTCGCCAATCAATCTGAGAACCAATCCATATTTTATTTGTAATTTCTCCCTCTGTCAACATACTAGGAATTACAAAGCATGGCATTCACATGAGGTTTTTATTATTGTTCAGTTACTAAGTCGTGTCCAACTCTGCAAACCCCGTGGACTCTAGCACAGGCTTCCCTGTCCTTTACTATCTCCCGGAACTTGCTCAAACTCATGTCTATTGAGTCGATGATGCCATCCAACCATCTCATCCTCTGTCGTCCCCTTCTCCTCCTGCCCTCAATCTTTCCCAGCATCAGGGTCCTTTCCAATGAGTTGGCTCTTTGCATCAGGTGACCAAAGTATTAGAGCTTCAGCTTCAGCATCAATCCTTCCAATGAATATTCAGCATTGGTTTCCTAATTCTACTCTAAAATTTTCTGTATATGGCTTAGAAAGCTTTCAACAATTTTAATGATTTAAAATTATGAATGTTACAGTTTAATAATATATCCATAGAAGTGGAATCAAAGGACCCATATGACATATTAATTAGTGGCTCTAGCTCTGTACACTAAACTAAGGAGACAAACAATTCCAGCAATCCAGTGATCACATTGAAGGGCAAGTCTCGCAGAAGGCAAGGTCAGAAAAATCTCACAAGCATAGCCAAAACTCATGTTAGAAAAAGATAAGGAAGGCATCTCGTTTTTAGAGGTTAGAATACCAAATAGGTAATAATTCTTAAAAGATATATACTTAGATCCTGAACCCATCCTGAATCCAGGAATGAATTTTATAGCCAGTTTTTCGAAAATAGGAAAAGTACCTCTGCAACAGAGGAAAGGATCAGAACAGGTGGGAGTTGGCCCGAATTGTTTCCAGGTGTGCATTTTGATTTGTAGACTTCTAAGATTTTTAGAAGCTTGGATGACAATCAACGAGGGCTGGATGCCATAGTCAAAGGAGGTTTCCTGGTACAGCTGGAGCAAACCTAGAAACTCCCAGTGTTCTGGCAGAGCCTTGGGTTCTGACCAACCCTGAGGGGAATGGGAGATGTCCACCACAGGGGTTCGCTTAGTGTCACCCAGCTCTGCCAAGTTGTTCAGATGCGACATTCTCAAAATCATTCAGTGAAGTTTGTATTTTTGGTTAGAAATCCAGATACATTTCAGTTCAGTTCAGTCTCTCAGTCGTGTCCGACTCTTTGAGACCCATGAACTGCAGCACACCAGGCCTTGCTGTCCATCACCAAATCCCAGGGTTCACCCAAACTCATGTCCATCATGTCGGTGATGCCATCCAGCCATCTCATCCTCTGTCGTCCCCTTCTCCTCCTACCCTCAAACCCTCCCAACATCAGAATATCTTCCAATGAGTCAACTCTTCACATGAGGTGGCCAAAGTACTGGAGTTTCAGCTTTAACATCACTCCTTCCAAAGAACACCCAGGACTGATCTCCTTTAGAATGGACTGGTTGGATCTCCTTGCAGTCCAAAGGACTCTCAAGAGTCTTCTCCAACACCTCAGTTCAAAAGCATCAATTCTTTGGCTCTCAGCTTTCTTCACAGTTGAACTTGCACA
>NW_011494903.1:2720895-2721611 GCF_000754665.1 Bison bison bison
TTCTTTATAGTTCAACTTGCACATCCATACATGACCACTGGACAAACCATAGCCTTGACTAAATGGACCTTTGTTGGCAAAGTAATGTCTCTGCTTTTGAATAGGCTATCCATGTTGGTCATAACTTTTCTTCCAAGGAGTAAGCGTCTTTTAATTTCATGGCTGCAATCAACATTTGCAGTGATTTTGGAGCCCCCAAAAATAAAGTCTGACACTGTTTCCACTGTTTCTCCATCTATTTGCCATGAAGTGATGGGACCGGATGCCATGATCTTCATTTTCTGAATGTTGAGCTTTAAGCCAACTTTTTCACTCTCCTCCTTCACTTTCATCAAGAGGCTTTTTAGTTCCTCTTCACTTTCTGCCATAAGGGTGGTGTCATCTGCATATCTGAGGTGATTGATATTTCTCCCGGCAATCTTGATTCCAGCTTGTGCTTCTTCCAGTCCAGCGTTTCTCATGATGTACTCTGCATAGAAGTTAAATAAACAGGGTGACAATATACAGCCTTGATGTACTCATTTTCCTATTTGGAACCAGTCTGTTGTTCCATGTCCAGTTCTAATTGTTGCTTCCTGACCTGCATACAGGTTTCTCAAGAGGCAGGTCAGGTGGTCTGGTATTCCCATCTCTTTCAGAATTTTCCACAGTTTATTGTGAACCACACAGTCAAAGGCTTTGGCATAGTCAATAAAGCAGAAATAGATGTTTTTATG
>NW_011494903.1:2722109-2722469 GCF_000754665.1 Bison bison bison
TGGGATTGGAATGAAAACTGACCTTTTCCAGTCCTGTGGCCACTGCTGAGTTTTCCAAATTTGTTGGCATATTGAGTGTAGCACTTTCACAGCATCATCTTTCAGGATTTGAAATAGCTCAACTGTAATTCCATCACCTCCACTAGCTTTGTTCGTAGTGATGCTTTCTAAGGCCGACCTGACTTCACATTCCAGGATGTCTGGTCTAGGTGAGTGATCACAGCATCGTGATTATCTGGGTCGTGAAGATCTTTTTTTTACAGTTCTTCTGTGTATTCTTTCCACCTCTTCTTAATATCTTCTGCTTCTGTTAGGTCCATACCATTTCTGTCCTTTATCGAGCCCTTCTTCGCATGAAAT
>NW_011494903.1:2722569-2725708 GCF_000754665.1 Bison bison bison
TGGACTGTAGCCCACCATGCTCCTCCATCCATGGGATTCTCCAGGCAAGAATACTGGAGTGGGTTGCCATTTCCTTCTCCAGGGGATCTTCCCAACCCAGGGATCGAGCCCAGTTCTCCTGCATTGCAGGCAGACCTTTAACCTCTGAGCTACCAGGGAAGCTCTGCATGAAATGTTCCCTAGGTATCTCTAATTTTCTTGAAGAGATCTCTAGTCTTTCCCATTCTGTTGTTTTCCTCTATTTCTTTGCACTGATCGCTGATGAAGGCTTTCTTATCTCTCCTTGGTATTCTTTGGAACTCTGCGCTCAGATGCTTGTATCTTTCCTTTTCTCCTTTGCTTTTCACTCCTCTTCTTTTCACAGCTATTTGTAAGGCCTCCCCAGACAGCCATTTTGCTTTTTTTGCATTTCTTTTCCATGGGGATGGTCTTGATCCCTGTCACCTGTACTATGTCATGAACCTCTGTCCATAGTTCATCAGGCACTCTATCTATCAGATCTAGTCCCTTAAATCTATTTCTCACTTCCACTGTATAATCATAAGGGATTTGATTTAGGTCATACCTGAATGGTCTAGTAGTTTTCCCTACTTTCTTCAATTTAAGTCTGAATTTGGCAATAAGGAGTTCATGATCTGAACCACATTTAGGTCCCAGTCTTGTTTTTGCTGACTGTATAGAGCTTCTCCATCTTTGGCTGCAAAGAATATAATCAATCTGATTTCAGTGTTGACCATCTGGTGATGTCCATGTGTAGAGTCTTCTCTTGTGTTGTTGGAAGAGGGTGTTTGCTATGACCAGTACATTTTCTTGGAAAAACTCTATTAGCCTTTGCCCTGCTTCATTCCGTATTCCAAGGCCAAATTTGCCAGTTATCCCAGGTGTTTCTTGACTTCCTACTTTTGCATTCCAGTCCCCTATAATGAAAAGGACATCTTTTTTGGATGTTAGTTCTAAAAGGTCTCGTAGGTCTTCATAGAACCGTTCAACTTCAGCTTCTTCAGAGTTACTGGTTGGGGCATAGACTTGGATTACTGTGATATTGAATGGTTTGCCTTGGAAATGAACAGAGATCATTCTGTCGTTTTTGAGATTGCATCCAAGTACTGCATTTCAAACTCTTTTGTTGACCATTATGGCCACTCCATTTCTTCTAAGGGATTCCTGCCCGCAGTAGTAAATATAATGGTCATCTGAGTTAAATTCATCCATTCCAGTCCATTTTAGTTTGTTGATTCCTAGAATGTTGACATTCACTCTTGCCATCTCCTATTTGACCATTTCCAATTTGCCTTGATTCATGGACCTGACATTCCAGGTTCATGCAATATTGCTCTTTAGAGCATCGGACCTTGCTTCTATCGCCAGTCACATCCACAACTGGGTATTGTTTTTGCTTTGGCTCCATCCCTTCATTCTTTCTGGAGTTATTTCTCCACTGATCTCCAGTAGCATATTGGGCACCTACTGACCTGGGGAGTTCATCTTTCAGTATCCTATCATTTTGCCTTTTCATACTGTTCATGGGGTTCTCAAGGCAAGAATACTGAAGTGGTTTGCCATTCCCTTATCCAGTGGACCACATTCTGTCAGACCTCTCCACAATGGGCCTCCCATCTTGGGTGGCCCCACAGGGCATGGCTTAGTTTCATTGAGTTAGACAAGGCTGTGGTCCATGTAATTAGATTGACTAGTTTTCTGTGATTATGGTTTGTGTGTCTGCCCTTTGATGTCTCTCACAACACCTACCATCTTACTTGGGTTTCTCTTACCTTGGACGTGGGGTATCTCTTCACGGCTGCTCCAGCAAAGCACATACATTTAATAGTTGTCAAATCCAAATATTTGGATTTGGAGTTCTGGATCTAGACGTTGCCTCATGTTCAATTGTATATACCTCTGTCCCCTGTGAAGTCTTCATCCACTTAAATTTTCTCCAAAGGGGATAGTTTTGCCTCTTTAACTTAACAGATGCTGCTACTGCAGCTGCTAATTGACTTCAGTCGTGTCCGACTCTGTGCGACCTCATAGATGGCATCCCACCAGGCTCTGCTGTCTCTGGAATTCTCCAGGCAAGAACACTGAAGTGGGTTGCCATTTCCATCTCCAATGCATGAGTGAAAAATGAAAGTGAAGTCACTCAGTCGTGTCCAACTCTCACGACCCCATGGACTGCAGCCTACCAAGCTCCTCAGTCCATGGGATTTTCCAGGCAAGAGTACTGGAGTAGGGTGCCATCGCCTTCTCTGAGGATTCTACAAATACTTCTATTTGATATTAATCATCTTCATTCTCCAAGAGTTCTTTCGAATGTCTAAATTATTTTGTTTTGATTGTACCCTTATTTCTTTGGTTCTATCTTGAGATAAAGTACAAATAGAATATTTCATTACTTATTGAATGCAGTTGTAAATTTTGTGTTTAATTTTCTCTAGACTAGGCTACCAACTCCAGTATTCTTGGACTTCCCTTGTGGCTCAGCTGGTAAAGAATCTGCCTGCAATGAGAGAGACCTGGGTTCAATCCCTGGGTTGGGAAGATTCCCTGGAGAAGGGAAAGGCTACCCACCCTAGTATTCTGGCCTGGAGAATTCCATGGACTGTATAGTCCATGGGGTCACAAAGAGTCAGACACTACTGAGTGACTTTCACTTTCACTTTCAATATAAACTCAAATCCTTTTAAGATTAATCCTTAAGTTCGTTGCCCTTCCTTGATCATTTCTGGGGCTCTTCTTTGAACCCTCTTCAGTTTTCCTATATTCTTCTTAAATGAAAGCAAAAATAAACAAATGGGACCTAATTAACCTTAAAAGCTTCTGCACATCAAAGGAAACTATTAGCAAGGTGAAAAGACAGCCTTCAGAATGGGAGAAAATAATAGCAAATGAAGCAACTGACAAACAACTAATCTCAAAAATATACAAGCAACTCCTACAGCTCAACTCCAGAAAAATAAATGACCCAATCAAAAAATGGGCCAAAGAACTAAATAGACATTTCTCCAAAGAAGACATACAGATGGCTAACAAACACATGAAAAGATGCTCAACATCACTCATTATCAGAGAAATGCAAATCAAAACCACTATGAGGTACCATTTCACACCAGTCAGAATGGCTGCGATCCAAAAGTCTACA
>NW_011494903.1:2725808-2727459 GCF_000754665.1 Bison bison bison
ATGCCAGTCCAGGTTCAATGCACGATACTGGATGCTTGGGGCTAGTGCACTGGGAAGACCCAGAGGGATGGTATGGGGAGGGAGGAGGAGGGAGGAGGGTTCAGGATGGGGAACACATGTATACCTGTGGCGGATTCATTTTGATATTTGGCAAAACTAATACAATTATGTAAAGTTTAAAAATAAAATAAAATTTAAAAAAAGAAAGAAAGAAAGGAATTGATGCTGACAGTAACTCTCTAATTAGGCTCTGCTGCTCAAATGGCATGTAACTGTATAGCTTTTAAGTTATTTTTTTCTATTGACATATTCCCTTTTAGTGATGGTACCACATTGCCCAAGGTAAGCATGTCTGTGGTGGTTTTTAAAGCTAAAAGCTGTTTGAGTCAACTTCCTTATCAACAGAACTCAACCCTAGAATGAAAGGGAAAGAAGTACTTTTATGAAAGCCTCCTTCTCAACACTATGTTTTCAGTGACTCATCCCCGAAACCAGTTTTTTTTCCCTTTCCTTCTATGACAGAGATCTTTTGTTAGATTGTCCTTAGAATTTGTTTAACAGTTGCTAAATGCCAATGGTGCTGACAAGAAGCAAGAATTAGGATCAGTTTCGGTTGTAAAGGTATCATATCCATACAACTCTGCAATGCTGAAATGGGGAATATGTTTGTTTTATTTGGAGGGTATTATCACTCACAAATAATTGACTTTCACCTACCAACTTTTAGCAAAACTATATATTTTTGCTGACTTATTAAGTGGTAACATTCTACAGACCATTTTCTTTAGGTAGCAAGATATCATACTTTAATCTTATTTAGTAGGAAAATAACCAAAGGGATGATACTCACAGGCAAATAAAGTTAGTTGGATTTTTGATAAAGCAGCTTCTGCTGTTAGAATATATACCTTTATTTGTTCTCAATCAAAGATGCCAGTAACTAGACAAATTATATTTATTATGTAAATTACTAATTAAGGAGGAAAAGGGGATAATAGAGGATGAGGTGGTTGGGTAGCATCACCAACTCAATGGACATGAGTTCGAGCAAGCTCCGGGAGATGGTGAAGGACAAGGAAGCAAGTCCATGGGGTCCTAAAGAGTGGACACAGCTGAGCGATTGAACAATAATAACAAAACTAATTAAGTGTGCATGTGCATGCTAAGTGGCAGGTGGGTTTTTTACCACGAGCACCATCTGGGAAGCCCAATTAAATAAGTAAATAACTAAATGCCTGCATGCTAAAGAATGCTTCAGTCCTGTCCGACTCTTTGTGACCCCATGGACTGAAGCCCACTAGGCTCCTCTGTCCATGGGATTGTCCAGACAAGAATACTGGAGTGGGTAGCCATTCCCTTCTCCAGAGGATCTTCCAGACCCAGGGACTGAACCTGAGTCTCTTCTGTCTGCTGCATTGGCAGCTGGGTTCTTTCCCACTAGCACCACCTGGGAAGAAAATAACTAAATAAATTACCTCCAAAATGAATGAAGAAAGAAGGAAAAAAGAAAAAGAAAGAAAAAATGCAAGTGAATAGAATCCTGCAAGTGCAGGTAGCACATATGGACACCTTATCTTCGACAAAGGAGGCAAGAATATACAATGGATTAAAGACAATCTCTTTAACAAGTGGTGCTGGGAAATCTGGTCAA
>NW_011494903.1:2728090-2728425 GCF_000754665.1 Bison bison bison
AAAGAAAAAATGCAAGTGAATAGAATCCTGCAAGTGCAGGTAGCATTTAAAATTAAATTTCTCTAAAGAAGTTAATGTAAGTTATTTTGATAGATGTGATATATGTGCCAGGCAAGCAAAGGAAAACTGAATATGACGTCTCTGATTTGAAGTTACCTTTCTTACATTATTGAGGCTTCTCTGCTGGGCCAGACAGTAAAGAATCTGCCTGCAATGAGGGAGACCCAAGTTCGATCCCTGGGTCAGGAAGATCCCCTGGGGAAGGAAGTGGCTACCCACTCCAGTATTCTTGCCTGGAGAATCCCATGGACAGAGGAGCCTGGCAGGCTACAGTC
>NW_011494903.1:2728525-2728984 GCF_000754665.1 Bison bison bison
CAGAGAAATCCAAATCAAAACCACTATGAGGTACCATCTCCCGCCAGTCAGAATGGCTGCGATCCAAAAGTCTACAAGCAATAAATGCTGGAGAGGGTGTGGAGAAAAGGGAACCCTCTTACACTGTTGGTGGGAATGCAAACTAGTACAGCCACTATGGAGAACAGTGTGGAGATTCCTTAAAAAAACTGGAGACAGAACTGCCTTATGACCCAGCAATCCCACTGTTGGGCATACACACTGAGGAAACCAGAAGGGAAAGAGACACGTGTACCCCAATGTTCATCGCAGCACTGTTTATAATAGCCAGGACATGGAAGCAACCTAGATGTCCATCAGCAGATGAATGGATAAGAAAGCAGTGGTACATATACACAATGGAGTATTACTCAGCCATTAAAAAGAATACATTTGAATCAGTTCTAATGAGGTGGATAAAACTGGAGCCTATTATACAGA
>NW_011494903.1:2729084-2733410 GCF_000754665.1 Bison bison bison
GGGAGGAGGGAGGAGGGTTCGGGATGGGGAACACATGTATACCTGTGGCGGATTCATTTTGATATTTGGCAAAACTAATACAATTATGTAAAGTTTAAAAATAAAATAAAATTAGAGAAAAAAAAAAACAAAATTAAATTTCTCTAAAGAAGTTAATGTAAGTTATTTTGATAGATGTGATATATGTGCCAGGCAAGCAAAGGAAAACTGAATATGACGTCTCTGATTTGAAGTTACCTTTCTTACATTATTGAGGCTTCTCTGCTGGGCCAGACAGTAAAGAATCTGCCTGCAATGAGGGAGACCCAAGTTCGATCCCTGGGTCAGGAAGATCCCCTGGGGAAGGAAGTGGCTACCCACTCCAGTATTCTTGCCTGGAGAATCCCATGGACAGAGGAGCCTGGCAGGCTACAGTCCACAGGCTCACAAAGAGGCAGACATGACTGAACAATTAACACTTTTCTTCCTTCTGATGTTATTATTTGTACTCTTAGTCTTAACCTCTTAGGAGCTTGAAATATTGAGTTATACATAAAGAGAATCAATTTTTCTTAGCTGTGTATTGTTATATCAATAGAAATTTATGAGCACTCAAAGGCAGTTGCTTTATTAAAATGGGAACCATTGACTAGATTTGTGTGACTCTAATGATAGAGAGGACCAGAGTTGCTGGTACAGAGTAGATTCTCTGTAAGTTGTTTTTAGTGAGAGGGAAACATACTGTAGGGATTCCTTTAAAACAAAATTTAACAAATAATGGAGAACTAGAGTGGGATAAACAAAATGTGTTACATCCTCTGGTAGCATCCATTTCGTTGATAAGACACACAAAATGAGATTTGAGATGCTCTACATTCACAAAATACATGGGAATTTTCTACCTTGTCTTCCATTTGGAGATGATTAAAAATGGTTCAGATCAATCTCAGGCTTGTCAAAAAAATACGTTCTTTAATTTCTAAGGCTTCCCAGGTGGCTCAGCTGGTAAAGAACTCTCCTGCTAATGCAAGATATGCAAGAGACATGGGTTCAGTCCCTGGGTAGGGATGATCCCCTGGAGAAGGAAATGGCAACCCACTCCAGTATTCTTGCCTAGGAAATCCTATGGACAGAGGAACCTGGTGGGCTACAGTCCACTGATTTCTAATATTTTTTCCTTAATTCAAATAAATGTCAATCCAACTTCTTTATCTATCTTATCCAAAATATCTCAAGTGTCCAACTGTTTTATTCATACCAAAGTCTCTACTCTTTTCTCCCTTCACCAGGATAATGATAGCTATTTGCAGGAAATATTCAGTTCTGTTTATCCAAGTTACATTGCATGAATTGCATAAATTCATTTATGATTTCTTTAAAATATACACAACAGCGATTGTGGCTGGTTGGGATCTAATTAAAATTAAAAGCTTCTGCACAACAAAAGAAACTATATGGAAGGTGACAAGAAAACCTTCAGAATGGGAGAAAATAATAGCAAATGAAGCAACTGACAAACAACTAATCTCAAAAATATACAAGCAACTCCTGCAGCTCAATTCCAGAAAAATAAACAACCCAATCAAAAAATGGACCAAAGAACTAAATAGACGTTTCTCCAAAGAAGACATACAGATGGCTAACAAACACATGAAGAGATGCTCAACATCACTCATTATCAGAGAAATCCAAATCAAAACCACTATGAGGTACCATCTCCCGCCAGTCAGAATGGCTGCGATCCAAAAGTCTACAAGCAATAAATGCTGGAGAGGGTGTGGAGAAAAGGGAACCCTCTTACACTGTTGGTGGGAATGCAAACTAGTACAGCCACTATGGAGAACAGTGGGGAGATTCCTTAAAAAACTGGAAACAGAACTGCCTTATGACCCAGCAATCCCACTGTTGGGCATACACACTGAGGAAACCAGAAGGGAAAGAGACAGGTGTACCCCAATGTTCATCGCAGCACTGTTTATAATAGCCAGGACATGGAAGCAACCTAGATGTCCATCAGCAGATGAATGGATAAGAAAGCAGTGGTACATATACACAATGGAGTATTACTCAGCCATTAAAAAGAATACATTTGAATCAGTTCTAATGAGGTGGATGAAACTGGAGCCTATTATACAGAGTGAAGTAAGCCAGAAAGAAAAACACCAATACAGTATACTAACACATATGTATGGAATTTAGAAAGATGGTAACGACAACCCTGTATGCTAGACAGCAAAAGAAACACAGATGTATAGAACAGTCTTTTGGACTCTGTGGTTGAGGTGGGGATGATTTGGGAGAATGGCATTAAAACATGTATAATATCATGTAAGAAATGAATCGCCAGTCCAGGTTCGATGCAGGATACAGGAAGCTTGGGGCTGGTGCACTGGGATGACCCAGAGTGATGGTATAGGGAGGGAGGTGGGAGTGGGGTTCAGGATGGGGAACATGTGTACACCCGTAGCGGATGCATGTTGATGTATGGCAAAACCAATACAATATTGTAAAGTGAAAAAAAAGTAATAAAAAAATTAAAAAAAATTATGATCAAAAGAATCTGCTAGATCAAATCTAGAATTCAAAATCACCAAAAGAGGGAAAATGTGGCTTAAAGGGCAAGCTAACTTGTACATATTTGTAACAAGTATACCTTTTTTGACATTATATGTGTGTATCCTTATGGGCATAAAGAAATGAATACCTGATTCTTGGAGAAAGAATATGTCTTGAAGCGGCCATGAAAGTAAAGGCAAAAGAAACACCAGTGACTAAAAGGAGGCAGGCTGTGTGTGACTAGTAATTATTATAATCTGTAAAATAGCTCCCTGTTCATCACACGAGATGAGGGATTTGGTTTGGCTGAGGATGTTAATTGACCTGTACTCAGAGCTCAAGTTAAAGCTCATGTGTTCTCTGATTTGTTTATCCCAAGGCCTTGAAGCAGTCTTAGTGCTGTGTGTGCCCTTGTACAGTAAGTACTGGGAAAGGCTTTCTGAGTGGTTCATGCAATGAATGCCTTTTGGGTACACATGGCAAAGTGCTGCCAGATCATTCAGTTCCTTCACATTTTAAGGAGCACTCATTCAAGGAGACTGATTTGAACTTCAGTTCTGCTGTTGCTTAACTGCTTATCATTGACTGAATTATTCAACCTCAATGAACTGTTCATCTCTAAAATAGATTCATAAGAATATTATTAAGATTAACTGAGGACACATATGTAAAAAAATAATATTTCAGGGCAGAATGACTCAGGGCAAAGTGAGTATTATGATCAGATATACATAAACTTACACTTGGCCAGTGAAAAATTGGGTTATTATTGGTTCGACATGTGACTTGGAAGTGTTTCCTGCTATGGCTGGAATAGATTTCCTTTCCCCTTGATGTTGGGTTTGGCTATGGGAATTGCTTTGATCAATGGATGTTAGTGGAAGTGTAAAGGCTATGAAAGGCAGCATATGTTCCCCCTCTCTTCCTTTCTCTTTTGCACTGGCCCGAGGAGAACATTTCCAAGTTGGTCTGTCCTTTAAAAAAAATGAGAAGGCGTATAGAGTAAGCGGGCTCAGACTGCTAATTGGAGTGAAGTGGATGATCCACAGTTTATCATTAGGCCAAGAAGTGATAAATGAATACCTCTTGTTGTTGGTTAGTGGAAGTTTCAGAGTTGTATGTTATCTTAGCACTCAATTCAGTTCAGTTCAGTTCAGTCGCTCAGTTGTGTCCGACTCTTTGCGACCCCATGAATCACAGCACGCCAGGCCTCCCTGTCCATCATCAACTCCTGGAGTTCACCCAGACTCACGTCCATCGAGTCAGTGATGCCATCCAGTCATCTCATGCTCTGTCGTCCCCTTCTCCTCCTGCCCCCAATCCCTCCCAGGATCAGAGTCTTTTCCAAGGAGTCAACTCTTCGCATGAGGTGGCCAAGTTTCAGCTTTATTATCATTCCTTCCAAAGAACACCCAGGGCTGATCTCCTTCAGAATGGACTGGTTGGATCTCCTTGCAGTCCAAGGGACTCTCAAGAGTCTTCTCCAACACCACACTTCAAAAGCATCAATTCTTCGGCACTCAGCCTTCTTCACAGTCCAACTCTCACATCCATACATGACCACAGGAAAAACCATAGTCTTGACTCGACGAACCTTTGTTGGCAAAGTAATGTCTCTGCTTTTTAATATGCTATCTAGGTTGGTCATAACTTTCCTTCCAAGGAGTAAGCATCTTTTAGTTTCATGGCTGCAGTCACCATCTGCAGTGATATTGGAGCCCAAAAAAATAAAGTCTGACACTGTTTCCACTGTTTCCCCATCTATTTCCCATGAAGTGATGGGACCGGATG
>NW_011494903.1:2733510-2734337 GCF_000754665.1 Bison bison bison
TTCACTCTCCACTTTCACTTTCATCAAGAGGCTTTTGAGTTCCTCTTCACTTTCTGCCATAAGGGTGGTGTCATCTTCATATCTGAGGTGATTGATATTTCTCCCGGCAATCTTGATTCCAGCTTGTGCTTCCTCCAGTCCAACGTTTCTCATGACGTACTCTGCATATAAGTTAAATAAGCTGGGTGATAATATATAGCCTTGATGTACTCATTTTCCTATTTGGAACCAGTCTGTTGTTCCATGTCCAGTTCTAACTGTTGCTTCCTGACCTGCATACAAAATTTTCAAGAGGCAAATCAGGTGGTCTGGTATTCCCATCTCTTTCAGAATTTTCCACAGTTTATTGTGAACCACACAGTCAAAGGCTTTGGCATAGTCAACAAAGCAGAAATAGATGTTTTTCTGGAACTCTCTTGCTTTTTCCATGATCCAGCAGATGTTGGCAATTTGATCTCTGGTTCCTCTGCCTTTTCTAAAACCAGCTTGAACATCTGGTAGTTCATGGTTCATGAATTGCTGAAGCCTGGCTTGGAGAATTTTGAGCATTACTTTACTAGCGTGTGAGATGAGTGCAATTGTGTGGTAGTTTGAGCATTCTTTGGCATTGCCTTTCTTTGGGATTGGAATGAAAACTGACATTTTCCAGTCCTGTGGCCACTGCTGAGTTTTCCAAATTTGCTGGCATATTGAGTGCAGCACTTTCACAGCAGCATCTTTCAGGATTTGAAATAGCTCAACTGGAATTCCATCACCTCCACTAGCTTTGTTCGTAGTGATGCTTTCTAAGGCCCACTTGACTTCACATTCCAGGATGTCTGGCTCTA
>NW_011494903.1:2734437-2749206 GCF_000754665.1 Bison bison bison
ATTATCTGGGTCATGAAGATCTTTTTTGTACAGTTCTTCTGTGTATTCTTGCCATCTCTTCTTAATATCTTCTGCTTCTGTTGGGTCCATACCATTTCTGTCCTTTATCGAGCTCATCTTTGCATGAAATGTTCCTTTGGTATCTCTGATTTTCTTGAAAAGATCCCTAGTCTTTACCATTCTGTTGTTTTCCTCTATTTCTTTGCATTGATCACTGATGAAGGCTTTCTTATCTCTTCTTGCTATTCTTTGGAACTCTGCATTCACATGTTTATATCTTTCCTTTTCTCCTTTGCTTTTCACTTCTCTTCTTTTCACAGCTATTTGTAAGGCCTCCCCAGACAGCCATTTTGCCTTTTTGCATTTCTTTTCTATGGGAATGGTCTTGATTCCTGTCTCCTGTACAATGTCATGAACCTCATTCCATAGTTCATCAGGCATTCTATCTGTCAGATCTAGGCCCTTAAATCTATTTCTCACTTCCACTGTATAATCATAAGGGATTTGATTTAGGTCATACCTGAATGGTCTAGTGGTTTTCCCTACTTTCATCAATTTAAGTCTGAATTTGGCAATAAGGACCTCATGATCTGAGCCACAGTCAGCTCCCAGTCTTGTTTCTGCTGACTGTATAGAGCTTCTCCATCTTTGGCTGCAAAGAATATAATCAATCTGATTTCGGTGTTGACCATCTGGTGATGTCCATTTATAGAGTCTTCTCTTGTGTTGTTGGAAGAGGGTGTTTGCTATGACCAGTGCATTTTCTTCGCGAAACTCTATTAGCCTTTGCCCTGCTTCATGCCTTATTCCAAGGCCAAATTTGCCTGTTACACCAGGTGTTTCTTGACTTCTTACTTTTGCATTCCAGTCCCCTATAATGAAAAGGACATCTTTTTTGGGTGTTAGTTCTAAAAGGTCTCGTAGGTCTTCATAGAACGGTTCAACTTCAGCTTCTTCAGTGTTACTGGTTGGAGCATAGACTTGGATTACTGTGATATTGAATGGTTTGCCTTGGAAATGAACAGAAATCATTCCGTCATTTTTGAGATTGCATCCAAGTACTGCATTTCAAACTCTTTTGTTGACCATTATGGCCACTCCATTTCTTCTGAGGGATTCCTGTCTGCAGTAGTAGATATAATGGTCATCTGAGTTAAATTCACCCATTCCAGTCCATTTTAGTTCGCTGATCGTCGACATTCACTCTTGTCAACATTCACTCTTGCCATCTCGTGTTTGACCACTTCCAATTTGCCTTGATTCATGGACCTGACATTCCAGGTTCTTATGCAATATTGCTCTTTACGGTATTGGGCCTTGCTTCTATCACCAGCCATATCCACAGCTGGGTATTCTTTTTGCTTTGGCTCCATCCCTTCATTCTTTCTGGAGTTATTTCTCCACTGATCTCCAGTAGCATATTGGGCACCTACTGACCACTGACTACTATATGGTCCCACTCAATTATCTTAAATGCAGAATTGATTTTTTCCCAAAGCTGTTCAGATGATTTACCATTTAATCTCTTAACATGTCTGTAAGGTCATGAATATGATAGTCTCTCTGTACATTTATGGAAATTTGTGGACCAAGAAGCAAAATATCTTTTAGCATTAAATCTGGTATCTTAATATAATTTTGTATAGTATTCATAAAGCTTGCTGTATATTTCATTGTGTTTATTTTAAAATATGGAATACAAATAGACAGGTTTATATATACTTTATCTCTATGATAGCATTTATGAAATTTACTTCTAACAGGCATAGTCCTCCTCTTGAGTCACATCTGCTGACATCAGATAGTAAAACATTCTCAGAAAATTCTGAAAATTCCAAGTCCTTGAGGTCTGTCTTCATTGGAAGAGATCTAGAGTACTGTTTTACTTATGTTGCTGAAATATGGGGATAAAGTGATGGGGCGAGCTCTCCATTTTCTGCAGTGTTTACATTCATAGCCTTAACTTGACAGCTTCAGCTTTCTCTGCGTATGTAGGATAGAGATATGCTGAAGTACAAAAAAGAAAAAAAGGCCCCAGAATAGAAGATGAAAGAACAGAGATGTTTATTTCTGTCTCATAGTTTAATAGTAGTAATAGTTTTAAAGTGACTCATCTTGGAAGGGACAACGACTCTGATCCTCATGGTTACTGGTGTAATCAAGTTTCTTCTAAGATACAACTCTGCTATCAAATAGAATACCTTTATTATGTCATAAGGTTAAAACAAAGTCAGTGACATGCTCCACTTTCTAGCAGAGTGACATCAGACAAGATACTCTGGAGTGTCAGTTGCTTTACCTTTAAAATGAGAACTAAAATACTCATCTTGGAGAGTTATAAAATATAATGGGATATTTGTTTAAGTACTTGAAACACTGGCTGGCACATGCTAAGCATCTAGTCAGCATATCCTGTTGCAATTGTAGTCACCATAGAGGTTCTGTATCATAATGGCAGGGGATCAGCATTGATCTGTAGGTACTATTCAGGCTGTTGTTATTTTTGAAATGAACTTGAAATCTAGATTTCCACTTGAATAAGATCCTCAGAAGGAACTTTCACTTTCTCACACCTCTCCATGACTCTCCTCACACCATGCCCTGGTGTGGTCCAAGCACATATGCTGTGTCCCATATGGCAGCAGTCCCCAAACTTTTTGACACCAGGGACCAATTTCGTGGAAGACAATTCTATGGACAGGGTGGGATGGTTTCAGGTTGATTCAAGCACATTACATTTGTGTAGTTTATTATTACATCAGTTCTATCTCAAATCATCAGACGTTAGATCTTGGAGTTTGGGAACCCCTGCCATATTGGATTTGGTCAACTGGAGCCTCCTTGGACCCTCACTTGTTCTCACAGCCTGATTTCTACCAGTGTTGCTCCTCCCTTCTCCCCACTCCACCCCCACCCCTGACCCTGCCGCCTCTAGTGATACTAGAGATGCACAGTGCAAGCCATATAATTCTCCACCAAGTATTCATTTGAGATTGTTCATGAAAGAAGAAGATCTATTCCTGCAGAGCCTTAAGAGCTCAGCTTAGTCAGCCCCTGACCACCCCATAGAGTTCTGTGGTCTGAGACATCACAAAGCAGGCCTGAGGACAGTTTTACAATAAGCCTAGATAGGGGCTAACAAACCCAATTTGGCTCCAAACATACTCTGTCTTGCCTACTCCCTAAGGCATAGCCTACTCTAAGGCAGTAGAATGGATTTCATCTTGGTTGCTCATGGAACTGCCATCCTCAGTGAAGATCCTAAAATTTTCCCTGAAGGTTTCCTGGCCTGTATGACCTCATGGTCTCTGGTGGGTGGAGATTACCTTGTATTTTTGCTGCCTGAGTGTAGTAAGCATATTCAAACCTGTCACCTTCACCCAACACACTCACTAGAACTGCATTGACCAATGTGGTATTGGACTATCTGTGGCTACTGAGATCTTTAAATGTGGCTAATCTTAATGGACATGTACTGAAATTTAAAATGTATACCAAGTCTCAAAAGATATGCTTAATATGAAAAAAATTAAATATCACTAAATAATTTTTATATTGATGTCAAAGTATTTTGGAAATATTGAATTAAATAAAATGCACTGTTAAAATTAATTTCATTTGTTTTTCTTAAATGCAGTTACTAGGAAATTTAAAATTACATATGAGACTCATATTTCCATTGGACAGACTGCAGCAGTTTCTATGGGCTCAAGCCATGTGGGAATATAAATTTCAACTCTATCTAGGCCCCAATAAAGTTGATTTATATGTCCACATTAGACAAAATACAATCAGAAAAGCAGAACCATTAGGAGCTATATTCATTCATTCATTCATGTATTTATATCAAGGGTTTTATTACAGGGGTTTGACTTTCCACAGATGTGAGAGTTGATGAGCAGGCACAGTGAGGCTGTTGTCTTGTATCTGATCCTAAAGCTGGAAGTCCACAAGGATAAGGGAGCTGTGTGGAAAGTGGAGGTGAGCAGGGAGAAGCTGGAAGCCATGAGCATCTGTTCTTATTCTTTCACCTCCATGGCCTGGGTTTCCTGGAGAAACTGGGGCCCTTTTTCATCCTGGAGCTACACATGCATACACACACACACACACACACACACACACACTTTGGAAAAGCAGAGAAATCAATGGAAGAAGTAGTTGTTTCAGACTTAGCCCCTGTTTCACAACAATAAGATAAGCCAGAGGATAAGTGATGATTTGTATAACCTGGGAAAACGGTTGCTGCTTTATTTCCATCCTCCAAATCTGAGTTTGTCTGTGGCTCACCACCTGTGGATACATAAAGGGATAGGAAATCATCATAACCAAATGGATACACTATAAAGCCCTGCAGTGTCTCTTCGTGTGTGTCTTTTAAACAATGCTTATGATCCATCCTCTGTGCATAGTGTCATCAAGTATATAGGCATATCCTCTCTTGTCTTTCTCTTCTCTTTGTGCAGGTGTTGAACACATGTGCATTTGTCTTTTTGGGGTATCTCTGTTGCTGTTTCTTTGGGGCCCATTTCTTTCTCTGACTTCCTGTCTGTCTCTTCCTATGTCCTCATCACTTGGTCTCTTGTCTGTCTTCTTCATTCTCTTCCTATTTTATGACCAAGAGACTAAATTTCTTTTAGCAATTTTTTAGTCCATTTAGTGAAGATATTTTTTGTGATCTCTATTCCTAATGTTCAAATAGACCGCAGGGCAATTTGGACTTCCTTCTAGAAAAAAATAAACTTTAAAAGAAAAGTTGAAAGGGCCAAGATTAATGTTTTCTATAGGTAAATAGCCTGGAGAAATAGTCTAATCAATATTAAATGTAATTGATTCCAAGCTTTAATGGATGCCTTCAAGCAGCTCTGACAGCGGCCTTGCATCACCTCTGCCACCATGCCGTGTTTGACCAGTACTCCAGCTGGTTGTTAAAGAATATCTATCACTTCATTTCACTGTTTTTCATTTTCCAGGTTAAAGATTGCCTCATGCATGTCAGAGCAGATAGCCACCTCTAAAATTAAGGGATCTCTTGAAAGTTTTTCTTTTCCAAAGTGTTTTCTAGGGATCTTTTAAAACCATCTCTATTTCTATGACTAAACAAATTATCAAACATAATATTTCCCATGTGGATTTTCTTATTCTTTGTCTCACTCCCCTGTGGACTAGATTAACAAGACATTTTTCTTCTGTAGCCTAAAGGCATGGCAATTTGGGTTTGGAAGGAGGGTAATTTGGAAACCTAACACCTCCAGTGATGTTGGAGGCATTAAGTAATCGGGAAGATTTGGACTTGGAGAACAGCAGAGAACAGTGGGATACTTGAGTGGAGAAAGAGAAATGTTAGGAGACAGGCAAGATGGGAGAGCCCAAACATATTTTCTCTGCTTCTTGGCTTAACTGGGACAGACCTTCTGCTGCTGTATATCTTCAAAGAAAATTTCACATCTGAGTTTGTCATGAGTTAGACATATCTTGTTATCTATGTGAGTTCAGGCTGTCTCTGGGCAGGAAGGGGTAATGTTCAGGATGGAGAACCATTCATGAGAGCTAACCCTTTCACTCATGGGCACATAAACTCCCACACTGCACACCCATTTCTACTTACAATTGGAAAAGTTTGAATGACAACAATAACATTGATATCTGACATTGCTATAGAATTTTAGATTTTACAGAATGTTTTCGCATACGTGGTCTCAGAATGAAGAAAGTAAGAGTCAGTGACAACCATCAGGAAGAGCTGTGGAGAGAGTGAATAAGAAAGAATAGAGAATATCCATGGGGTCGCAAAGAGTTGGACACGACTGAGCGACTTCACTTTTCACTTTCATGCATTGGAGAAGGAAATGGCAGCCCACTCCAGTGTTCTTGCCTGGAGAATCCCAGGGATGGGGGAGCCTGGTGGGCTGCCCTCTATGGGGTTGCACAGAGTCGGACAGGACTGAAGTGACTTAGCAGCAGCATATAGGGGAAAAAGTGCCTGTGGGTGGGGACTAGTGAAAAAAGTTAACATTACTGAAAAAACCTGGAACATTATCACTCGTCGATTCAACAATGACTATTGTTTTCTGTAAGTGCTTTTCGGCATCTTGAAAGGAGATGCAGCAGATTGGAGACTGCCAGTGTGTCACAGTCTAGACTCCAAAGTTAGTTAAGCACATTTGGAAGAAATTAGTGCCGAGATGTCAGCAAAGGACAGCTCTGCAGGCTGCTTTTACTTAGTAGTCCGTATGAACTGTGGCCTAAAAAAAGCTTCAAGCCTTGACGGATTTGGAACCCTGAAGGCCCACGTGTATTTCATTCAGCTCTTTGGCTCTGGGCAAGCACAGCTGAACAGCCCTCATGCTGTCACCTCATGCAGCACTCAGGATCTGATGGCCGACTAAGAGTCCAACCCGACCTCACTGACACAGCCAGGACCGTGTCACAGGACTCAGGACGGACTGACTTGTCAAGTCTGAGAAAACAGTTCTATGGGTCTCACTACGCCATCCCAGAAAGCTGATACCAAGAAGGAGAAAGACCAACCACCTGTGCTCCTGAAGGATTGATGCCACTTAGTTCCTGAGACATTGCTCTCATGTTGATTAAATGCCTTTTTTCCCACCTAGTTTATGGTGGCTACATCCAAACTAAGATGATTTTGATCTTAGCAGCAAAGTTGCTTTTTCTTCTCTTTGTCTTCTCATTGCTGCTCTCTCTAGCACCTCTTTTCAGGCATCCTTGATAAGCAGAATTGGAGTGTTCAGAACAGTAGGCTTCGTGAGACTTTTCAGATTTTCTGTGATCTTCTCTACAGCATGGCTCTCCCTGATGCAAGAAAAAAGAAAATAAAAACGACATGCTTTCAGACCTGACTGCCCCTTAATTGAGGCATCATAACTGGGCTTGTATTTTCTCATTTTCAATGGGAGGTGATCTTGTTGGGTTGTCTCCAAGTCTGCTTGAGTTTTGATAATGTGTGATGGAAACAACTTTAATGACTTCTGTAAGAACCCATAGATTTGCTTCTTGTCATAAGTATATGTTTCTTGTCTCTAAATTACTAGCAGATTGGCCCAAAGTTTTGGAAGCTTTCAAAAGATGAAGATGAGGTTTTATTCAAATATGGAGAATTTGGGAGTGTCTCTTACAATAGGTCAGTAAATGGTATCAGTGCACAGCTTGTCCCTGGCTCAACGGTAAGGAGTCCACCAGAAATGTGGGAGACCTGGGTTCGATCCCTGGGTTGGGAAGATTCCCTGGCAGAGGGCATGGCAACCAACTCCAGTATACTTGCCTGGAGGATCTCCATGGACAGAGCAGCCTGGTGGGCTACAGTCCATGGGGCCTCAAAGAATCGGACATGACTGACAGACTAAGCACAGCACAGCTTGTCAATACGAGTAAGGGGATGGATTTGAAAGGGTGTGGAAAATGTAGGGTGTGCAAAAACTGTGATGCAGAGATGAGATGGAAAATGATGGCTTCTCTGTCCTGCCTGGAAAGTGTCTGGGGCCAGGGTATGTAGTGACAAAGTGGGAGGCACCTATAGACTGTCCTTGCAAGAATGTGTAAAAGTTAGGTCATGTGAAGCCTGGGAATCTGAAGACCCTGTCCAGAGACAGATTGCCTTACTTGCTGGTGGGCTAGGTCCAGAAGCCTGGTAGGCCCAAAGAATGAAGATACTATCAGAATTACATTCTTTTTCAGTTAAGGACTCCAGGAAAGGAGCTCTCAGTGGAAGCTGATCTTATACAGTAAGTCCCCTACATAAGAACAAGTTCTGTTCTAAGAGTGCATTCTTAAGTTCAATTTGTCTGTAAGTCCAACAATGTTAGCCTCGGTACCCAACTAACACAATCAAGGGGCTCAGACAGCAAAGAATTTGCCTTCATTTCAGGATACCCAGGTTCCGTTCCTGGGTTGGGAAGATTCCCTGGAGTAGGAAATGGCTACCCACTCCAGAATTCTTTCCTAGAAAATCCCAAGGACAGAAGAGCCTGGTGGGCTATAGTCTATGAGGTCACAAAGAGTCAGACATGACTGAGCAACTAGCACTATACTATAATGGGTTTATAATACTTCTCACACAAGTAATTCATAAAAAAAAATAATAATGAAAATATTTTTAATCTTACAGTACAGTACCTTGGAAAGTATAGGTACCAGTTACATTACCATTGCTTTTATGCTTGCTTTTTAATCCTGGGCTTGAAAGTAAAATATCATGCTACTGTACTCTATTCAGTGCTGTGCTGTGCTTAGCCACTCAGTTGTGTCTGACTCTTTGCGACCCTATGAACTGTAGCCCCACCAGGCTCTTCTGTCCATGGGAATTCTCCAGGCAAAAACACTGGAGTGGGTTGCCATGCCATCCTCCAGGGGATCTTCCCATCCCAGACTTTGATCCCAGGTCTCCCACATTGAAGGCAGATTCTTTACCATCTGAGCCACAAGAGAAACCCATGGATACTGGAGTAGGTGGCTTGTCTCTTCTCCAGGGGATCTTCCCGACCCAGGAATCGAACAGGGGTCTCCTGCATTGCAGGTGGATTTCTTACCAGCTGAGCTACAGGGAAGTCCCACTCCATAGAGTACTGGACAGTAAAGTACACAAAAGCACAAGCACTTATAGAGGATGCACGTGTGACAATGCACACCAGACACATGAACTAACTTATGTGATTGAACATGTGAATGCATGTTCACATCTTTGGAAGTTGACAACTTGAAGGTCCATATGTAGAGGACTTACTGTATACTAAATTGCTTAGAACAGACATCTGGGAGATTTACACTGCACTTCACTATAGTAAGATGTCGTGAGTTCCTTTGATGTGACACATTATGTTGTGTCTTCATAAATGCTGGATTAATTCATGTCTACTGGCTAAACTCCTTTCATGGAAAACTACAAAGAGAGTAAAAATATGCATAATATTATTTTTCTGCCATCTCTTTATCTTCATTCTACAAAGGAACAATATATGATTTTAACCTGGTAAATCCCCTGCTTGGGGATTAACCATTATTTCAAGGACAAACCAAGGATTTGGTTTATATATTCAGTCTTGTATCATGCAGTTTAGCGAGGAGACACAAAAGTAAACTGAGTAGGCATAGTCTTGAATTATTTTGCCATGTTATCCATAATCATATTTTGTAATTATTTGTTTTTCTTGTAACCATGCTCATTATAGAGCTCTTGAAAAGTACAGAACATAATATAAAATATTACCAATAGTTTCACCAGCAGAGGCCATCACTATTAACATTTGGAAACACTTCTGTGGTTGTTTTCCTTGGCTCTGTAAATCATATTATTAGCAAAAAATTTTTTTTAATTTAAAAGCCAGGCATGATTCTTATTTCCTCTTAATAAAGAGGGCTGTGATAATCCAGCACTGATTCTCAGCAACGTTTTCAATAGACCAAACTTGGGTCTGCTGTCTCTAAGAGTCTCAGCTGTGCCCACTTGCCCACTCCAAGTGCCTCACTTGGGATTGCCTCAGACCAACCACCCATTTCATCTCATCAGCTACTGCCCCTCTCTGTCTTCTCTTGTAGCTATTCATTCATCCCCATCCTGTACTCCTGTGCCAAATTCAGTAACATGTACATATTCAAATAGGGATTTCTCAAATACCCAGAACCCACTGATGACAAAACTCGTATGTGTGATCTACCGATGACTGAGGTAGAATGAAAGCTCCCCATTATCCCAACCATGTTGTACTTAGAGTCCTTAGTTGAAGCCACATAAGGGTGGATTAGAAAATGTTCACATATTGGTGCTTCAGAGAGGTTCCCATCGCCACCCCCCCACCCCCTGCCTTTCTCTTTCTGCTTTAGCCTTAAATGTATAACTTGTTTATGAAGACATTTTACTCCTATCTGAGAATCTACCTATTTTCTCTTGTTTCTCTTCCAAAAAAATATTATCTTATCTTCTAGCTGGGTCTCTATATGCCCTATTCCAGTGAAGGAATTTAGCTGGGATCATGCATCAAGTGAGACTATTCCACAAGAACAAAGTTTAATGAACAAACTTGGAGTCATCCTTGATTCCTCTCTTTATCTCATCTGCTAACCTCACGTGCACACTTTCACACTCACAAGCACACACACATGCACACCCACACCTGTACTAATCCACACAAGCATACCCCTGATCCACCAGCAAGCCCAATCAGTTAAGATTTCAAAACATCTCTATAATTTAGCAGTTTTCTGTACTTACTATCACTGTCCTTGTCCAAGCTCCTGACGGGAAAAATTGTGAAATACTTAGAAATGAACAAAAGCAAAAAAAAAATACCAGATGTCTTTTGAGAGTAATTTAATTTTTCTGGTTATCTGTGACTTTTATAGTCTTTGAGCTATTTTACAAGTTTTTTAAAATCCCACTGATCATAATATAAATGAACTTATTCATATAAATGCAATTGATTATTGCCCTGTGGTTATGGGCCAGTTTTGCATCTGCATTATTTGAAATTCATTTCTGTACTTCGGAGTGCTTATACATGTGTCTTTTTTTTTTTTGGAATTCAAGAATTACTTTTAATATGCTGTATACATGAAATAGGAATCTGGGGACAAGATGATTGAGAAAATAGAGGCTCTATCAAGTTCTAGAAAAAAGTCAATTAAAAATATGGTATGTTTCATGATGACCAGTGAGTCAGGTGGAGGTGTGGATATATCCAGGAGTAGGAGCCTGTAAGGATATAGTGCTGATATTTTTATGACACTCTAGAAGAGTAAACCACTGTATCCCTTGTTAAAGATTTTTTAAAAAAATTATGATTATTTTAAAAGTCTTTATTGAGTTTGTTACAATATTGCATCTGTTGTTTGGTTGAGTTTTTTGTTGTTGTTGTTGTTTTTTTTTTTGGTGGTTAGATAGGTAGACTCTTAGCTCTCCAACCATACCTCCTGTGTTGGAAGGCAAAGTTTTAACCACTTGACCACCAGGGAAGTCCCTAGACTGCCAGGGAAGCCCCCATTTTTATCCACTTGTCAGTCAGATGTAGTTAATCATAGTTTCCAGACTCTTGAGAATTAGGTAGAAATTTAATACTTATTTCTAATCTCATCAATATAGTGACTTTGTGGGTTTTTAGAATATCATATGTATGTAATTAATGCTGGGCTGGTATAGAATGAGTAAGTAACTTGTATGTCAATATAGTTACTAGAAAGAGAGATAAAGATGATGACTTGATACACTGATGACATTAGAACTAACATGGGGAAAATAAATGTTTTGAGAGTAGTTCAGATAGTAGATAGCATATTCAAAAGCAGAGACATTACTTTGCCAACAAAGGTCCATCTAGTCAAGGCTATGGTTTTTTCCATGGTCGTGTATGGATGTGAGAGTTGGACTGTGAAGAAGGCTGAATGCCGAAGAATTGATGCTTTTGAACTGTGGTGTTGGAGAAGACTCTTGAGAGTCCCTTGGACTGCAAGGAGATCCAACCAGTCCATTCTGAAGGAGATCAGCCCTAGGATTTCTTTGGAAGGAATGATGCTAAAGCTGAAACTCCAGTACTTTGGCCACCTCGTGTGAAGAGTTGACTCATTGGAAAAGACTCTGATCCTGGGAGGGATTGGGGGCAGGAGGAGAAGGGGATGACAGAGGATGAGATGGCTGGATGGAATCACCAACTCAATGGACATGAGTTTGAATGAACTCCGGGAGTTGGTGATGGACAGGGAGGCCTGGCGTGCTGCAATTCATGGGGTCACAAAGAATCAGACATGACTGAGTGACTGAACTGAACTGAACTAGATAGTGAGAGAACCACTCTTTCTCTCATTCTAAGTTTTTCTTCATCCTGTTCTCCATCTCAGTCTCCTTTCATCTTTTAATCAGTTTGTTTTTCTCTGTGATGGCCTATTTTTTCTGGGTACTTTTTACTTTCCATTGACATTTGTCTACTTCTACCTTCTTGAGAGAAGGAGTATGGAAGGATATCAGAGCACCAAATACATTGCACTCACTGGCTCTGCTGAGACTTTTGAGAAGAACAATACTTGAAGAGCATAGATTGATGGTGTGGTGATACTGATGTTTTAATGATAACAGTGATAGATCATTAAAGCATTAAAGCCTCTAGACCATGAAAATTAGGCATTGACCATGAAATTGAGATTAGATAACAGAAGAAAGGTAATGTCTTCACATAGATTCTTTAGAAAGTAGAACTTCAACCAAAGGCTTAAGACCTAATGTTTCATTAAGGAGTGAGACTCAAGGAAATGAAGAAAAGGCTGGGTCACCAGGGAAGGAGGAAGAGCAGAGCAAAGGTTCATTATGAAGTTGACCACTGCCATAAGTGACTAGTTGAAACTCCCACATTTGCTTAAGGGCACATTTCAAATGCATCTCAAGGTTATCTCAAGGGAATAAAAATGGAAAGCAAATCCATCAGTTCACATTCCCCAGTAGTCATAGGTTTATCCCATGGGATAATAACTTTTCATCATTTTAAGACCACATATATTTGAACATCAAGAGCTTTTGTAAGGTGTCTACTACTGTGTTATTAACATGCCGTTAGGCAGGTCAATGATCTGAGGTGGAGTATCATCAGATTGTACTGGCATGATGTCAGGTGGCTAGAATAAGAGACAGGTGAGACCAAGAGAACCTGAAGTGGTATAAATAACTGTTTAAAACATAGGGAAAGCAGCAACATTTTTTTAAAAAGGAAGAGATAAGAGTGAATGAGACAGAGAACAAATAAGAAATGTGACCTTACACAATGCAGTTCGTTTCTTGCAACCTCAGGCTCTTCAGCTGTGAAAAGATGGGAGTTAATGTTTGTTGAACAGTGGAATCATCTGGTGATCTTTAAAAGCACTAATGCCTAGGTCCCACCATCAGATGTTCTGATTTAATGTCTTTGATGCAGCTTAAGCATTGGAATTTTTTATATAACTGCCTAGGTGATTCCAGTACATAGACAATATTGAAAATCTTCATCTAGAAATTCTAGGGGCTCATTTTATTACTTTATTATTCTGTCTGCTACTATTTTATTATTCTTTTATTCTTAAAACTTCTTTTTATTTTATTTTTTTTATTCTTAAAACTTCTAAGGAAAAGTATACTCCAATCATCTTCTGCCGAATAAGTTTTATAAGAAACTTCAGACTCATTGAACTCCTGCTTACATTTCTCCATTTGAGAACTATATCTCAGTTAAGCAGATTCCTCAATTTGGGACAAATGATAAATGAAATTAATTATTTCAATTGACTTTTGACTAATATGTTTTTGTTTTTCCAAACTAATTCTGTTGCAATTTCTATTGGCTTCATAGTGGAGTTCTTCAGAATGTCTGCCTGGTGATCTTTCTTATTGCCAAATTCTTTTGGAGAAATTACTAACTGGAAACTCTTTTTTTTCCATTTTGCAATAATTGGATAGTTTTTAAATTATTCTTCTCTAAAAGTATGAAATACTAAGTAAATAAAATTTTAAATAAAATGTATATAAGATGAGAAAGATAAAAATGCCCACATATCCACTACCCATTTTTGAAAAAAAAAATTTTATTAAATCAAAATTTATGCTTTGGCATCCTATCTTATTCCATTACTACCACTGAATGGTAGTCACCATTGTAAATGCGTGTGCATGTGCTTGAGAAAGCCAGAGAAAGAAAATAGAAAGGCAAAGACAGAGAAGAGGGAGAGAAAGAAAAGGAGAGGGAAAGAAAAGATGACTCCAAGAACAGAAAGGAAGCATTTAGGACTATTACTGAAATGAATGTACACAATTTTTCCCACATTTTAGATAGAACTTAATTACATGTCCCTCCTAAATGGCATAAAGACTGAAAAATATAGTATTTTTATGTGCCCAGAATGAAAATAAAGTTCTTTGGGAAACACATGACATACTCTCTGCTGTACCTGTCCATGGAATGCTCCAGGCAAGAATACTGGAGTGGGTTGCCATTCCCTTCTCCAAGGGATCTTCCTAATTTAGGGGTTCAACCAGGTCTCCTACATGGTAAGCAGATTCTTTACCATCTGAGCCATCATTGATTAACATTAATCAATGTTAATGTTTTGATTAACATTGAAATTGTTTTCCTTTATTACAACTGAGTTGCTCTTTTTTGTCTCTTAATGTTCATGTGCATGGATTTCTCTTATACAGTCTTTTGCAGTGTTTTAAAACAGTATAAAAAGTGTATTTTATATCATCTCCAAATATAAGCATATACTCACATAAATATTTAAAACTGGGAGAAAATTTTCACCGAGAAATACTATTCAGTCTTTAAAGACATCAACTTAGAGTTTTCAATTTCTATTGTTTCCAAACTGTGTAAACTTTAATACTAATTCTAGAATCAGATCAGATCAGATCAGATCAGTCACTCAGTCATGTCCAACTCTTTGCGACCCCATGAATTGCAGCACGCCAGGCCTCCCTGTCCATCACCAACTCCTGGAGTTCACTGAGACTCACGTCCATCGAGTCAGTGATGCCATCCAGCCATCTCATCCTCTGTCATCCCCTTCTCCTCCTGCCCCCAATCCCTCCCAGCATCAGAGTCTTTTCCAATGAGTCAACTCTTCACATGAGGTGGCCAAAGTACTGGAGTTTCAGCTGTAGCATCATTCCTTCCAAAGAAATCCTAGGGCTGATCTCCTTCAGAATGGACTGGTTGGATCTCCTTGCAGTCCAAGGGACTCCCAAGAGTCTTCTCCAACACCACAGTTCAAAAGCATCAATTCTTCGGCACTCAGCCTTCTTCACAG
>NW_011494903.1:2749306-2750825 GCF_000754665.1 Bison bison bison
TGTTGGCAAAGTAATATCTCTGCTTTTGAATATGCTATCTAGGTTGGTCATAACTTTCCTTCCAAGGAGTAAGCGTCTTTTAATTTTATGAAGACCTAAAAGTTAGTGCTGAGATGTTACATATTTTTGTTTAGTGTCAACAAACTTTTCAACCATAATTTTTCCATGAAAAACAACTCACTTATTTCAGAAAATTGGATTTTTTCTATATTTTCCTTTTTACAAGGTCATGTGATATCTTCTCTGAGTCCAGGTGAAGTCACAGATGAACCAATCTAAATAGAGGAATTTACTCAAGTCTGATGGGGAAACACTGATTTCATGATCACAACCAATTTTACTCTTAGTATTTTTTCTTACAGTTTTGTCAGTGGGTAGGAAAAATACCATATTCCTTTAACCTGGATTTCTTGTAGAACTTATAAGGAAAAACATTTTACTTTATAAATGTTTATGGACCTCTGTATGGATGTACAGATATATCTGTATATATGTGTATTTGTTTAATTATAAATTTCCTATAAAATTCTTTGCCTCTCTCCTTATATCTCTGCTTATATTTTTATATTTTAAGAGCTCTTTATGTATGTGTGTGTTAGTATGTATATATGTATATATATATATATATATAAAGTGTATGTATGTGTATATATACTTCTTAATTTTATAATAACCACAATGACAGTATCTATAATTGAAGAGTACTAATAAGAAAGTCATTGTGAAGTCAGTTGAAAGAAAAGTAAAACGGTGTTGAGATAATTTAGTAAGTTTTTGCATTAGTCTATAAGAAAAGTTAGTGAAATGTAAAAGAGAAAAAAGGAGACACTAGAAGGTTCAACTGAGTGTTTTCCAAAAATTTAAGTTGGGTAGTTAATTTATTGCCCATAAGAGGTGGTGCTGGCAATGCTGACTATAAATTATTGTCTATTGCCTTGGAGGCAGTTACTGCCAAGTAGAAAAATGGGAGTTGGTACAAAGAACAGTTTTTTTTTTGAGGGGATTGTCGACATGGGAGAGTTAAAAAGTATTAAGAAGCAGAAAAAATTCCCATAACCCTAGAGGGCAACTGATAACAAGATTTTAAAGTTTATTTTTTTAGACCACTCAAGATCTTGAGATATTATTTTAAGAGTTGAGGTAGTATTTTAAGTACAGTTTTTAAACTGTTAATAAACTTTTATTTTTTTATTTTGTTTTTTAAATTTAAATTTATTTATTTTAATTAGAGGCTAATTACAATATTGTATTGGTTTTTACATGTTGATGTATGGTAAACTGTTAATAAACTTTTAAATGAATAGTTATTAAAATATGTGCAGAGTAGTCTTCCTTACACATGCCATTTCTTCACTTTTGGATGATGTCATTCATTTCAATTTGCTATTATTGTTTTTTTTTTTCTTTAATAGAAAATTATTTAATTAGTATACATATGTTCCCCATCCTGAACCCTCCTCCCTCCTCCCTCCCCACACCATCCCTCTGGGTCGTCCCAGTGCACCAGCCCCAAGCATCC
>NW_011494903.1:2750925-2781060 GCF_000754665.1 Bison bison bison
TGGCATCTCGTTTCATACATGACGTTTCACATGTTTCAATGCCATTCTCCCAAATCTTCCCACCCTCTCCCTCTCCCACAGAGTCCATAAGACTGTTCCATACATCAGTGTCTCTTTTGCTGTCTCGTATACAGGGTTATCGTTACCATCTTTCTAAATTCCATATATATGCGTTAGTATACTGTATTGGTGTTTTTCCTTCTGGCTTACTTCACTCTGTATAATAGGCTCCAGTTTCATCCACCTCATTAGAACTGATTCAAATGTATTCTTTTTAATGGCTGAGTAATACTCCATTGTGTATATGTACCACAGCTTTCTTATCCATTCATCTGCTGATGGACATCTAGGTTGCTTCCATGTCCTGGCTATTATAAACAGTGCTGCGATGAACATTGGGGTACACGTGTCTCTTTCCCTTCTGGTTTCCTCAGTGTGTATGCCCAGCAGTGGGATTGCTGGATCATAAGGCAGTTCTATTTCCAGTTTTTTAAGGAATCTCCACACTGTTCTCCATAGTGGCTGTACTAGTTTGCATTCCCACCAACAGTGTAAGAGGGTTCCCTTTTCTCCACACCCTCTCCAGCATTTATTATTTGTGGACTTTTGGATCGCAGCCATTCTGACTGGTGTGAAATGGTACCTCATAGTGGTTTTAATTTGCATTTCTCTGATAATGAGTGATGTTGAGCATCTTTTCATGTGTTTGTTAGCCATCTGTATGTCTTCTTTGGAGAAATGTCTATTTAGATCTTTGGCCCATTTTTTGATTGGGTCATTTATTTTCTGAAATATTTTTGTATTTAATCTTTAAATTTCTGATTATTACCTAAAACACAGTCTCAAAAATGTTATTATTGCAACAATTATGTTTGTTTTAAGCCAACTGTCATGTGGCTTCTATTTCTCAAAAGAATTATGGCAATATGTACATTCTCAAGCAATGTGTCAGAATTAATGTTTATCGTAACTTCTACATTGAATACTCTATAAAAACAGACAAAAGCAAGAAAATAAAACTTTGCTAATAGGGTGAAAAATGAAATACCAGCATCACATTGTTGCCCTGTTTTTTTTTTTTTTTAACTTTAGTATCTATTCAAATAGTCTAGACTTTTAACATGGTGTGTATGTGTATGTCTGTTTGTGTGCACATATGGGTTTGTGTAAAAACTTTATTTATTTTGACTACTAAGACTCAATATTTTTAAATCAATTGTGTTTTACATGTATCAATTCTTTCTACTTTTACTTTATTAATATTTTTGCAAATCCATTTCCCCAAGTTTATTGTTTAAGAGGGTCAGGTTTCAATATGCTGATTTTATGGAATTCTTTTTTACAATTAAAATAATCATCAAAGAAGTGAAATAATAGGAGACTCAGGGGATCCTTGGGTCAGCAAGGGAGCACTGGGCATTTCAAGTTATAGAGAATGAGAACATTTTTAAAAAACGGAAGGATGCCAAGGATAAATCTAATAAGCACTTAATAAATATTTGTTGTCTGCCTGATTCTAAATCCTGCCTGGGATATGCCTTATATCTACCTCTTCTCCAGTCAAGATGTAGCAGTGAATTTCTATTCTTCAATGAGGGCAAACATTCCTGTAATTCATGTGTGTTAGTCGCGCAGTCCTGTCCAACTCTTTGGGACCTCATGGACTGTAGCCCACCAGGTTCCTCTGTCCTTGGAATTCTCCAGGCAAGAATATTGAAGTGGGTAGTCATTCCCTCCTCCAGGGATTCGTTGTTGTTGCAGTTCAGGGGCCCAGTCATGTCCAACTCCTTGCATCCCCAAGGACTGCAGCATGCCAGGCCTCCCTGTCCCTCACCATCTCACAAAGTTTTCCCAAGTTCATGTGCATTGCATCAGTGATGCCATCCAGCCATTTTATCCTCTGACACACTCTTCTTCTTCTGCCCTCAACCTTTGCCATCATCAGAGACTTTTCCAATGAGTCGGCTGTTCACATCAGATGACCAAAATACTGGAGTTTCAGCTTCAGCATCAGTCTTTTCAATGAGTATTCCCTTGATTTCCCTTAAGATTGATTAGTTTGATCTCCTTGCTGTCCAAGAGACTTTCAGGAGTCTTCTCCAGCACCACAGTTTGAAGGCATCAGTTCTTTGGCACTCTGCCTTCTTTACAGTCTAGCTCTCACAATCTTATGTGACCACTGGGAAGACCATAGCCTTCTTTAACTATATGGGCCTTTGTTGGCAGAGTAATATTTCTGCTTTTCAACACACTATCTAGGTTTGTCCTAGCTTTCCTGCCAAGAAGCAATCATGTTCTAATTTCATGGCTGCAGTCACCATCCTCAGTGATTTTAGAGCCCAAGAAGAGGAAATCTGTCACTCCTTCCACCTTTTCCCCTCTATTTGCCATGAAGCAATGGGGCTGGATGCCATGATCTTAGTTTTTTTTTTTTTTAATATTTAGTTTTAAGCTGACACTTTCACTCTCCTCCTTCACCCTCATCAATTGGCTCTTTAGTTCCTCTTCACTTTCTGCCATTAGAGTGGTTTCATCAGCATATCTGAGGTTGTTGATGTTTCTCCCACCTATCTTGATTCCAGCTTGTAACTCATCCAGCCCTGCATTTCTCATGATGTGCTCAGCATATAGGTTAAACAAACAGAGTGACAGCAGACAGCCTTGTCATACTCCTTTTTCAATCTTGAACCATCAGTCGTTCTATACGGGTTCTAACTGTTGCTTATTGACCTGCATACAGGTTTGTCAGGAGACAGGTAAGACATTCTGGTATTCCCATCTCTTTGAGAGCTTTCTACAGTTTGTTATGAGCCACACAGTCAAAGGCTTTAGCGTAATTGATGAAACACTGTTCGATGACTTTCTGGAATTCCCCTGCTTTCTCTATGATCCAGAAAATGTTGGCAATTTGATCTCTGGTTCCTCTGTCTTTTCTAAGCCCAGCTTGTACATCTGGAAGTTCTTGGATTGCATAATGCTGAGGCCTGGCATGCAAGATTTTAAGCACGACCTTACTAGCTTGGGAGATTAATGCAATTGTTGGATGGTTAGAACATTCTTTAGTACTATCCTTCTTGGGAACTGGGATGAGGATTGACCTTTCCCAGTCCTGTGGCCACTGGGTCTTCCAGATTTGCTGACATATTGACTGAAACACCTTGATGGCATCATTCTTTAGGGTTTTGAATAGCTCTACTGGAATTCCATCACATCTACTAGCTTTATTAACAGCAGTGCTTCCTAAGGCCCACTTGACTTCACACTCCAGAATGTCTGGCTCTGGGTGACTGACCACACCAAGGTAGAAATCTGGTTCATTAATATCTTTTTTGTACAGTTCTTCCATGTATTCTTTCCATCTCTCCTAGATCTCTTTAGTGTTTACTAGGTCTCAACTGTTTCTGTCCTTTATTGTGCCTATCTTTGGGCAAAATATTCCCTTGATATTTCCAATTTTCCTGAAGAGATCTCTAGTCTTTCCCCTTCTGTTGTTTTCTTCTAGTTTTATGCACTGTTCATTGAAGAAGGCCTTTTTGTCTCTCTGTGCTGTTTTTTGGAAATCTGTGTTTAGTTGGGTGCACCTTTTCCTTTCTCCCTTGGTTTTCATTTCTCTTCTTTCTTTAGCTATTTGTAAAGCCTCCTCAGATAACCACTTTGCCTTCTTGCTTTTCTTTTTATTTGGGATGGTTTTGTTTGATGTCTCCTGTACAATATTATGAACCTCCATCCATAGTTCCTCAGGCACATGTTTACTAGATCTAATCTCTTGAATCTATTTCTTACTTCCACTGCATATTCATAGGGGATTTGATGTAAGTCAGACCTGGCTGACCTAGTGGTTCTCTCCACTTTCTTAGTTTAAGCCTGAATTTTGCTATGAAAAGCTGAAGATCTGAGCCACAGTCAGCTCCAGGTCTTGTTTTTGCTGACAGTATACAGTCTCTCCATCTTTGGCTGCAAAGACTGTAATCTTTTTGATTTCGGTATTGTCCATCTGGTGATGTTCATGTGTAAAGTTGTCTCTTGTGTTATTGAAAAAGAGTATTTGCTATGACCAGTGTGTTCTCTTGGCAGAATTCAGTTAGCTTTTGCCCCTGCTTCATTTTGTTCTCCAAGGCCAAACTTGCCTGTTACTCCAGGGATCTCTTGTCTTCCTACTTTCACTTTCCAATCCCCAATGATGAATAGAACATCTTTTTTGGTGTTATTTCTAGGAGGTCTTCTAGGTCTTCATAGAAATGATCAGCTTCAGACTTATAACTAGGTAAATTGAGAAATCTTTCTGACTCCCTACTTTGAGTCCAAATGGTTACCACACTTAGATAAGCTTTAGTGGATCATGTCCTTAGCTTTAACAAAAACCTATGGTTTTGACCTTTTTTTATGTAGTGTGTGAACTTGCTGACATAGTCTTATTTCTTCACATAACACAGAAACGGGAAGAGGAGCCACTGATTTTTTTTTTTTGACTGAGTAATATTTTAAAAATAGTACCTCCTGGGTAGATTAGGCAAAGTGGTGGAGTAACCAAGAGGCTTCTTATTGAAGCAAATAGCTTTGTTGTCTCTCCTACATTGCACTATATCTGAAAGAGATAAAAGCTTTGTTTCCAGTGGTCATATCTCCTTATAAACAGACTCCTCTTCTAAACCTAATGGAAAGTGTTTTTTTTTACATTTTATCTTGAGTATAGTTGATTAACAATGTTGCATTAGTTTTAGGTGTACAGCAAAGTGATTCAGTTATGCATATACATACATCTGTTCTTTTTTGAATTCTTTTCCCATTTAGGTTATTTAGGAATATGAGCCGCATCCCCTTGTTGGACCTTGCTGGTCATCTATTTTACATATAGCAATGTGTACATGTCAATCCCAAATTCCCAATCAACCACCCCCTCCTTTCCCCCCTGGTAACCACAGTTCACGTTCTCTAAGTCTGTGAATCTGTTTCTGTTTTGTAAATAAGTTACCTCTCTTCTTGGTTTGCAGCTAGTTAGCTTCCTACTGTATCCTCGCAATGGCCTTTCCTTTGTGCAAATGTTTGGGGGGAGGGAAAACTGGGAGAAAGGAAAAGAGAGGGTGAGGGAGAGAGAATGCTCCATTTTCTCTTCCTCTTCTGAGACACCAGTTCTATTGCATTAAGCCTCTCCCTACCAGGGTGTCAAATTATTCAAACAAGCCAGTCACATCTTTCCATGATGAACAGAGTTTACTCCATTCTTTCGTTACAACAAAAGTTTGCCTCCCACAGATCTTGCTTGTTCACTCAGTTCCTGAGTGCAACCCTCCATGTCATCCTGCTTGGAACATTATGTCTTCTCTTGTGCTTTAAGTATATGAACTGCTATCTGTCCCATCGGTCTCATGTCAGATGTTGTGTTTAGTCCTTTCATAACCCTAAGGCAGTAACCCTTCCCTCACTAATGGGGTAAAGAGGAGGTGATCAAAATAAAAAAGTATAATTGGTGATTGATTTCATTGTCTTCTCTTTGCTTGTGTGGTAGGATGTTACACAACGTTATACATTTGTATTTGTCTTGTCTCTAATTTCTTTCTCCATCCTCTGGTTTTTATTTTCTGAAATAAACAAAATAAATATTCTCAGGAATATTTCAGGGCAGAAAGCAATAGATGTTGGAAATCATACTACTTCCTTATGTTTTGTGAAAGCCTGAGCCATGTTGAAGAGAGTGATAGGGTCTTAGAGGGGGGAATTGTCTGGAGGCTGGCAGGGGTTGAAAGAGAGCTACTGATTATAAGGTCTTTGACTTTGAAGTTCACCTGGAGGCTCTGAAACTTAGTCTTATTGCCAACATTAGAAAATATTCCATCCCACACTCTCTTAGTGTGACATGGAGCAGCAGTCATTGGTTTAGATGGGCTATGTGGGCTTGGATCAATATGAAGAGGACAGCAGCCAGAATTGCTTCATGTTGTTGGACTGGCCAATAAGTAAGTGGTCAATGTCTATTTTGAGTGAAAGTCTTACAGTTCTACAGAAATTATAAAACAATAAAAGAAATCTTTGATGCCACCAAAAGAAAGAGATTATATATCCAATGAATGCAAGTCCAAGAATTAATGTGTGACCATCAGCAGTGGTAGTGATGAAAGGTAGGATGTTGCAAGGTGAGACCATTTGCTCAGAACTCTACAAACTGAGAAACAGTTTTGGTGATGCATAGAGTTTCCTGTTAAAATAGGTATCACTTCCTTTGTAAGTAGGAAAACCTCTGGTTCAAGTGACAGGTAGTTGGGAGTATTACTTTTTTTTTTTTCTTTTTGGTAAAAGGAATATATGGTGTAGGCAGGAGATACTCAGTCCAGAACTTAACCTCCACAGAAGCCAAGTCTGCTAATCAACAGAGAGTTACTATTTGTTACTATTTTGAGATGCTCCTTTCTTGATTTTGAAAGATCTTGTCAGACAGTGAAAAGAGCTAACTAAACAACTGTAGCGGAGAAGGCAATGGCACCCCACTCCAGTACTCTTGCCTGGAAAATCCCATGGACAGAGGAGCCTGGTAGGCTGCAGTCCATGGGGTCGCAAAGAATCGGACATGAATGAGCGACTTCACTTTCACTTTTCACTTTTATGCATTGGAGAAGGAAATGGCAACCCATCCCAGTGTTCTTGCCTGGAGAATCCCAGGGACGGGAAAGCCTGGTGGGCTGCTGTCTCTGGGGTCGCACAGAGTCGGACACAACTGAAGCGACTTAGCAGCAGCAGCAGCAAACAACTGTAGAATTCCCAAAGGAATGCCCCAGACAGTGTTTTCTCTAAAGCTTCTAACACCTATATGTATCTTGCTACCTTGCTGGAACAATAGTGTAATGAGGTGAAAATCACTCAGTCATGTCTGACTCTTTGTGACTCCATGTACTGTAGCCTTTCAGGCACCTCTGTCCATGGAATTCTCCAGGCAAGAAATATGACATGGGTAGCCTATCCCTTCTTCAGAAGATCTTCCCAACCCAGGGCTCGAACCCAGGTCTCCCACATTGCAGGCAGGTTCTTTACCATCTGAGCCACCAGGGAAGCCCAAGAATACTGGAGTGGGTAGCCTATCTCTTCTCCAGGGATCTTCCTGACCCAGAAATGAATCCTACATTGCACGTGGATTCTTTACCAGCTGAGCTACCAGGAGTAGAATTAGTGTTTGCAACTGGGCAATTAAATGCTCTCTTATGAAAAGGGAAAACTATATCAATAGTTTAGGTTTCAAAGCCATTAGGAAATTTGTTATAGAATGAGGTCCAAATTTTGACATGTATTTGATGAATTCCCTGTCTTTCACTGTGTTATCTGCAATGTTTGTGAGTAGGAAAGGTTGCTTTTGACCTCCATCATTCCCCGCCCCTTCACCTCTTCACATAAATTACTCCCCAAAGTACTCTTTGAAGTCTTTCTAGATTGGGGTTCCTCCGATTGTAATCTTCAATGGTCCTCATACAAGTGTGAAAAAATGTGACAATTAGGATGATTATGTAAGAGTCTTTTGTTTGATAAATGTTTACTTGATTTTTAAGTTTAAAAAAAGTGTGTTTCTAGAATATACTGGTGGTGTAAAACCTAAAAATTCACATGTTTTGTAGCTTCTAGATAATTTAGTAGTGAAAAGTCAAAGTAGTGGATGAGGAGTCAGAAAACCTGGATTTGGGTTCTGGTTTCACCAGTTCCTACCAATATGACCTTTAGTGTATTTTCTGAGTTTCATTTTCTGCATATATACAATGGAAATTCAGTTTCTGTTTTTCTAACATGATACTTTATTATGGAAATGTGAGAAGGTAATGAATGTCATGCTTGGAAGAAAAGTTATGACCAACCTAGATGGCATATTAAAAAGCAGAGACATTACTTTGCCAACAAAGGTCTGTCTAGTCAAGGCTATGGTTTTTCCAGTAGTCATGCATGGATATGAGAGTTGGACTATAAAGAAAGCTGAGTGCTGAAGAATTGATGCTTTTAAACTGTGGCATTGGAAAAGACTCTTGAGAATCCCTCAGACTGCAAGATCCAGCCAGTTCATCCTAAAGGAAATCAGTCCTGATATTCATTGGAAGGACTGATGTTGAAGCTGAAACTCCAATACTTTGGCCACCTGATGTGAAGAACTGACTCATTTGAAAAGACCCTGATGCTGGGAAAGATTGAAGGTGGGAGGAGAAGGGGACGACAGAGGATGAGATGGTTGGATGGCATCATCAACTCAATGGACGTGAGTTGGTATAAACTCGGAGTTGGTGATGGACAGGGAGGCCTGGTGTGCTATAGTCCATGGGGTCTCAAAGAGTCAGACAGGACTGAGCAACTAAACTGAACTGAATGAATGTGAAGATGCTCTGTAATTAGTGAAACAATTTATAATTTTAAATTATTATAATCTACTCCAAAGCTGTCCTTTTACAGATGAGGAAAGCAAACGCTTGGTTTATTATTCATCCAAGTTCAAATACATAACTCTCATAAGTAGACAGTCTTAGTATAATATTTCAGAAGCATCCTATTAAGCCTTCTGAATACTCTCCACTCTAGACTGTGCATTCTATCCCCTACATCAAGCGCCTCTGTTTATGTTAAAAGTAAGTGAAAGATCTATCATTTTTACTGTGGTTAAATATGTATTTCACTGCTTCTAGTTTTTCACTTGCAGCTAGAAGAGGAATGAACTTTAAGGGACATATATGATTTTTCAGTTATAGGCATAAACTATTAATTCCCCAGGATTCATGAGTATAGCAAAATCATGTCATCTTGGTAAACTGTAAGAGATTCCATTACTATGACTTGTTGTAATATTTAGAGCTTTTGTTGTTGTTCACTTTGTTTAATAGAGCAGGATCTCTCTTAGTTCCTTTACTGTTAAATCTACAGTACTTAAAATACTACCTAGCATATAATAGGTAGATATTGCTGAATAAATGAAGTCTGGCTTTTATAAGGAGAACCCAAATAAGTTACTACTACTAAAAATCACTTATTATACTTGGAAAGGATATGGTTGATAGATTAAAATGTATTGTGTGTCAACAGTTTAAAAATGATACCATGAGATATGTAGGAAAAAAAAATCTTCCTTGGGGTTTCCTTTGTTTTTGTCTAGGCAGGTGGTAAATGGAGAGGGGAGAGAAATGGAACAATGAGAATTGAAGTTTTGTAGAGAAAAGGAGCAAAACTTTACTTTGTTAAACTCAGATCACAAAGGATTCTGGAGTGCAAGAGAAAGTAGAATATATGGGGACAGAATGTTAAAATTGGTCAGTAATAAGAAAAATTACAGGAGATCTATTTCTGAGCCAAAATGTTTAAACAAAGAAAGCATCAGATCAGATCAGATCAGTCTCTCAGTCGTGTCTGACTCTTTGTGACCCCATGAATCACAGCACCCCAGGCCTCCCTGTCCATCACCAACTCCCGGAGTTCACTCAGACTCACATCCATCAAGTCAGTGATGCCATCCAGCCATCTCATCCTCTGTTGTCCCCTTCTCCTCCTGCCCCCAATCCCTCCCAGCATCAGAGTCTTTTCCAATGAGTCCTCTTCGCATGAGGTGGCCAAAGTACTGGAGTTTCAGCTTTAGCATCATTCCCTCCAAAGAAATCCCAGGGCTGATCTCCTTCAGAATGGACTGGTTGGATCTCCTTGCAGTCCAAGGGACTCTCAAGAATCTTCTCCAACACCACAATTCAAAAGCACCAATTCTTCAGCACTCAGCCTTCTTCACAGTCCAACTCTCACATCCCTACATGACCACAGGAAAACCATAGCCTTGACTAGACAAACATTTGTTGGCAAAGTAATGTCTCTGCTTTTCAATATGCTATCTAGGTTGGTCATAACTTTCCTTCTAAGGAGTTAATGTCTTTTAATTTCATGGCTGCAGTCACCATCTGTAGTGATTTTGGAGCCCAGAAAAATAAAGTCTGACACTGTTTCCACTGTTTCCCCATCTATTTCCCATGAAGTGGTGGGATCGGATGCCATAATCTTAGTTTTCTGAATGTTGAGCTTTAAGCCAACTTTTTCACTATCCACTTTCACTTCCATCCAGAGGCTTTTGAGTTGCTCTTCACTTTCTGCCATAAGGGTGGTGACATCTGCATATTTGAGGTGTTTGATATTTCTCCCGGCAATCTTGATTCCAGTTTGTATTTCTTCCAGTCCAGCGTTTCTCATGATGTACTCTGCATATAAGTTAAATAAGCAGGGTGACAATATACAGCCTTGACGTACTCCTTTTCCTATTTGGAACCAGTCTGTTGTTCCATGTCCAATTCTAACTGTTGCTTCCTGACCTGCATACAAATTTCTCAAAAGGCAGATCAAGGACAAACAATATGAAGAAGACCTAGAGAGGCACATGGGCAGGTCCTAAAAAGGAAGAGTTTCCCCCATTTTTTTCAAAACTTTTTTATCCTTTTCTATTTTTTTTAAATTGCTTTATAGTGTTGTGTTAGTTTCTTCTACACAATGATGTGCATCAGCTATGCACGTACATATATCTCCTCCCTTGTAGACCATCCTCCCACCAACCCCCATCCCACACCTCTAGGTCATCAAAGCTCAGCACCAAGCTGAGCTTCCTGTGAAGTATAGTTGATTTGCAATGTTGTATTAGTTTCAGTTGTTCAGCCAAGAGATTCAGTTATATATACATACGTCTAGTCTTTATCAGATTCTCTTCTTTTATAGCCTATTACAAAATATTGAATATAGTTTTCTGTACTATACAGTATGTCCTTGTTGGTTATCTATTTTATCCATAGCATCACGTATGTGTAAATCCCCAACTCCTAATTTATCCCTCGCATGCCCTTTCCCCTTTTGACAGCCAAGTTTGCTTTCTGTGTCTGTGGGTCTATTTCTGTTCTATAAGTTCAGAGGTATCACCTCACACTGGTCAGAATGTCCAGTATCAAAAAGTCTACAAACAACAAATGCTGGAGAGAATGTGGAGAAAAGGGAGCCCTCTTATATTGCTGGTGGAAGTGTAAATTGGTACAGCCGCTATGGTGAATAGTATGGAGGTTCCTTAAAAAACTAAAATGAGAGCTCCCATATGATCCTGAAATCCCACTTCTGGGCATATATTTGGAGAAAACCATAAGTGAAAAGATACAGGCACCCCATTGTGCATTGCATCACTATTTACAATAGCCATGACATGGAAGCAGCCTGTGTTCATTGACAGATGAATGAATAGAGATGTATATTTATACAATTGAGTGTTTATACAATGGTATATTTATATAGTGGAATATCACTCAGCCATAAAAAATGAAATAATGCCATTTGCAGCAACATGAGGGACCCAGAGATTATCATACTAAGTGAAATAAACTAGACAAAGACAAATATATAGTATCATTTATATGTAAAATCTAAAAAAAATAGTTATCCATTTTTCATACCAAAATTTTTCTGTTCTTTACATGAACTCTTTGCCAATATGAAAAGGCAAAGCTTTTCAATTTCAAATCAAATTACTTTTTTGATTTCAGGTATTTCAGGAAAGGTCATACTCTTACGTACTCACAAGAGCATTTATGGCCTTTGAAATAAAATTCTGGCTCAGCTGGTTATTTAACCTCGTAGAAGCTCAGTTGCCTCATCTCTAAGGCACAAATACTAATAATGAGATTCGTTAAGATAGTTAAATTAGTAAGTTCCCAGCCCAGTGGCTTCACATATGATCTTTCCTTTTCTCCATCGCGCCTTCCTTTGCTGCTTTTTTCCCTTTCCTCCTGCCTCTCCTCTCCTCTTTCCCTGCCTACTGTAGGAAGAAGTAACCCTTCTGTACTTAAAAGAACCATTTATACTCTGTGAACTTGAAGGGAAATTTGATTTAACCATAATTCATTAAATGTCATGATCTCTAATATTCCCTTGGGTTTCCCTTTTGGGGGAAGCAAATCAGTATGTATGTGGTTAACAGTAGTTAGGGGGTTCAAAATTTATGTACTTAACATAAGAACCACAGGTAAAGGACAAAATGCTAAATTAAATATAGACAATCATCTTATAGTACAAAAATAATTTCTGTGGCCAGGTGAGGAAGGATGAGAACAGATCCTACCTACTAGGTTGCGGTTAAAAGAATTGGGACTACTAGACAAAGGAATTCTTTTTGGAAAACCTGCTGATTTTGCATAAGAATGAGAGAGGCCATTTTCACGCAACTTATTTATATTGTCTCTGCATTAGACAAATGTCTAGTCTCATCTGTGTACCATACTTATAACTAGAATAAGACAAAATACTGTTTTAAGGTAAATTCTGGGTACTTTGGAAGAGGACATATTCATTTTCAAAGACTTTTAAAGAATTCTCTGAGAATATAAATTTTTGCTCAATTTTAAATTTTCTTGATCTTACCCAATTTGGGAACAAGATAGTTACAAAATATCACATAATTAAGATATCTCTGTAGAGAAGAGAGCGAATCAAATATAATCCTAGAGAGAGTTTCTTCAGTTTCGACATTCATTTCTCTGTTTTTCCTCCAAACTTCATGCTATTAGTCAAAACATGTCAGATTAAGATTAAACTTCTGCCCCTTGGGCAGCTTCTGCTATGTCAAAAACATAATTGAAAATGAGAATGTGACTTTTGTGTTTTGTTAGCTTCTTATCCTTGCTATAAAAATTCTTGACTATTTCATCATACGTACAACCCCAAAGACAAATCATGCTTCTTCTGAGGAAAATTTACAGCTGCGGACTGCTGGAGAGTTCATGTCTTTGGGGGATAGTAAGAGATATGAAGGTACTTACCAGTTCTGAAAACACCTTGGTAAGAGTTTGAAATCTCAAAATAAGCAGACACCAAATGTACTGAGATCCCATTATTGGGAAAAACTGTAGCACACGTACGTTCTCTGCCAACCTGGACTTGTTTTTTGAATATTCATTTTGTACTCCCAAACAATGGCAAATAGATGGGGAAAAAGGTGGAAACAGTGACAGATTTTATTTTTTTTGGGCTTCAGAGTCACTGTGGACAGTGACTGCAGCCATGAAATTGCTCCTTGGAAGGAAAGTGATGACAAGCCTAGACAGCATGTTAAAAGGCAGAGACATTCCTTTGCTGACAAAGGTCTGTCTAGTCAAAGCCATGGTTTTTCCAGTAGTCATGTATGGATGTGAGAGTTGGACTATAAAGAAGGCTGAGCAGCAAAGAATTGATGTTTTTGAATTGTAGTGCTTTAGAGTCCCTTGGACTGCAAGGAGATCAAACTAGAAAAATGGTACTGAAGAATTTATTTACAGGGCAGCAATGGAGAAACAAACATAGAGAAGAGACTTATGGACTTGGGGAGAGGGGAGGAGAGGGTGAGATGTATGGAAAGAGTACCCCGGAAACTTATATTACCATATGTAAAATAATTAGCCAACAGGAATTTCCTATATGGCTCAGGAAACTCAAACAGGGACTCTGTATCAACCTAGAGGGGTGGGTTGGGGAGGGAAATGGGAGGGATGTTCAAAAGGGTATATATCTGTGCCTGATTCATGTTGAGGTTTGACAGAAAACAACAAAATTCTGTAAAGCAATTATCCTTCAATAAATAAATAAATAAGCAGACAATCCTAAAGGAAATATTCACTGGAAGGACTGATGCTTAAGCTGAAGCTCCATTATATTGGCCACCTGACTCAAAGAGCCATTGGAAAAGACCCCGATGCTGGGAAAGTTTAAGGCAGGAGGAGAAGGGGGTGATGTAGGATGAATGGGTTGAATGGCATCACCAACTCAATGGAGGTGAATTTGAGCAAACTCCAGGAGATGGTGAAGGACAAGGAAGCCTGGTGTGCTGCAGTCCATGGAGTCACAAAGAGTCCATCATGACTTAGCAACTGAACAACAACCCCAAACAATTAAAAGCATAGAAAGCAATAGTGGCAGGAAGAAAATACATGTAATTTTCATTTACATCACTATTTTATTTCTTGCCTTATGCTTTAGCATTCAAGCATGTAGAGATTTATTTCGGAGCCCATATAGTGTGACCTACAAGTCAGTTCTCTATGGGGCATTGAAACAGGATCCTATGATCCTATGTACATCATAAAAATACAAGCATGGGATATAATACAGAAAAAAAAAGTTCCTGAAGATGTCAGGGGACCCACCTAAACAGCTGTTTTTGCCTTTGGGGTCATCAATCAGCTTTCTGGTATCACAGCTCTATTTCGTAATCTGAATCTAAACCCAAATCATGGACGTGTCAGCACTTTGTTAATATTGTTTTGGTAGATGCGTGGCAGCATGCAGCATCTGGCTAGCTTGGAGAGAAGCTAACAGCTACATTTCTCATTAAGTGGGTACAACTTGACTTGCCACAGGGCTGGCAGGCATTTTAAAAGCAGAGTTACTTTCCTAACAAATGCCAGATGCCAGCTGGATTTATAAACATTTCAAATACATCTGGTTGAACTTGAAAATATTAATGTGCCACACTGGACACTCTGTGTTCTAACCATTTAGCTTTCCAAAGCTTCACACATGCGATTTAAGGAATGAATTACTGAGATTCTAGGGTGGGAGAAGGGAGTGAGAGCTGGGGATGGGTTTTGGAGGGGTGTGGTTTGACAGGAATGGGCCTGGTTTCTGCAAGTCAAAGGGGATGGGATGCAAAGAGTGTTTTCTTGTTTTTTTTTTTTAAAGGTTGTTATTTTAAAGGGTGAGGAGGGCTTATCTTCCTATTCTGTCAAAGCTAACTAACAGTGGACTGTGATCCAGGACACATTAGTTGTAGACTTCACTCTTACAAAGTATGCAATCACTCTTACAACGGCACTCAGCTTTTCTGGGCCCTTAGTGTTTGTACCCATATGCAAAATGAGTACCTACATTTTCCTAATCTACATATAGTCCCAAAATCTTAAGGATTAAACTGAGATAATGCCAAAGATTTTATCACTCTGACGGTTCTCTGAAAAGCTTATGATGCCATGGTATTCTCTATAAATATCTATTTGCTTCCATTGTTATGTATGCTTTTAGATGTGTTATTTATATTGCTACCTTTTGATTTTAAATTGTTGCCAAGATGAAATAATGTATGAGCTCATCACTGAACTAAATAGGTGCATTCTCTGGGCTTGCTTTTAAAATGTGAAAAGTAATGAATAGACACTTAGAGTGGAATTTTACTGCATAGGGAAAGAGATGAGATATTTGTAGTTAAATTCTTCTTCATAAAATGGTACACTAGGTACTCCATATGCGGTATAGCATTTGAGGACATCAACTAAACTGTGGTTAAGTTCTGATTCTGCATTTTTTGATCGGGAAACCTTGAGAAATTAATTCATTTGAATACCCTGGGCCTCAGTCTTTATATGCATAAAGTAGGGCTATGTTTCAAGGTTAAAAAGACATAATGGTTGTAAAATAGTTGGTATTGTTCCTGGGTCCATAGGAAGCACACTATAAATACTAACTATTAACACTGGCTATTATTTAAAAGACTGTGTTCCCTTAAACTTCCAAGAAAAACACTGATTGGGGCCAACTGAATAAAATATATAGTCAGCTTTATGGCTTTGGTACAAAGATAAAGAGAACTGATACAAATTTAAGTTGAACATTTTTCAATTTTGTTCATCTGTTTTAATTGTGTGCTTCAGGGTTATGAAAGTAAGCAGGGTATGATAACTGTATGAAGAAATTTAGTGTGACTGGGGACACGGCATGAGAATCAGAGTCTTCATTGTACAAGTGATGCTGTGATGGAGAGGTCATTGAATTTCAGAGAAGAGACACCTGAATCAGCAGCACCATGAGGCAAGAGTAGGAGATAAGTGTCCAGAAATACTTCTTCAATTTGAAAATGCCTGAGCTGAGTCTCTGTGGGAGGGAAGACTAGGGTGATGATTTCTAGCAAAGAAATAGGATAAAACAAGATGCAGAGACCTGAAAAAGTATGGCAAGTTTATTAATATCAGTAGGTGTCTGAATGCCCTGTAGGAAGGATTGTTTTGGAATGTGGTAAGAGAATGGAGTGTCCAGGAAAGAGTTATGTAAAAGGATGTGAGTTCAGTCTTAAAAGCAGACCTTTGACAATATGAGAGTGAACGAATGGAGAGATGGGGGAGCATGGCAGACTTAAAGCAACAAAACAAAACACAGACTCAGTCTGGATGTTGTTTCTGTAGTCTAGGTGAAAATAAGGATGCCGTGCATTAAGGTATTGACAGACAAAGGGAAGACAAACCCAGGGGAGAGAGATTAAAGTGGTGGAACCAACTGGCAGGTGAGGAAGAGTACAGGATAGAAGGTGGCTCACACATTTCTGGGCTGGGTAACTCAGGACACAAAATAGCACACCCTGTCCCTTAACATCCTTCAAGAATATTTTTCTGTTTTCTTCTATCATCTCCTAAAGCTTTAAAAAAGCGTTACGTCTTAAAGCAATTTCTGAGAAAATATTAGGTGTCGGTTTCAGAAATCTGAGTAAATCTTATTTCACCCATCCACTCTCAGGTATGTTAGTACCTCTTCACTCTACATTAAAATTCAATTTCATCATTCTTTCTACATAAGATATACTTAAACCAGTGTGATGTTTGAGGCAAAAATGCATTTTTAAAAATACTTAACCTAAATTTAAGGATGTAGGTAAATGCTTTCAGATCAACTCACTGTAATACCTGACCTGAGTCTCATTTGTGGACCTGAAGTCCATTTCTCTGGACTTCAGTTGCCTCATTTATAGAATAAGTATATGTTGGCTTAGAATTTTGTTCTTAATTATTGGAACACTGAGAATGGGTTTCAATTTCCAGAAAAATGAACATACCTATATATAAACAAATACCATTCAATTTCAGAGAGGACTCTGGATCTTTCTTAACGTCTGTTTATGAATCTCGAAATAAAAGCCTCAGAGTTACATGGTCTATGAAAGTCTTCATAGCAATCTGTGCTAACTAGAATATGTATATGAAGAAGAACAAGCCAAGGAATAGGAGAGAGTCAGAGAAAGAGCAGAGTAAACTATGCTCCTATTCCTATCACATCATTACTATAATTGCCATGTCGATTGTTGTTATTATCTTCACTGTATATTTGCATTTATTACTGGGATTTTCCTTTCCTATAGATTCTGACCTCTTGCTGTGGCCTTTCTCTATTTCACTTGGAAAAGATCCTTTAACATTTCTTTAAGGCAGGTTTAGTCTTGGTGAACTCTTAGCTTTTGCTTTTCTGAGAAGTTATTTATCTCTCTTTCAATTTTAAATGAAATCTTGCTGGGTATCCAACGCTACAGATTTATTCCATTCAGCTCATGTATTAAAATGCCACTCCCTTCTGGTTGGCCAAATTTCTCCATAAAAATTGGCTAATGGCCTAATGAGAGTTCCCTTGATATGATTTTTTTTTGTTTGTTTTTCTTTTGCTGCCTTTAGAATTCTCTCTTGAACTTTGGCCATTTTAATTATGATACATCCTGCTGTGGGTCTCTTTGTTTGGGAGTCTGTGATTCCTGTACTTGCTTATATGTTTCCTTCTTCCAGTTTGGGACATTTTCAGCTGTAATTTCAGCAAATATTTTGTTGACTCTTTTCTCTCTCTCTTTTCCTTCTGGGAGCCCTTTGATGTTGGTTCACTTGATGTCTCAAGGTCCCTTGAACTGTTCTCATTTTAAAATTTGTATTTCTTTGGGCTGTTCTGATTGGCTGATTTCCATTATTCTGTCGTTCAGGTCACTTATGCTTTCTTCTGTATCACCTTATCTTCTATTAATACCTTCTAGCATGTCTTCCATTTCAATTATTGTATTCTTCAGTTCTGACTGGTTCTTTTTTGAATTTTCTAGTTCCTTGTTAAAATTCTTGCTGTGTTCATCTATTTTTTTTGCTGGTTCAGCTAGCCTTCTTATTGAATTTGGCAAAAAGTTCACTCAGGTTATTCCATAAAATGGGACAGAAAAATTCAAAGAACTTTTTGGCAGCCCAATATTATTAATGTTTTGAACTCTTTATCTGGTAAGTCGTTTATCTCTGTTTCATTAGTTGGTTTTTTGTTTTTTTTTTTTTTCATTTATTCTTTAGTTTGAAACAAATTCCTCTGTCTTCTCATTTTGCTTAACTTTTGTTTCTGTGATGTTAGGTGAAACAGTTACCTATCTTAGTCTTGAAGGGGTGTCCTTGGTGTGGCAGTGTTCCTGTACAGTCTGCATGTGCCCAGTGGCTTTGGCGGGAGAGCTGGATCTTAAGTGAGCACTAGTTTGTCTTCCCACAGGTGTGCTTTCAGATATCACATTGGTAGGACATATAAATGGATATGGAGGGACTAAAGCCACAGCCAAGCCTTCTCCTCTGCTCAGTGGCCAATAGCACATTACTGGGGAGGGAGAGATGTGTTCAGGTACCAAGCTGCTGGAGCAAAAGCCCTGAGGGTTGAGTCCAAGCTGGTTCTGTTCTCTGTTGGTGTGTGTCCTGGCTACTTCCAGCATTAGCCCCTCTGCCCTGGAGGGAGAGGGCTGGAGCTGGGGCCAGAGTGGGCAGTGAGCGTGGTCTGGGGGCATGTGCTGGGCTCTCATGAGTAATCAGTCAGAGTCCTAAGCAGTTTCTGTTTGCTTCCTCCACTTTGTTTCTGGAGTGAGCAAGTATGCATGTACTCTTCACGAGCAGAGTCTGTATTTCTTACAGCCCTGCTATCAGTCCATCCCACGGGTTTGCAAACCAGCTAAGGGGACTCATCCTCCTGGTTTCCAATCCCAAGGCTGGATGCAACTGCTCACTCCCCAGGGAGGATCTCCCAGCCCAGGTAATCTCCTTCCTGCTCTGTGTCCCTCCTAGGGGCGTGGGTCCTAACCCAGTTGCTTCCCTTCCCCTCTGACCTGACTTTGTGTGAATCTTTGTAACAGCCTTGGGTGTCTAAGAGATTTTCTACCGGACTGCAGTTTGCTTTCAGTGAGAATTGCTCCATATATCGATGTAGCTTTGAAGTGCTCGTAGCAGGAGGTGAATTCGGCATCTTCCTACGTCACTGTCTTTATTTCTTCCTCATTATCATCTTGATTTAATCCAATAAATTTTAATACAAAGAGTACTGTCAGATTACCCTAAGTACTGGTGTCTCAGCCAGTTGCTTAATGTGCCTCTTTTTTTAACTTATCATCTTAAGGTAAAATCTATTTCATGTGTCTAAATGAAAACCTAATTAAACCAAACCAAACAGTTCTTTCCTTACCAACCAGAGAAGAGCACGTTTCTCCCCTTGAATCTGCATGTTATTTTAATAACATCTCTGACCAAAGGACACAGAAATACTTGTGGCAGGTCACACTGGTGAAGATATAGGGTGGACCAGAAGTGTGCTTACGGGTAAAGAAAGATATTAAAAGGTGCTTTTGCATTTTGTTTTCTGACTTAATTAATCTGTCATTATGCATTATTATTTTAGTTACAAATATAGTTTGTAACTGTCAGATTGGAAAGATAGCTTTGAGAATGAAATGCTAGAGAACTTTGAGATGGTTTTTATGAAGATAAGATGCAGGAATTTAAAAATATGCCCTACATCTACACTTGTGTTTTCATTACTGCATAACAAAATGACGATGTGCATTTATTTTTTTTCTCCAAAGCTTAGCGCTATGAATCATTTTCCAACTTGGGAGTTTTCAAAATTGAATCAGTTTTAAACAACCCATATCAAGTTCTTATTTGGTTATTTCTTTGGTAGACTACAGTTTTCATCTCTGTAAATCTAAAGTTAGTTGCAACTTTGATATGATATTTAACTCTTGAATAAATGTTGTAAACAAATACAGTGACAGAATTATTTATGAATTTCAAAAGTTATATTTAGTATAAGATTTCTACCATTTTAGTAAGTTTGACATGTTGTGGTTTTTATTTTAAAATGGAAAATGTACTTGGTTTCTCAGGATTCCCAGGATTTAGAACAGTCAGTGAATCAACAAAACAAACAAGCAAGAAAAATCACTTATATGAAGAATACACAATCTATACAAGAATATGAAAATCACCAAGAAAAATGTTTCTCAGAGACTCTTTATATCCAGTTATCCAAAAGAAGCCATTTAAAACATTCAGTTCAGTTCAGTCGCTTAGTCGTGTCCGACTCTGCAACCCCGTGAATCGCAGCATGCCAGGCCCATTTAAAACATTAACATTTCTTTATTCTGGGCACATTTGTGTTTGGTGTTGCAAATAGTAAGGGTGAAATTTTGTGCATACCTGAATGCAATCAGGTATTCAGGAAGGGATAGACTTAGAAGACTTGTACTGGAAGGAATAGACAGTGGTTAAGGTCTGTGAAGCCAAGTTGCGATATATTCACACTGGCCACATCTCTTGCTGGTTGAGTGAAAATTGGCAAGTTACTTAATCTGAGCCTCAATTTTCTTAACTGTAAAATGAAAATAAGATTGCCTCTTTTTTATGAGATTGTTTTAAAGATTAAATGAGATGGCATGCATTACCCCTTTCTAATGGTGCTATAGAACCCTAGGGCTTTCCTGGTGGTACAAGTGGTAAGGAATCCACCTACCAGTGCAGGAGATGCGTGTTTGATCCCTGGAACAGGAAGATCCCTTGGAGAAGAAAATGGCAGTCTGCTCCAGTATTCTTGCCTGGGAAATTCCATGGACAGAGGAGCCTCGTGGGCTACAGTCCATGGGGTCACAAAAGAGTCAGACACGACTTAGCAATTAAACAACAACAGCAAATAGGACTTTAATGTTATTGAAATGTTCTCCATTCCTCCTGTTCCTCTTATAATGTAAACACAGAGACTTTACCTATCTCACCCATCATAGCATTTCTTAGAACATTGCATATATGTTGTAAATATTGTTATAGATTTTGAGTCAATGGGTTATCCTTTAATACCAGGCTAAAAAGATTTTGTATTGTTTTCTATAGCAATGAGAGCTATTGAAAGATTTTAACTGCAAGGAGAGGTAGACTGTGGTGGTAGTGAAATAAGAATCAAGGAATAGAAAGCTAACAGCATATTAAACACATTGTTGGAAGTTGAGGTAGTGACCATTAGAGGGAGGAATAATTACTTAGATGTGATGTCATACAACTTTAGATAAATAAAGGTGAGTTTCAACTGTCCTCACCCTGAGATAAATAGCTCCATGTTAGCCACTATAATACTGTAAAGCAATTAGCCTCCAATTAAAATAAATAAATTAATTAAAAATAAAATAAAAAGATTAAAAAAAGAATTCATTAGAAAAAAAAAGTCTTGCCTTTTTGATTTAATACTTTATAAAGACCTCACCATTCCTAAAATTTTTTACTCCAAAAGCTAAGTTCCCAAAACTTTCCTTTTTAATTAGAATGTAATCATGGTTGCATGGAAAGAGCATGACTTGAGCTGAGTAGAATTACCACCGATTAATCAGGCTTCCTACTTTTGAGGAATGGGGGAAATGCTGAAGTGGCGTGGCTCTATGCATGTTGTGGTCTCTCTTTGGAAGTTTGCACATCCAGTCTGTTCCAGCTTGGCCCTTATTTGGTTTGAATTTATTGACCAAAGGACAAAGGGGCCATTTCCCATTTTGCTCATGCATCTGAGCCAAGGCTCCAGTGCCCTTAAGAATTCAACAGGAGCTCTGAATTTTGCAAAGTTTTGCCAAGTTCAGAACAAGATGAAAAATGAGCCATGCTGAATAACTTGACCTTCTTATTTCTGGAGTTACTCAGTGTAAGAGAAATCTATGCAGTACTGCTTACATTCAAAGCTAAAGGTTTCCAGCTATCACAGCAGATGTACACTGATACACAACATCAGATCTTCCCTGTTCCTCTATTTGCCTGAATGGAGAGCAGTTTGTCTTAGTTTTTCCTAGTTAACCATATGAGCAACATTCTTTTGGAAAACACCTTCCTTCACCAACTGTACTGTTAAGTCACTTGGAATTCTTTGCATCTTAGCAAGGAGTTTTTTTTTAAAAAGTCCACAATTCACTGTATGTTTACCATCTTTCATCACAATAATTTGCTGTTTCATTAGCATAAATAAGAGGTGGTTTCCATCCCTGAGTTCACTTACGAAACCGCTTTGGAAATGACCACCACACAGGCATCTCCTGTCCATTGATACTTCCATTTTTAAAAGGACTGATAGTGAAGCTGAAACTCCAATACTTTGGCCACCTGATGTGAAGAACTGACTCATTGGAAAAGACCCTGGTGCTGGGAAAGATTGAAGGCAGGAGAAGGAGACAGAGGATGAGATGATTGGATGGCATCACTGATTCAATGGACATGAGTTTGAGTAAGATCAGAGAGTTGGTGATGGACAGGGAAGACTGGCGTGCTGCAGTCCATGGGGTCATAAAGAGTTGGACACGACTGAGAGACTGAACCGAACTGAGCTGAACCTTGTCTCCTCATGCCCCTGCTTATCCAAATCAGATTTCATGGGACAGCCCCAAATCTCCTCCTCTCAAATTATCTTTACTCCCTTGCCCTCCTGCTTCCATGATATGTATCAGAACAAAATGTTGACCTTAGTTCAATCCAACAGTCATCTGTTCCATGCCTGAGCTCATCACCTGAGCAGGTGCCATAATCTCACCAGTGTGGTAAGTGACCCTTCTTTAAACACATGACCTTAAATATTGGGTGACCATTCAGCAATTTCTGGAAAGCCTACTGCAAGTTATTTTTCCCACCTACATCATTATTTTTATCCTTCTCATCCTTTTGTTATCTTAAATCTTCAGCATCTTTTTTCTTCTCATTCAGTCTTGGAAGATGTTTAATAAATGAAAATATTTGTTTTAATAACATAATTTTTAAAAACTTCTCTTTGAGACACATTGTAAATTTTATTTTGTATGCATTGACTCTATCAGAATGCCAAAGCACTCTCAGAAAATCATACATTCTAGTTGCAAACTAATGACAGTCAGTCATAGCATGAATTTTTCAGTAGGTCATTTGGTCACAAACCTGTTGTGACATACAGATGAAAACTACTCCCCTTCCTTCCACAAAATCTAGTCTCCACTTGCATGCCTACTGCTTCTGCACTCTACATATACATGACGGACAATCCACCCATTGTCAACTCAGTTAATCCACTGATCTTAACCCCTCTCACCTGCTCATTGGCATTGTTCTGGCCATTGTCTCCCAGCCACCCCAGTGGCTTCTGCACAGTCACTTTCTCCTTTTCTGCTAAATCAGTCATGTGGGCAAAGCTTTTAATAATTTCTTCTTTCTTGTTCTCACACAGTCTCCACCTAAAGCTAATTTCTATGCAACCCTTAACAGAAAATGTCCTGGATGAGTCATCTTCAGAAGCTTTTGTATTTTCCTACTTCCATTCTTCCTTGCATGGCTTCAATTTGGAAGTGAAATGACTGAGTCTTGTATAAACATTTAAGTCTTATGTAAACTTACATAAATGTTAAACTTTTAATAAGTTTTGAATTTTGAAGACAGTCTTTCCTTTCCACCCAGCTCCCTACAACCCAGTGACACATCCGTATGAGGTTCTCAGCCCCTGAGTCAAGTTCTCACTCTGCTTTGTGATTGGGGAGGAGGAGCATTTTGGAGGGGCTTGGCCACTGTCCTGGCATCCATGCTGTCTCCATCGTGACATGAAATGACAGGGGAGGAGGAGGACTTTCGGTTCCTTGTTTACTGGAAAGGGTGCTTTGGGAGGCTGGGTGATGTCCTGTGGTTTCTCTGTTCACATGGCTGCATTATCAGGAAGGAACTTGACCAAATAAAGATGAGACTTAGGAAAAAAGTGTCTTTATACCCTCCATAAAAATTTTACTAGTGTACTTTCTCACCCCAAAGGATTATTCCTTCATATTCTAAATGTATTGAAAGGGTTAATGAAAAAATGTTTATCTCACAGTGTGACAGAAGCTCTGTGATCTTAAATTGAACTTGACAAAGTTTTTAATAAGAATTAAATGAAAATTAGGAAGGATTCACATTTAATGCCTTGATCTACTTGAAATTTTATTCTATTTGTGATTATATTGTGATATTTGAAGGAAATAAGACCATAAACAAAGTAAACAGAATTTATCTACATTTGTTTCTCTATATTTCTGAAAATAATAGCACAGATTCATACCCATATATGTTCAGGCTTATATTTATCTGTATTTTTTCAACACATTCCCTAACTCTGTAGATTTAGAAATTTATAAATTATTTTTGAACAAGAATAACTAATTCATCCTCCATCCTGTAGCATGAATGCTAATGTACTTATGAGTATTGTTGATATTATAATTCCTCAAGAAGCCTAATATAAAAGTATACCTCATAATTAGCTTATCAAAGTAATATTTTATTTCAGTGTACTTTAACATATAATTCAAAACTCTGTCTGTCAATCCGCAGATAAAATGGGTAAAAAAACCCTTTACTGTGTTTGATGAATTTTTTAATAATTCTGGAAGGCATTAAACTAGGAACAAATACAGCTTCTCTTAGCAAACTGAAAGCTGATGGTCGCATCTGTGGAGTTTGTGACCTATTCTTTGCATGTAATCTATTTGACAGTTTACTTACTTGACCAGATAACTGTACACAACATCTGAGATCAACCTTTAAAAGTGAATTAAACATCACCATGTTGCCATCTTTTATAAGTAAAAATACCCTTGCACAAAAATCCAGCCTTGGAAGATGTTTAATACATGAAAATATTTGTTTCAATAATTTATAATTTTTAAAAATTTCTCTTTGAGACACATCTTAAATTTTATTTTGTATGTATTGACTCTATCAGAATGCCAAAGCACTCTCAGAAAGCCATATATTCCAGTTGCAAACTAATGACAGTCATAGCATGAATTTTTCAATAGGTCATTTGGTCATAATCTATACTGGCCAATATTCTGATAAATGTTCTGAAAATAACAGAACCACACTGGAAAAAAAATTAAGTGGGAAAAAATTAAGTATTAATGAGAAGGAGAAGCAGCTGGAAGGATTTTAAGTGTGTTCATCCACTTTGGAAAACAGATTTAAATTCTTAAAATTAAATGCATGCAGTATTTCTTGTTATTCAGAAATTCTATCTATCTTTGAGGATACACTCACAACTGCTTATTTGCATTAGGATTTGAAGACAAAGATTCTGTAGCAGAACTGTCTGAATATTAAAAGAAATTGAAACAAAAAGCAAAATCCACAAAGAGCTGAAAGAATAAATGAAGCATGAAATTTTGACTCATTATATTTAAAATTGAAATAGAAATATTACTCAGCAATGAATATGAATAAAACATAGCTACATGCAAGATTAAAATTTAATAGTAGAACATATTTTAAAGTAAATGTGTTTATTTTACAAGATTATATAGATTATAATTCATTTACATGAATATTAAAATATGCAAAATAAAGAAGTGCCTTATTCGGGGATACAAACATACTTCATAATATTCTAACAATGAGCAATTGTTATAAATGCAGAATTGAGAATAGTGGAAGAAGGGAGGGAGAGTGAAACAAAATATTCAGGTGTCTATTGTGTTTTTACTTTATACCTTATATATAATTTGTAAATATTACTTTGTAGCTATTTTGTATTTAGGGTTTCCCCGGTGGCACTGATGGTAAAGCACTCACCTGCCAATGCAGGAGATGTAAGAGATGCAGGTTCAATCCCTGGAGAAGGGCACAGCAACCCACTCCAGTATTCTTGCCTGGAGAATCCCTTGGATAGAGGAGCCTGGAGGGCTGCAGTCCATGGGGTCACAAAGAATCAGACATAAATGAAGTGACTTAGTACACAGCACAGCACATTTTGTGTTTAAGAAAAATAAATTAAGCAAGTTTCTCTATTTAGGTTTGCAATCTGAGCTAAATATTCTCAAGGATAAGGAAACATTTCCCTACTGCATGATTTGATCTCCTATACTTTCTTATTTTCTGTCCTCTAGGCTGATGTTCAGCTATTGCAGGAACATCAACCAGAGATCAAGAGAACAGGGATTGGATTCTCTTCTACTGAGATGATTAATTTCCTGATGCAGTGTTCTATTAATAGATTTCAAAGAACTGTCCAATAGCACACACTTACTCTTTAGTATTATGCTTTGCTTTTCCTTTCCATTACACAAGTTGACAATAGGATTGAAGTGGTAAGTCCCTAAATGTCTTTCTCTTCCCTGTGGGCCAATCAGATCAGGTCAGTTTAAAGGGTTAGATTGTTCACTTGACCCATCACTATGTGCTGCAGGAAACAAAAAGCACCAGTTGAAAAAGTGTGGAGGATGTGCAGGCAGCTACTTCTAACACTATTAATAGAAAAACAACTCATTGTGGGTGGAGTAGCAGATTGCCTCCTGTGCTGGACAAGTATCTGGATATTCTCAGGTCCCATTTCCCTCTGGACTCTGCTCTGTATTTTTGCAGAACAGGAATCTGCAGATAGCATTTACCAGCCTCCTATGAAAACTCAATTCATATTAGGTTCTGTAAATAAGAGGCACTAGTGAGAAAAGGTAGGGGAATTGGATTACAGTATTGTGGTGGATACGTTGAGAGTTGTGTGATTCTTGACCACAGGAATCTGGTAGAGGTCATACCTTTGATAGATCCCCACTTTGATGGATATGACCCCTCTTCAGCAATCCAGGAGTGACTGTGACAAATGATTCTAGTAACAGCACAGCAGCAGGTGCAGGCTAAAGGGTTCAAGCCCAGTAGTTCTAGCAGCCTCACATCATGGTGTCATGCCTTCTTCCTTTTGCTTCCGTAGCTTCCTCGTGTGGAAGTTGTGAAAGTCACTGTGACAGCAGTAGGTTTTCCACATCTTCTCACTGTTGAGGTTGTGCCAGTGCACAGTGATGTTATATAATGGGCATGTCTTGTCATGATCATTACAAACACCAGTGTCTGAAATGTAAGTATGAAGTTGTACTGAATCAGCAGAGGATACTTTGGAAAGGTCATCTAAAGATAAATTTATGCTTCCTTTAGGAGATCCATTAAAAGATTCTCCATCAGCCTCATCCAATCCTCTGAAACTAGAGTCTTTTAACATATCCAGCTCAGCTAACATGTGCATATAAAATGCAGTCTGACTGAAGGAAGGATAAAATCTTTCATCTCAAGTACTCAGAAAGGCTCAACAAAAGATAACAGAAAAAGATGATCAAGTGAAAGGTACAGAAGAAGATCTCGTAGATACCTTCTTTGAAGCTGAAATGCAAAAGGACATTTGTCATGACCTACTGTGCTGTGCACTTCTCTCAAAGATGAAGAAGGATTCCTAAGGGCTTTGTGTGAGGTCTTATTGTATTTATTGCTACCTCCTGGAGATTTCCAGAACAAGATCATGTGATCTTTGTCAGGAAAATCCTTGCATGGGAAATCCTTCTTCCATTAATAAATCAACTCAATGTCCTGATTATATTAATCAATATATCTTATGGATGATCTGTGATTCTGATTGAAAGTATGAGGACTTTATTAACATCATTAAATTGAGCGACAATATTGGAGAGCTAGAAGCTGTCAGAAGTAAAGCAGCAGAAGAATTACAGTATCTTCGATCTCTAGATACAGCTGGTAATGATATCAACACCATGAAAAATCAAATAAATAGCTTATTATTTGTAAAGAAGTATGTGGTTCAAAAATACAATGGTTGCAGTCAGACAAAGAAATGAATGTTGAAACTGGCAGCAGATTTTGGGAAACTTTGCATAGTTCCCCCGGACAGCATTCTTTTTTATTTTATGTTATTATTATTATTTTTTTACTTTACAATATTGTATTGGTTTTGCCATACATCAACATACATTCTTATAGGCAGTGTGAACTCCAATTTTTTAAAGATTACATGCGGCAAACTGGAGGTCAGGCACATCTCTTCTTCTGAATGACAGTGAAAGGATACCAGGTTATAGACCAGTAGCAGCTAGAAGTTTTATCAAGTCAACAGAGAGTTGGAAAACATCAAACCAACCACACCAAAGATTTTAAGTGCAGCTTCTGTTGGAATTTATGAACAGTATTTATTAGAAAGGCATCTCCAAGAGTTACTGTTGATGATTATTTGGTGGGAAAGTTAGTAAACACTTTGAATCATGAAGATCAAACCCATGAAATCTCTAATCACATTCAAAGGAAAGTTTTTGAATTGATCCCACCTCCTTCTTTTTGTTCCTTACTCTTCCAAAACCTATGTAGCCAATTCCTTGTGTTAAATTCATGTTTTGAAACTATTACTGGGTAGGGAGAGGGTCAAAGAAGATCTTCCTTTGTGGACCTTGGCTCTTGGTATGGACACAAAGAAGAATCTGAGGTCTTACCTGTGGCACAAACAAGTTTATTGAAAAATAACAGAAAAAGCAGATAAAACAGAAAAAGCACCTCAAGGGAGAATTGGACCCAGCCAAGGGAGGCACTGGCACAAGGATGATGAGGTAGGAGGTAAGGGGGTTTTAAACACAGGGCTTTTACATATTCACATAGGTGGGCGTGAACTGACAGTTTTTTTAAATTTAATTTTATTTTATTTTTAAACTTTACAATATTGTATTAGTTTTGCCAAATATCGAAATGAATCCGCCACAGGTATACCCGCGTTCCCCATCCTAAACCCTCCTCCCTCCTCCCTCCCCTACCCTCCCTCTGGGTCGTCCCACGTGCACCAGCCCCAACGCATCCACGTACCGTGCATCGAACCTGGACTGGCGACTCGTTTCATACATGATATTATACATGTTTCAATGCTATTCTCCCAAATCTCCCCACCCTCTCCCTCTCCCACAGAGTCCTTAAGACTGATCTATACATCAGTGTCTCTTTTGCAGTCTCGTACACAGGGTTATTGTTACCATCTTTCTAAATTCCATATATATGTGTTAGTATACTGTATTGGTGTTTTTCTTTCTGGCTTACTTCACTCTGTATAATAGGTTCCAGTTTCATCCATCTCATTAGAACTGACTCAAATGTATTCTTTTTAATGGCTGAGTAATACTCCATTGTGTATATGTACCACTGCTTTCTTATCCATTCATCTGCTGATGGGCATCTAGGTTGCTTCCATGTCCTGGCTATTATATACAGTGCTGCAATGAACATTGGGGTACATGTGTCTCTTTCCCTTCTGGTTTCCTCAGTGTGTATGCCCAGCAGTGGGATTGCTGGATCATAAGGCAGTTCTATTTCCAGTTTTTTAAGGAACCTCCACACTGTTCTCCATAGTGGCTGTACTAGTTTGCATTCCCACCAACAGTGTAAGAGGGTTCCCTTTTCTCCACACCCTCTCCAGCATTTATTGCTTGTAGACTTTTGGATCGCAGCCATTCTGACTAGCATGAAATGGTACCTCATGGTGGTTTTGATTTGCATTTCTCTGATAATGAGTGATGTTGAGCATCTTTTCATGTGTTTGTTAGCCATCTGTATGTCTTCTTTGGAGAAATGTCTATTTAGTTCTTTGGCCCATTTTTTGATTGGGTCATTTATTTTTCTGGAGTTGAGCTGTAGGAGTTGTTTGTATATTTTTGAGATTAGTTGTTTGTCTGTTGCTTCATTTGCTATTATTTTCTCCCATTCTGAAGGCTGCCTTTTCACCTTGCTAATAGTTTCCTTTGTTGTGCAGAAGCTTTTAAGTTTAATTAGGTCCCATTTGTTTATTTTTGCTTTTATTTCCAATATTCTGGGAGGTGGGTCATAGAGGATCCTGCTGTGATGTATGTCAGAGAGTGTTTTGCCTATGTTCTCCTCTAGGAGTTTTATAGTTTCTGGTCTTATGTTGAGATCTTTAATCCATTTTGAGTTTATTTTTGTGTAAGGTGTTAGAAAGTGTTCCAGTTTCATTCTTTTACAAGTGGTTGACCAGTTTTCCCAGCACCACTTGTTAAAGAGATTGTCTTTAATCCATTGTATATTTTTGCCTCCTTTGTCAAAGATAAGGTGTCCATAGGTGCGTGGATTTATCTCTGGGCTTTCTATTTTGTTCCATTGATCAATATTTCTGTCTTTGTGCCAGTTCCATACTGTCTTGATAACTGTGGCTTTGTAATAGAGCCTGAAGTCAGGTAGGTTGATTCCTCCAGTTCCTTTCTTCTTTCTCAAGATAGCTTTGGCTATTCGAGGTTTTTTGTATTTCCATACAAATTGTGAAATTATTTGT
>NW_011494903.1:2781635-2782389 GCF_000754665.1 Bison bison bison
GTTTGCTGTGGGTTTGTCATATATAGCTTTTATTATGTTGAGGTATGTTCCTTCTATTCCTGCTTTCTGGAGAGTTCTTATCATAAATGGGTGTTGAATTTTGTCAGGCTTTCTCTGCATCTATTGAGATAATCATATGGTTTTTGTTTTTCAATTTGTTAATGTGGTGTATTACATTGATTGATTTGCGGATATTGAAGAATCCTTGCATCCCTGGGATAAAGCCCACTTGGTTATGGTGTATGATCTTTTTAATGTGTTGTTGGATTCTGATTGCTAGAATTTTGTTAAGGATTTTTGCATCTATGTTCATCAGTGATATTGGCCTGTAGTTTTCTTTTTTTGTGGGTTCTTTGTCAGGTTTTGGTATTAGGGTGATGGTGGCCTCATAGAATGAGTTTGGAAGTTTACCTTCCTCTGCAATTTTCTGGAAGAGTTTGAGCAGGATAGATGTTAGCTCTTCTCTAAATTTTTGGTAGAATTCAGCTGTGAAGCCGTCTGGACCTGGGCTTTTGTTTGCTGGAAGATTTTTGATTACACTTTCAATTTCTGTGCTTGTGATGGGTCTGTTAAGATTTTCTATTTCTTCCTGGTCCAGTTTTGGAAAGTTGTACTTTTCTAAGAATTTGTCCATTTCTTCCACGTTGTCCATTTTATTGGCATATAATTGTTGATAGTAGTCTCTTATGATCCTTTGTATTTCTGTGTTGTCTGTTGTGATCTCTCCTATTTTCTATTTCTTAATTTTATTGTA
>NW_011494903.1:2782540-2783117 GCF_000754665.1 Bison bison bison
TTTCAATTTCTGTGCTTGTGATGGGTCTGTTAAGATTTTCTATTTCTTCCTGGTCCAGTTTTGGAAAGTTGTACTTTTCTAAGAATTTGTCCATTTCTTCCACGTTGTCCATTTTATTGGCATATAATTGTTGATAGTAGTCTCTTATGATCCTTTGTATTTCTGTGTTGTCTGTTGTGATCTCTCCATTTTCATTTCTAATTTTATTGATTTGATTTTTCTCCCTTTGTTTCTTGATGAGTCTGGCTAATGGTTTGTCAATTTTATTTATCCTTTCAAAGAACCAGCTTTTGGCTTTGTTGATTTTTGCTATGGTCTCTTTTGTTTCTTTTGCATTTATTTCTGCCCTAATTTTTAAGATTTCTTTCCTTCTACTAACCCTGGGGTTCTTCATTTCTTCCTTTTCTAGTTGCTTTAGGTGTAGGGTTAGGTTATTTATTTGGCTTTTTTCTTGTTTCTTGAAGTATGCCTGTATTGCTATGAACTTTCCCCTTAGGACTGCTTTTAAAGTGTCCCACAGGTTTTGAGTTGTTGTGTTTTCATTTTCATTAGTTTCTATGCAAATTTTGATTTCTTT
>NW_011494903.1:2783470-2783804 GCF_000754665.1 Bison bison bison
GTAGTGACCATCTTTGTCTCTTTTCACAGACTTTGTTTTAAAGTCTATTTTATCTGATATAAGTATTGCTACTCCTGCTTTCTTTTGGTCCCTATTTGCATGGAAAATCTTTTTCCAGCCCTTCACTTTCAGTCTGTATGTGTCCCCTGTTTTGAGGTGGGTCTCTTGTAGACAACATATGTAGGGGTCTTGTTTTTGTATCCATTCAGCCAGTCTTTGTCTTTTGGTTGGGGCATTCAACCCATTTACATTTAAGGTAATTACGGATAAGTATGATCCCGTTGCCATTTACTTTATTGTTTTGGGTTCGAGTTTATACACTGTTTTTGTGTTT
>NW_011494903.1:2784094-2785437 GCF_000754665.1 Bison bison bison
TGTCCTTTATCTGCTGGGTATTCCTCTGTCTCTTCATCTTGTTTAAATTGCTGAGTTTCGGGGTGTCCTTTCTGTATTCTGGCAGTTTGTGGAGTTCTCTTTATTGTGGCATTTCCTCGCTCTGTGTGGGTTTGTTCAGGTGGCTTGTCAAGGTTTCTTGGTTAGGGAAGCTTGTGTCGGTGTTCTGGTGAGTGGAGCTGTATTTCTTCTCTCTCCTTTCGAAGACTTGGGTTGCTTTTCTGGGTGCCTGATGTCCTCTGCCGGCTTTCAGAAGTTGTTTTGTGGAATTTACTCGGCGTTTAAATGTTCTTTTGATGAATTTGTGGGGGAGAAAGTGTTCTCCCTGTCCTACTCCTCCGCCATCTTAGCTCCTCCCTCTGAACTGACAGTTTTGATTGACAGTTGCAAGTTATGTAACAACAGGCTCCACTGTGCTTGTCTTTCCCATAATGTAGTCTGTTATAATCAGATGTATGTATGTATAGAATATTTATGAACCTTTAATGGGCTCCTGGCTGCTTAAGGTCACTTGAGGACACAGCTGTGCATCAAGGGCACGAGTGCCCGGCTGGAGAAGCCCTGTGGTTAGTTGTATCCACTGTATGCCTAGGGCACATGGGCAGTAGTTGGATAAGTCTCTGTGATTATTTTGTAGCATATCTGTGAGCTCTCCTGGGCCTTACAGGAGATTGAGAGTGTGTCTGGGGTGAGGTTTAGAGATCGGCTTGCATCCTTTTCCCACTAGGTCACTCCTCAGTTGCTCACGTCTAACTTCTTAACAGAAGTACCTGGTCTGTTTTCATTTCCCTTAACCAGGCTCAGATGATGTCACTGACATTTTCTGTTCCAATTGGGCTAAGGCTCTTGCAGCACCATTTTGCCTGGGTCTGAGAAGTGAAGGCATCTGCCTGCAAGTGAGAATAGGTATTTGGGTGTAAAAAAACAAAACAAAACAAACTAGAAACTGGAGAGTGCTTTGTGGATGTGTCCTTCTTAGTATCTCTTTACTCTATATATAGTGAATTACTAGGAACTAAGAAGCCATATACACTATGACTATATCCCCCAAAACAAATGGCAGCAAAATATTTGATGTAAGATTGGTGTTATTTTTACAGTATGAGGTTGAATTTTTTAAAAAAAATTCAAAGAAATATCTTTTCAGTTCAGTTCAGTTCAGTTCAGTCATTCAGTCATGTCCGACTCTGCGACCCCATGAATCGCAGCACTCCAGGCCTCCCTGTCCATCACCAATTCACGTCCATCGAGTCAGTGATGCCACCCAGCCATCTCATCCTCTGTCATCCCCTTCTCCTCCTGCCCCCAATCCCTCCCAGCATCAG
>NW_011494903.1:2785862-2786427 GCF_000754665.1 Bison bison bison
ACAGCTTTCACTTTCATCAAGAGGCTCTTTAGTTCTTCTTCACTTTCTTCCATAAGGGTGGTGTCATCTGCATATCTGAGGTTATTGATATTTCTCCTGGCAATCTTGATTCCAGCTTGTGCTTCTTCCAGCCCAGCATTTCTCAAGATGTACTCTGCATAGAAGTTAAGTAAGCAGGGTGAAAATATACAGTCTTGACATACTCCTTTTCCTATTTGGAACCAGTCTGTTGTTCCATGTCCAGTTCTAACTGTTGCTTCCTGATCGGCATACAGATTTCTCAAGAGGTAGGTCAGGTGGTCTGGTATTCCCATCTCTTTCAGTATTTTCCATGGTTTATTGTGATCCACACAAAGGCTTTGGCATAGTCAATAAAGCAGAAATAGATGTTTTTCTGAAACTCTCTTGCTTTTTCCATGATCCAGCAGATGTTGGCAATTTGATCTCTGGTTCCTCTGCCTTTTCTAAAATCAGCTAGAACATCTGGAAGTTCACGGTTCACGTATTGCTGAAGCCTGGCTTGGAGAATTTTGAGCATTACTTTACTAGCATGTGAGATGAGTGC
>NW_011494903.1:2786527-2795948 GCF_000754665.1 Bison bison bison
TTGCCTTTCTTTGGGATTGGAATGAAAACTGACCTTTTCCAGTCCTGTGGCCACTGCTGAGTTTTCCAAATTTGCTGGCATATAAACAGAGGTTTTGAACATAATGATGATTAAAATGATTAGCAAACTTTTGAACTCTTCCTAAGCTACATCTCTAGGCTTAATAATATTATTTTGTGAAACTAAAGTCTGATCATTATAATGAATTTGGCATTGAAAAATAGATTTCATAATTTGACCATAAAAATTCATTATTTCAAGACAAGAATCAATGATGTGTACATTACCTCCCTTAGGAGACATTGACAATCAAGAATGAAATTAATAAGTGATTGTCCCTATTTTTGTATAATCTATTCTAGGGCTCTCTACTTTAGATTATTTTTAAAATCTAATTCCCCTTAAGTTTGTAGGCATCAAACCCCTTCCTATTATATGTAGTAAGGGTCTTACACACAAAGGGAGGGGCAAGTTCTAAAACTAATCCTTGAGTGTGATTTTAATTTCTGCTACTGTTTTCCAACCTTAAAAATGTTCACATATCTTTCTATTTCTGCAGGGTAAGTGAGAATAGGAGAAATCATGACAAAGTGCTATTTGTGGGCAAGTTTTGGGAAAGCATAAAAAGCATGGGAGTTACTGAAGCTGGAACCTACTTGTCTACTCTTTTCACAGAATCATCTAAAAATAGCATGCGTGACAACATATCTCCAAAGAGATGTATTAGTAAAGATATTCTGGAATTCTATCCAAGTTCATGAGAATCTTTAAAGATGGGGGATTTCTGAACACAGAAGATTCTGAATTCCCAAACATTGTATTCAGAAACACTTAAGCCCTAAAAGTCAGAACTGTAAAAATAGTGACATGAAGTGAGGAGCAATGGATAAAAAAATAGCACAACCGGGATCAGTGGCAAGAAATGTCAGGAAGTAGAAGTACAGTTAAATAAGAAGAACCTCATTGAATACTTTAAATCAATGAGGAACAGCCACTGAGATCATTAAAATCTTCCATAATGGTTACATTTTTCCTATAAACTTGAGCAAACCCAAACTAAAAAGCCAACAAGAAAGATCTATCACTTTAGTTTCTGAGCATAGTAAACTGTGATATCACAGTTAAGATTTTTGGACATGAGCTAAATAGCATAAAAAGTAAAATACTGCACGTCTTCCATTCTCCCCATCTCCTACCCCCCAAGACTCTTAGTTCTGTGCTACCAGTGTGAGTTAATTCTTGCTGGGGATGACCAAGGAAGGTTGCAGAGAGATGATTATGTTTGAACTTGGTCTTTAAAAACATACAGAGCTTGGAAAGTATGAGAAGAAAAGGCAAATCAAGTAGCACACACTTTAAGGGAAACATAAGCAGTATTGTTTTACGAAAAGAGTCAGTACCTGTTTGGGAAATACGGGAAGTGCCTGAAACAGGAAGAGAAAGAGGATAGAAAATATTTATCTTTTTATTTTGAGGGCAGGACATGGAATTTGGGACAAATTGATAAGGAATCTAAGGATCCCGGAGAGTATGTCAGCAGTGAAAGAGTGAAGACATTCTGGTAGTCACATTGAGTGTTAATATTTTAAGGTTAGGAACAAAAGTATCTGCTGTATTAGAAGGAATTACCTGGAGGGGAATATTCTAGATAAGTTACTTCTTTTATGGTCATGCGTTCTTTCTGAAGCAAGAAACATAATACGATGTAACCGAATGAGCACGAAAAGAATGCGGCCAAAGCCAGAGAACTGAAATACTTGGCATCAACTGACTTGCCTGTCTGTATGTTTGAAATATTCTGGATTTATCAAAAGATAAAAGAAATGTTATCAAAAGATAGAAGAAAGTAGATATGTAAAATCATCAGAAAATTTAGGTCAAATTATCAGAACTCATCAAAATCCCCTGTAGTTCAGGTGGTAAAAAATCTGCCTGCAGTGCAGGAGACCCAGGTTCAATCCCTCGGTTGGGGAGATCCCCTAGAGAAGGGAATGGTGACCCACTCCAGTATACTCACCTAGAGATTTACATGGAAACACCACGGGGTTGCAAAGAGTCAGACATGACTGAGCAACTTTCATTTATTCATCCATCAAAACTCGAGGAAGGAAATGGTCTCTCAAATCAGACCCTATATTTTAATTTTTTAAAAAATTTATTTATTTATATTTTTAACACCCAAAACATTTTGTATTGAGGTATAGCTAATTAACAGTGTCTTGATAGTTTCAGGTAAACAGCGAAGGAACTCAGCCATACATATACATGTATCCATTCTGTCCCCCAACACCCTCTCCCATCCAGGCTGGCACATAACATTGAGCAGAGTTCCAAGTGCTATACAATAGGGTTTTGTTGGTTATCCATTTTAAATACAGCAGAGTGTACATGGCCTTCCCAATGATTACTGTACTCAGAATGCATATCTTGTTGCATATGTTTTCTAGAAGATAGGAACGGGGTATAGAGACCCGTTTTACTTTCCAAGGCAATAGCGCTCTTTTTGAATTGCAATTTACCTTTTGTGGCCAATGGACTTCTAAATTCTTAACTATAACCTAGACAAAGAAAGATCTCCACAGGTGAAATTTTTATCATATAATCTGAATGTGCCAGCATTTTAAAAAATCCTGGCATGTCACGAAAACAAAACACTCCTTCCACACCCTTTTCTGGTTTTGATTTTCCTTTAAATTCAGAAGAAATTATCTTGGCAATCTGAAGGAATTGTACTCCCCCTTCTCTTTGGATCAAAATAAGTACAAATCATTTCTTTTCCATGGAAAAAACCAACACAGGTTTTCCCCTCTTTTTAGCTATCTGGCTTTGTTTTTTAAAATAAAACATACTGTTTGTTACTAAAATTAGTGATTACTTACTATTGCATTGATTAAATGAATAAATCTGGCAGAAATCTGAGTAGGCTAAAAGCCATTTGCATATAAGCCAAAATAACTGTGTATCATTTTTTTTTCCTGAGAAAATGAAAAAACCAATTGTGAAAAGTCATTCAATCTAAGTTGTTTTTTTTTTTTTTGTGTTGGAAAAGAATAATTTTGTTTTCTCATTGAACCCTCTTTCTTTTTAGCCTATTCTCTCTACATTAGAGATACTCTTGTTTCATTTAATTCACATACACATAGTTTAATTCATCTGTTATTTTCTTTTTAATGCCATACCCAGATAGGGCTGAATCCCACTGTCTATTTTCTGTACCATATTTTCCACTTGTATTTAAATGCTTTTTAAAATAGTAGTACAGGGTTAGGCTTTTATTTTTGTGTATGATTGGGTATAGACAATTCTTTTACAGATTCTTTGTATCTTTCTATTGTATCATATTCAATACAATTTGTCTAATCAACTGAATATTTTAACCACTAATTTTGAACTCATCTAATGATAACGCCTTTCTCAGCTTTATATATATATATATATGCTGCTAAGTCACTTCAGTCGTGTACGACTCTGTGCGACCCCATAGACGACAGTCCACTAGGCTCCTTTGTCCCTGGGATTCTCCAGGCAAGAACACTGGAGTGGGTTGCCATTTTCTTCTCCAATGCATGAAAATGAAAAGTCAAAGTGAAGTTGCTCAGTCGTGCCCCACTCTTAGTGATCCCATGGATGGAGGAGCCTACCAGGATGCCTACCAGGCTCCCCCATCCATGGGATTTGCCAGGCAAGAGTACTGGAGTGGGGTACCATTGCCTTCTCTGATATATATATATATATATAGCTAAAAATGGCTCAGTTAAGCAGGAGTTGTAAATTGTCATTTGACATTTTCCCACCTCTTGTTTTGCTCTCAGGTTCTAGGCTGTCTAATTGGTTGTTAGAATCAAATTAGAAACATCATGAAAAACATTTTGCTATCTTGATAGTGGTTATATGAGTTCATAGGATCTCTCTCCAAGGCTAACATTTAAATTAGAGGGCAGAAAGTCTTCATTAAATTATACTCCCAGAATTAGCAATTTAAGCTTTGCTATTATGAAAAATGCAGAGAAATAATTTAAAGAATTATCTAATTGATTCCAAATTTGTTTGAGGGTTTGAAAAGTGCTTGGTTACTTTTTGCAAGTCACTTACTTAGCTCCCTTCATTTTATTACTTTATATATATATAAAGCCTTAATTAGCCATTAGAAATGACTACTGATATTAATTGTGCATAGACATAAATTAAAATGTACCTACAAGGAATATATAAGTGGTAGACAGAAGTATGAATGACTAGGGAAAGCTACAGTTACATTGCGGTTAACCATTTTTCTGCAGAATTAGAAACATTAATGTAATGAGATATTGAGTTTTTAGTCTGTTTATGAGTTACTCCCATATAAAAACACTGGCTTTATTCTAGTGTGAGAATAATGTAGATAAATTTATATAAGACTATCGACCAATTAAAAAGAAAGATCTAGTGTTACATTAATTTAGGGCACTTTTTATTGTGCAGAGAGACTTGATAGCAACAAAAATGAGACCACTTGCGTTTGGGGCAAGTTCAACCTCTCATGACTCCTTTCACTGAGACAGTGAAAGAGAAAGTTCTGCATACTGAGAACTGTCGACTTTGGATATCGAGCCTGCCTGCCATCCTTTTTCTGGACTATTTGTTCCATTCACCTACACATTTTCACTTGAATGTATAATATACACTTTTATCCATTAGGAATAAGGCTAGAAACTCAGAGCTCTTCCTGAATCTTGGGAAGGTTTGAGATTGAAAAAGAAAAGCAAAAAAAGAATGTCACCAAGGTACAAAAAAGGAACTTCAATATAAAAACGATTTATACCATTATATTCAATTAATCTGAGAGCCAGAAGCTAAATATATCATTTTAGGTGAACCATGTTTGATGTAAAAGGAGTACATTTTAGACTTTTTATTATATTGTAGGATATGTTTTCCAGAAGTAAGACTAACATTGATAAATGACCTTTGCTCAAACCTAAAATAGTCAAGTCATTCTCAACTTCCTCCTTCAAAACATTCCTACTCACTGTTCTACAACATACCAACATAGCACCCAGAAATCTGGTTTAATATCAGAAAACTCAGCTCACATTCCCTGTTTATCCATCTAAACATTCTCTCCTAACCCCCCAGAACACAATGCCTTCCTCTCATTTTTGCTGACCTTCCTTTCCTGTAGGCCCTCATTTCTCTTAATACTTGGTTGAACTCTAGGATTCTAGTCTCAATTACCTTCTGTTCTAATAGTTTTCACACTTTACTATGTACAAATAACACATGGTATGCTTTTTAAAAACATGAATTTCCTTTTGTTTCTTGATGAGTCTGGCTAATGGTTTGTCAATTTTATTTATCCTTTCAAAGAGAGCTCCTAAAAAAAGAAAATAAAAAATAAAAACATGGATTTCTATGCTCCGCGTACCAGTTAGGCTTTGATTCAGTTTATTTCGAATGTGATTTGGAAATCTGTTGTCATGCTCATCTTTTAAGAAGCTTCCCAGTTAATTTTGACCCATTCTTTGTGAAAAACTGCAAAATTCCTTGTCTAGAGTAACTAGAACTTTATTTCTAGATCGCTTGTTTGATGCTTGTGACTTAATTCATTGCATTCAGAATAAAAACTATCTTCTCACAGTGGGATTCAAATCTGTCTGTGTTTCAACCCTTGCCCATAATTCACCCTGGTTTCCCAATACAGACCACACTTCTTTTTTTGTTTTGTTTTGTTTTATTGAAGTATAGTTGATTTGCAATGTTGTGTTAGTTTTTGCTGTACAGCGAAGTGATTCAGTTATATACACATATATATTCTTTTCCAGAATGGTTTTTCACAGCATATTGAGTATAGTTCCCTGCACTACACCACAGAATAAGACATTATTGTTTACCCATTCTATATATAATATTTTGCATCTTCTAATCCCAAACTCCCTTTCCTTTTACACTTCCCTCCCCATTGGCAAGCCACAAGTCTACTTTTTATGAGTTTGTTTCTATTTTGTAGATAGGTTCATTTGTATCATATTTTAGATTCCACATATACGTAATATCATATGGTATTTGTCTTTTGCTTTCTTACTGCACTTAGTATGATAATCTCTAGGTCCATCCATGTTGCTGCAAATGACATTATTTCATTCTTTTTTTATGGCTGAATAGCATTCTATTGTATATATATCCACTGCATCCTCTTTATCCATTCATCTCAGACCATGCTTCTTATTCTATTTCACATATGCTTAACTTGACCAGCACCTTCTCTTTCTTCAAGGCTCAAATCAAGTGGTACCCCTACCTGGTGCCTTTACTGATTTTCTCTAGTCTGGGTTAGATACCTTTCCTTCACTTGCATCCATTGTGTACTTCTACTGATCTTAAAATATGGGATCTGTTTTAGTCTCTAAACTCCAGTACTTTGGCCACCTCATGCGAAGCGTTGACTCATTGGAAAAGACTCTGATGCTGGAAGGGATTGGGGGCAGGAGGAGAAGGGGATGACAGAGGATGAGGTGGCTGGATGGCATCACTGACTCGATGGATGTGAGTCTGAGTAAACTCAGGGAGTTGGTGATGGACAGGGAGGCCTGGCGTGCTGCGATTCATGGGGTCACAAAGAGTCGGACACAACTGAGCGACTGAACTGAACTGAACTGATGATCTTCCAGGCATTCTGCTTCTGCTAAATCGCTTCAGTCATGTCCAACTCTGTGCGACCCCATAGATGGCAGCCCACCAGGCTCCCCTGTCCCCGGGATAGGGATTGTTTATTAAATGTTTACATCAGTAGCATCTAGCATATAGCCTGACAACTACTAGCTCAATATATCAAGTGAAACTTTTTAAAAAAAGTTAATGGGGTCATCTTGCCTTGTATCCTTATATGCTTAGAGAATGTACAACAAAGGAATACTGGTCTAGGTAGGCTGAAGTAACTATGTAACTTCCAGTCTCAATGGCCTATTACAGTAAAAGATTTTTTTTTTCTGCTCATATTACATAGATAATGCAGGTTGGTTAATCTCTTTGCCAATGCCATCACTCAAAATCCAAGACGACAGATGCCCTGACATATCAACCTAAATCATCGAGGTTGAACTGAAAGTCCCTCTTGACTGTTTTAGTATGATATTACCCATGACACTTCTTGTAATCTGTAAACCAGAACTTGTCACACATGCTCCCTAACCATTCAAGGATAGGAGTGTTGGAAAGCACATAGATATTTGTTGAAGAGTACATAAATGTCTCTGCCACAGGACCTTTTGTAAGGAATTTAAAATCTCTCAAATTGAGCCCACAAATCGATTTGGAGCCTTAATTCCTGAGATTGACTGCTTATATTGCTTACATACATGGAACAGTAACTAGAAAATTTGGCAACCAATGAGTCATAACTGTCTCTGAAGCCCTTCTAAATTATTTCATCTCTGTTGGATGGTCAAAGAAGTAAAAATAGTGTCATTAATAATCTATTTGGTTATTTCTTTACCTAAAACTGATTATATTAATAAAATCTGCCAGCATTTTAATCAGTTCTACATCATTTACTTTTTATTCAAGTTATGTTTACTGGTTATAGTTTGTGTGTTCAATTTGTATATTGTTACATGATAAAATATGAAGTATGTGCCAAGTATATCTAATCCATCAACAGGAAAATCTTAGTGTTCTTTCAAAGTAGGTGACCTTGTAATTCTCAGTTGTAGTATGCTGCAAAAGGCTAATACAAACAGAAACAACCTCCTACAAATTTGGGATGTATTTTGTCAAAATACACTGCTGACTAATAGTCATCTCTCTTATAATTTATAATATATTCAGTAGTTTACTTTTATAGATATTTGAGGAGCAGGGCTCTGTAGTTACCAAACTGATTTTTTAACTCCTTGCCTGTTAAAATATAACCACTCCTGGGAGCTTAAGCAGGTGCAGTCATTATGTTAAAGTTTCACCCACATCCTACTGATTAATCTATTGGTCAATAACAGCACAATGTACCAAGTTTCAAAGCATGATGTAGATTAATGTAGCAGTTGTCAAAGACTTAGATAAATGTTCTTTTCACTTCTTAGCCCTACATTAGTTTTAATTCAAAGAAATTTGTCTATTGATAGCAGCAATATTTCAAAATAAAAGAGGAAGTTGGGAAGCATTAGCTTTAATTTATTGAGTCAACTTATTGTCTTCACTGTAACAGGTCAATGAACTATTCTTAGCAGAAAAACAGACTAATACTGTGGAGGTTAGTGGTACTAACAATTGTGTGTGTGCCATGTTTCCCAGACGAAGTGATTTTTCATAACCCACTTCAAATTATGAAGGAAACTGAGGAACACGCCAGCAAAAGGTCTTCTGTGTGTTACCAGCAATCTAAACTTGGAAAAGACATATAGATTTAACATGATACTCTCTTAAAGAGAAGAATTGTCTTAAAGAAAAAACAACAACTATGATTATATTGCCCATCTTAATTATTATACCTAGATAGCTTTACTCAGGTTTTTCCTTTTCCTTCTGGAAAAAAAGTGAGAACATTTTAAGATCTCAAGTTAATACGAAGAGAAATCAGAACCCAGCTTATGACAACTTGATAAATTGGTTTCAGAGGCAGGAAGAAAAACATGGATCCTTATTCTTGATTCATGGCTCCATGTGTTTCTGTGTTTTCTAATTCTATTCCCATTCCAGTGTTATCTGAAATGTATTTAAGTTTTCCTCAAAGACAATGATCTGTGAGCAAGTAAGTGTGAGTCACAATACATATTCTATATATGTTCATTTTAATATTCAAAAAATATTAAAGAGCTTCTTGACATTTAACTTTATTTAATCCAACAAACATGCAGTTCTTCTTTTTTGGGTGAGTTACATCTGTTAACATTTCCCAGAACACAGCTTTCAGATGACACTCTGCTCTGTACGGTGAGGTATATGTGTAAGTGGTGAATTGGAAATTACTGGCAGACTCATTGTCCGTTGGCTTAGGGTCCTCATACGTGAGAGGTATGTGGTAATGAAGCAGCTGTTGCAGTGAGTGATTACATGTGGAAATAGAATCAGTATGTTCTTGGTTTCAAAGGAGAAAAGGAAAGATACACCCTTTTGAATGCAGTTCCAAAGAATAGCAAGGAGAGATACGAAAGCCTTTCTCAGTGATCAATGCAAAGAAATAGAGGAAAACAACAGAATGGGAAAGACTAGAGATCTCTTCAAAAAAATTGGAGATACCAAGGGAACATTTCATACAAAGATGGGCACAATAAAGGACAGAGCTGGTATGGACTTAACAGAAGCAGAAGATATTTAGAAGAGGTGGCAAGAATACACAGAAGAACTATACAGAAAAGATTTTCATGACGCAGATAACCATGATGGTGTTTTTGCTCACCTAGAGCCAGATATCCTGGAATGTGAAGTCAAGAGATGGGCCTTAAAGAAG
>NW_011494903.1:2796048-2796508 GCF_000754665.1 Bison bison bison
AATGCCAAAGAATGTTCAGACTACTGCACAATTGCACTTATCTCACAGGCTAGCAAAGTAATGCTCAAAATCCTCCAAGCCAGGCTTCAACAGTATGTGAACCATGAACTTCCAGATGTTCACTCTGGATTTAGAAAAGACAAAAGAACTAGAGATCGAATTGCCAACATCTGTTGGATCATCAAAAAGGCAAGAGAATTCCAGTAAAATATCTACTTCTGCTTTATTGACTATGCCAAAGCCTTTGACTGCGTGGATCACAACAAACTGTGGAAAATTATTCAAGAGATGGGAATACCAGACCACCTTACTTGCCTCCTGAGAAATCTGTAAGCAGATCAAGAAGCAACAGTTAGAACTCAACATGGAAAAACAGACTGGTTCCAAATTGGAAAAGGAGTACGTCAAGGCTGTATATTGTCACCCTGCTTATTTAACTTATATGCAGAGTACATCATGA
>NW_011494903.1:2796736-2801378 GCF_000754665.1 Bison bison bison
TCAGACATGCAGATGACACACCCTAATAGCAGAAAGTGAAGAAGAACTAAAGAGCCTCTTGATGAAAGTGAAAGAGGAGAGTGAAAAAGTTGGCTTAAAACTCAACATTCAGAAAACTAAGATCATGACATCTGGTCCCATCACTTTTGGCAAATAGATGGGGAAACAGTGGAAACAGTGTCAGACTTTATTTTTTGGGGCTCCAAAATCACTGCAGATGGTGACTGCAGCCATGAAATTAAAAGACGCTTGCTCCTTGGAAGAAAAGTTATGACCAGTCTAGATAGTATATTAAAAAGCAGAGACATTGCCAACAAAGGCCCATCTCATCAAAGCTATGGTTTTTCCAGTAGTCATATATGGATGTGAGAGTTGGACTATAAAGAAAGCTGAGCACTGAAAAATTGATGTTTTTGAACTATGGTTTGGGAGAAGACTCTTGAGAGTCCCTTTGACTTCAAGGATATCCACCCAGTCCATCCTAAAGGAAATCAGTCCAGAATATTCATTGGAAGGACTGATGCTGAAGCTGAAATTCCAATACTTTGGCCACCTCATGTGAAGAACTGACTCCTTGGAAAAGACCTTGATACTGGGAAAGATTGAAGGTGGGAGGACAAGGGGATGACAGAGGATGAGAGGGCTGGATGGCATCACCGACTCAATGGACATAAATTTGAGCAAGCTCTGGGAGTTGGTGATGGACAGAGAAGGCTGGCATGCTGCAGTCCATGGGGTCACAAAGAACTGAACTGAATCCATCACTTAGTATAACTCAATTTGTTTAAAAACCATTTTACTGGTGTATTTTCTGAACTGTCACATGGAAGTTATCCAGTCCAAACCTAATGTTCAAATAGCAGAGTAGGAATATCACACTGGAGAGTTGATATCTTGTTTCCCTTGGCATCACAGAGTAACTGACTGTCTGAATTTGCACATTTACAGTACTTATCACTAAGGACCCAGGTGGTTCTCCTTAATACGAAAGAGAACTTGAACCCATACAAACACACGGGAAGCCTGCCTGCTACTCATTTGTTCAAAATTAACTGATCATAATGTTCTTTTGCAAAAATCCTTGTTTGTTATTCATAGGAAGTATCATTTGAAACAGCCATTATGTTCAGGAATAATAGTTTCAAGAAAGATACACTAGCACTCAAATATTCATTTAATAGAGTAGAGGTGTGTGCATCCTTTGATAGATTCTGGTGTTTTCACTTTAATTTTGATGTGGCCTTTAAGGAATACAATTGAGTTACTCAATGTAGATGCACATATTCTAGGTATGAATAAGGAGAACCTGATTTGGTCATTAAGCTAATCCATCTTCAATATACAAAAGCTAAGGGGGATGATGAGAATATCTTAAATGGAGCTGAACATTACATTACACCAATATCTAACACATTAGAAAATAAAACAAAAACCCATCAAACAAAACCCCTCCAAACAGATGAGAAAGGAATCATCTTGTACATAAATCATATTATGTTTAAACCCTTTTTCTTGAAGTAGTCTATTATGGATTGAACACATCAACCTAAAATTTGCATGTTGAAATCTTCTTAACCTGCAATATGATGGTTTGGGGAGGTGGGGCTTTGGGGAGGTAATTTGATCATAAGGGCAGAGCGCTTATGAATGTGATTAGTGCCCTTGTGAAACAGACCCCAGAAAGCAATTTTGCCCCTTCTTCCATGTGAAGACCCAGATAGAAGATAGCCATCTATGAACCAGAAAGTGGTTTCTCACCAAATGTGGTATCTGCAAGCATCTTGATTTTGGACTTCCCAGACTCCACAACTGCAAGAAATAAATTTATGTTATTTATAGGTCTCCCAGTCTGGGGTGATCTGTTATGGCAGCTAGAATGGGCTAAGATATATTCTGAGTACTATTCAAGCATAAATAAGGAAAACATAAAGGTGTTTTACATATTGGAATGATGATATCAGTAAACGATGTCATCCTTTTTCACATGCAAGGTCATACACATAATTATTATGGTACCCTTGAGGTACCAAACTTGAGGGTAACAAACATGACTGTTATTTTATGCCCTGTAAATATGTATGTGTATTAAACAGATCTGCTAATGGTGAAGTTGGAATCAGGCATTTGCAACTTAAGAAAAAAATTTTTTTCTTTTGTTTCCAAGAGAAAAACTGAAGAAAAATTTCACCTGACTGGTATCATGGGAAAGTTGTATCAAATTCCTGGGTAATCTATTTCAGCATTATCAGATCAATCAAAATTTCTTGGTTAAGTAAAAGAACAAACAGTGAGAAACTTGCTATTTTGGTGCAGAAAAGAAAGAAATTTATATGATTTTTTTCTATTCTCAGAAGTGATTTATAGTTTGATAATAGAGTACAGGAGCTTTATGGCTCCCATTTCCCAACTTCTGCACAGTTGAAACAAATTCCAAGCAATGCCTATTGCAAAGTTTCTGTATTGATTAATGTACTGTTGACAACTATTGTACAAAATAAAATGAGATTAATTGCTTAGCATGCTTCATAATAGTATATTTACTGTTATTCATCCATGACTTTGAGTTGCATCTTAAATTATTGGGAACCTTGGTAAACAGGAGACAAAAATCAAAGTTCATTGACTTGGAACTTGTATAACTAATTTCTTGTATTTCTATTTCTCTTCCTTGTTTGATGATTAACTTATTAGTAACTAGTTTAGTCATATAGGCACCCAATGTATCCATTTAGGGACTATTTTGTACCAATATTGTGCTAGGCCTTCAAGGAAGATAACATCCTTGAGACCTAAGAGCTTCTAGTCTGATGGAGAGCAGAGACATTCACAGTAACTGTACCATGTGAAAAGAGCTAGAACTAGAGATAAAACAGGGTGACCAGGGATTACAGCCAGGAGCTCACACAAAATTCAGACCAGAGGAATCAGCAAAGGCATTTTAGAGGAAGTGAGAATAACCTTAAGCAAGCTGGGAGGGATGGTGGTGGAAGGTGTATGAGTGGGGAGAGAAGCAAATTGGGGAAGAGAGAGAATAGTTAGGATGTTCCTACAATAATGAAGGAGAGAACTGAATAGGGACTGAGTGGATAAAGAGAATGGAAAGGACTTTTCTGTTGGGAAGTCCTTGGTGACTGGGGCATGGAGTGGAGAAGTTGACAAGCAGACTAGAGAGAAACAAGGTCTCTCTCAGAGTGCCATACAGAACATGATTTCAAAATCCATCTGATTTATGCATCATGGCTTCCAACGATGGCTCCAAGAATGTTGAGCTTTGTCATGACTTCTGGTTCCTTCCTGCTGCTACTGCTGCTAAGTCACTTCAGTCGTGTCCGACTCTGTGTGACCCCATAGGCAGAAGCCCACCAGGCTCCCCAGTCCCTGGGATTCTCCAGGCAAGAACACTGGAGTGGGCCGCCATATAGAGTCCTAATCAAGATGAATTAAACTAATTCAGTTCTGTAAACTGATCCAATTTTGTATCTCTTTATAAAAGCCCCAGGAAGATGAATCATATGATGATAGCAAAGCTAAATAAAGGACATAACTAAATTACTTTAAAAATCATCTTTGGCTAATTATGAAAAGTCAAGTGGCAGAACTTCTTTCCTTACTTTGAAGATCAGAATTTCTAGTACCAAAAAATACATTGACCAAATGACTTGCATAACATTAAAATCCTTAGCAAAACTTTTCTATCTGGGCTTACCTAGAACTCCAGGTATAAAGAATAACATAACATAAGGACCTTCACGAAGGAAACTTCAGTTTTCCATGAGATAATAAAGGGTCAAACTTTGAATCAGCAACAACTGACAGACGATCTATAATCAGTACATCTTGCTAGGGAATTTTTTTGGTTTATTCTGGGCAGATTTTAATCCATCACTTGATAATATTCTTCCTCTTTATTTATCAAAACAGTGGGACAAATGAAAGATCACTGAATTTATTTTTAAATGACAGAGGAAGCCTCCCATATTTTTTATCTTGTTGAATCTGCTTTTGTCTCCAAAATGGACATTAGTATCCTGTTCAAGCTGGTTTTAGAAAAGGCAGAGGAACCAGAGATCAAATTGCCGACATCTGCTGGATCATGGAAAAAGCAAGAGAGTTCCAGAAAAACATCTATTTCTGCTTTATTGACTATGCCAAAGCCTTTGACTGTGTGGATAACAATAAACTGTGGGAAATTCTGAAAGACATGGGAATACCAGACCACCTGATCTGCCTCTTGAGAAATTTGTATGCAGGTCAGGAAGCAACAGTTAGAACTGGACATGAAACAACAGACTGGTTCCAAATAGGAAAAGGAGTACATCAAGGCTGTATATTGTCACCCTGTTTACTTAACTTCTATGCAGAGTACATCATGAGAAATGCTGGGCTGGAAGAAACACAAGCTGGAATCAAGATTGTCGGGAGACATATCAATAACCTCAGATATGCAGATGACACCACCCTTATGGCAGAAAGTGAAGAGGAACTAAAAAGCCTCTTGATGAAGGTGAAAGAGGAGAGTGAAAAAGTTGGCTTAAAACTCAATATTCAGAAAACGAAGATCATGGCATCTGGTCCCATCACTTCATGGGAAATAGATGGGGAAACGGTGGAAACAGTGTCAGACTTTATTTGGGGGGGCTCC
>NW_011494903.1:2801818-2806886 GCF_000754665.1 Bison bison bison
CACTGACTCGATGGACGTGAGTCTGAGTGAACTCCGGGAGTTGGTGATGGACAGGGAGGCCTGGCGTGCTGCGATTCATGGGGTCGCAAAGAGTCGGACATGACTGAGTGACTGAACTAAACTGAACTGATCCTGTTCTCCACCAAAATTTACAAAACACTATGCTCTAGTCAGAATTTATCAGAAGTGGGAGCATGCTCAGTCGGTTCATTCATGTCCAACTCTTTATGACCCTAAGGACTGTAGCCCACCAGGCTCCCTTTTCCATGGGAATCTCCAGGTAATATACTGGAATGGGTTGACATGCCCTCCTCCAAGATTTCTTCCCAACCCAGGAATCGAACCCTTTTCTCCAGCATTGCAGACAGATTCTTTACCCCTGAGCCACTGGGGAAGCCCCAGAAGTGTACAAGTTATACAAAAGTCTAACAAGGAGCTTAATATAAAGTCATAGGATATATGTGATGCTAAAGTAATGGCACCCCACTCCAGTACTCTTGCCTGGAAACTCCCATGGACAGAGGAGCCTGGTAGGCTGCAGTCCATGGGGTCGCGAAGAGTCAGACACGACTGAGAAACTTCACTTTCACTTTCATGCATTGGAGAAGGCAATGGCAACCCACTCCAGTGTTCTTGCCTGGAGAAACCCAGAGACAGAGGAGCCTGGTGGGCTGCCGTCTATGGGGTCGCACAGAGTCGGACACGACTGAAGCAACTTAGCAGCAGCAGCAAAGTGAAGTTGGCAAAGATAACATAGCAGAAGAGAAAATTCAAATTTTCCTTTAAATGTGCACTTAAGTTATCTTTCTATTGGACAGCTGAGTAAAAGCTAACTCCCATACAGTTTAATATGGGATCCATGGTTTGCCTGTGGCAACTTGTGTAAGTCATAAAGCAAGTTTCTGGTACTAATGGAAACAGATTATTCTAAGTTCCACAATAAGGTTCTACCCACCAAACTATCATTAATACTGCTTTGAAAATTGACTGGTGAGAGTTTGACATTGTTAACTATGCTCCATAAATTGTTATCATTTTACATATTTTCTCATCTGCTGAATGTTTCCCAGTCAAAAAGATGTCAATCTTTTACAGTATCTCTGTTGATTCAATGCCTTATGCTTTTTCCTTAATATTTACTTATTGATGAACCAAGAAGGAAAATATTTAGACTTGTAGCCTTGATGATTATAAATTCAATACCATTATTTTCACAAATGGGGAAATATATCCAGAAACATGACAGATCCAAAATTCTACTGCTAGTAAGAGGGCTATAGGCTATAGGACCCTTGGAGCCCAGACCTCTGCTTTTCCTACTTCCCTCCTGTTTTTGCCCTTTATTTGATGCAAGAAGCTGTTTCTTGCAGCTCTGATGAAACATTGCCAGCTATGTTGCTTTGAAATTAGAGCATTTGCTTTCTTGGCCTTTGAATTGTTTCTGATGACCTGGAAGTACTCAGGGTCAGATTGGTTTCATGCCTATTTCTCTCTTAATGTACCTACATTCCATGAAGAATGTAGGTTGATGTAACCCTCTTCTCTAATAATGCTCCACATGTTTCCCTGCTCTGTATTTTCTCAGTCAGTCTGTAATGTGGTGGTCCACCATCAGTACATTGTAGTGTGGTGGACCTTCCTCATGTGCTAAAGAGGAACAACGGTGAGCAACTCCAAAGGAGACCATAAAAAGTGATGTGCAAACATCAAATCTTTTGGCATTCAAAGCTCTTAATAACTCTTCTTTTCTACTTGGCCTATCCAGTTTACCTTATATCAGATATAAGATACTTTCTGCCTCTATTGAAACATATTTTAAATGCATTTTAAGGTTAATTCATATCCACTTTCCAGTAGACTGCTCCCCCCGCCCCCCTCACTTAATTCAATATGGTTACAGCCATGAATATCTTTGCTGTTTCTATTCACACTCGGAATCCAACAGTTTGTCCATGGTCTTACCTTGTCTATATACTTCCTGACTCACTCATCCACATTTATTTCTTCTAGCTTTGAAATTCTTCAATACTTTTTTGTTTTTTTTCAGCACTGCACTCTGTCTTATAGTGAGATAACCTGATACTTGTGCCTGATACTTAATTCTGTTTACATAATCTATATGTATCTTATTCTGTCAATACAACTAGTTTCTTGGGTCTTGGAAAATAGGCTGGTGCTTATGTATCATTGGTTTTTCCTAAGATAGGTGTGTGGTGTTAGGACTATTCACCCATGGTTCTTCTCCTTTTGCACACATGATCAGATTGTAGTTCTTCAATCCCTTTAAAGTTAAGTATAGCATTATGACTTGCTTTGGACAATTAAATGTGAGATAAGTAATATGTCACTTTAGGCATACACTTTAAGAGCCAGTGTGTGGTTTACCTCATTCCCATTCCCTGCCATGATACCATGGAAACAGATATGAAGACGGAATATTCATTAGCTTGGATCCTTGAATGACTACAGTGTTAGAGCTTACTTTTGAACTGTGATGGATATGTACTCTTGAGTGAGAAATAAATAGTTCCTTTGATATGCTTCTAAGATTTGGGCATTTTTGGTTTCTGCAGCATAACCTATGATAGTCTATCTAACTAAACAACCAAGATAAGTGTCATACCTATAGTGAACACTCAGTAAATATTTAGAGTGAAGAATTTTAAAATTAACTGTAAATTACAACTTATAATCCATTTTGGAAAAGGCCCAGTTATAACTAGCAAGTATAATCAGGAATATCAATGAGAAAGTAAAAACAGAAAAAACAAAGATAATTTTTGTGTTGACATGCAAGATAAAGCTTAATAATGTCCTTAACTCTGATTGACCTTAGAAATACGGAAAGAGTTTGGAACAGCCTGGAGTTGCAAATACTTGGTGTCTCAATTCCTGGAATATTCATTTCAAAGGACAGTTAGGAAATAGGGAGGAGGTAAGAAAGGAAAAACTGGAAAGCTGGATGTTTTAGAGAGTAAGCTGTGTGACTGAAAAAGTTAAATCATGATTTGAAAAAAATGATAGATCATACTTTGAGACAGTCTGAAATGTGCTTATACTGGGTTGGCAAAAAAATTCCGTAACATCTTATGAAAAGCCACAATGAACTTTTTGGTCAACCCAATACATTATATTTATATGTATTCATTCATTTAACACACACACACACACACACACACACATATATATATATATATATTATATATAGAAACACAACCAAAAAAATGAAGGAAGCAGGATGATGTCTTTTATGAAAATAAGTGCTTTCAGAAAGATGACTGGAGAAAAAATAATGACCATCTCTTCAATAAGTAGTGTGGGAAAATTGGGTAGCTACATATAAAGGAATGAAATTAGAATATTTCCTAGCTCCATACACAAAAATAAACTCAAAATGGATTAAAGACCTAAATTTAAGACCAGAAACTATAAAACTCTTGGAGGAAAACATAGGCAGAACACTCTTTGATATAAATCACAGCAAGATTCTCTGTGAACCTACCTCCTAGATTAATGGAAATAAAACCAAAAATAAACAAAAGGGACCTAATTCAACTTAAAAGACTTTTCACAATGATCAAAACTATAAGCCAGGTGAAAAGACAACCCTCAGAATGGGAGAAAAAAATAGCAAATGAAACAACTGACAAAAGATTAATCTCCGAAATACAAAAGCATCATGCAGCTCAATATCAGAAAAACAAACAGCCCAATCAAAAAGTAAGCAGAACTAAACAGACATTTCTCCAAAGAAGACATAAAAATGGCTAATCAACAGATAAAAAGATGCTCAACATCTCTTATTAGTAGAGAAATGCAAATCAAAACTACAAAGAGGTAACATCTCACACTGGTCAGAAGGGCCATTATCACCAAGTCTATAAACAATTAAGTGCTGGAGAGGGTGTGGAGGAAAGGCAACCCTCTTGTACTGTTGGTGGGAATGCAAGTTGATACAGGCACTGTGGAGAACAGTATGAAGATTCCTTAAAAAACTAGGAATAAAACTATCATATGACCCACAGTCCCACTACTCGGAATTTACCCTCAGGAAACCATAATTGAAAAAGACATAGGTACCCCAATGCTCACTGCAACACTATTTATAATTGCTAGGACATGAAAGCAACCTAGATGTCCACTGACAGATGAATGGATGAAAATGGTAGTGTATATATATATATATATGATCGAATATTACCCAGCTATAAAAAGGATCACATTTGAGTCAGTTCTAATGAGGTGGATGAAACTAGAGACTATTTTACAGAGTGAAGTAAGTCAGAAAGAGAAAGACAAATACCTTATATTAATGCATATATGTGGAATCTACATGGAGAAGGAAATGGCAACCCACTCCAGTATTCTTGCCTGGAGAATCCCATGGACAGAGGAGTCTGGTGGCCTACACTACATAGGGTCTCAAAGAGTTGGACATGACTAAAGCGACTTAGCACACATGGAATCTAGAAGATTGTACTGATAAATCCTATTTGGAGAGCAGCAGAGGAGATGCAGACATAAAGAATGAACTTATGGTCACAGTGTGGGAGTAAGAGGGTGGGATGACTTGAGAGTTGTATTGAAACATATACATTACCATATGTAAAGCAGATAATGGGAATTTGCTCTATGATGTAGGGAATCCAAAACTGGTACTCTGTGACAAACTAGAGGGGTGGGATGGAGAGGGAGGTGGGAGGGTGGATTAAGAGGTGGTGACATTTACTCCTTGGAAGGAAAGTTATGGCCAACGTAGACAGCATATTCAAAAGCAGAGATATTACTTTGCCAACAAAGGTCCATCTAGTCAAAGCTATGGTTTTCCAGTAGTCATGTATGGATGTGAGAGTTGGACTATAAAGAAAGCTGAGAGCCAAAGAATTGATGCTTTTGAACTGTGGGCTTGGAGAAGACTCTTGAGAGTCCCTTGGACTGCAAGGAGATCCAACCAGTCCATCCTAAAGGAGATTAGTCCTGGGTGTTCATTGGAAGGACTAATGTTGAAGCTGAAACTCCAATACTTTGGCCACCTGATGCAAAGAGCTGACTCATTTGAAAAGACCCT
>NW_011494903.1:2806986-2859081 GCF_000754665.1 Bison bison bison
TGACAGGGAGGCCTGGCATGCTGTGGTTCATGGTCTAGCAAAGAGTTGGACATGACTGAGTGACTAAATTGAACTCAGTATACAATGGAGCAGGGACTAAGATTCTGCATTTCTAACAAATTCCAAAGTGATGTCAGTGAAGATGATATGAGCCATGCTTTGAGAAGCAAGTGTCTAAGTAAGTCAACAATGCTGTGCCTCAAAATATTACTTGTCTTGACCCTCTGAGAGGTCAGAGCTCACTGGCTCCAATACTTACTACCTGAGTGCCTTCATCAAGAGATCCTCAGAGGAGCACCCTGGGGTCCTTTCATGCAGTTTGCATAAGAAACTTCCAGTGCACACAAATTTGCACCAACTGACTGAGTCTGGCCAAAGGGAATGTCTACTATGTGGACAATTAGCTAAGAGCTCTTCTCTACTTATCATGAACATGGGACCCGTCGAGCTGAGGAAGAATATGTATTCCTGATACTGATCAATTAAATATGCAGCTCAGCCTGCATCCCATCACCTAAAGGGAAATAAACCAGGTGACGCTTCCAGATGCATAGAACAGCAAGAGGCATTGTTGAATATTGTCCTCACATATGGCAGACACTTATGCTCACTTGTGGCAGATATGTCCTTGCAATAGCAGCCTGGCTAGTTGAAGGCTGCCTCTTCTGATGAAGAATATACATTCTGCAAGTCAGAGCTTCTTTGTTATTATGAAATACTGGATATGAAAAAGTTTGAATATTTGCATTATAATAAGATTCTAAAACCATGTCTATCTCTTATTGAAAATGATAAAGATATGCTAGAAATAAATATATTTCTTCTGTTGCAAATTTTTATCACCTATTTTTGTGAAAAAATTTTTTCATTGATACTGTCAAGAATTTTAAGATACTATAGCTCTAAAAGTCATCAGTTTTGCTGTTATAAAGCCTACTATATGATAGTATATTCATGAAAGCCAGCTCATATTCCATATAAAATTTTTATAAAGGTTTTATTTGAAAACTTTATACATGTTTAATATTTAACGTGATTCCTAGGATTTGTATTCTGTGGGTCTTATCATAATTATACAAAAATATAATATTTTTTCATTTGGCGTCATGGAGATATACCAAACCACCTCTAATTTACTCAAATGTAGCAAGCAAATTTTGTCATTTCTATCTGTCCTATAATGTCAAAAGGCTGAAAAGCAGTGTTTTGAGAATGATTGCAGTGAATGAGAATGAAAAGCACCATTCTCATGAAGTTCTCATTCTTATGGGAAGAAAATAAAATAATAGCAAATGACTATTTTTTTAAGTAAGAAAAATATCAGTGTTGTACTCAAAACAGAGAAACATAAAATAGGCTTAAAAACAAAAATAAGACTTTTTATTTCCCTAATCGAATACATCTTGACAACCTAGACAGTGTATTAAAAAGTAGAGACATCACTTTGCTGACAAAAGTGTGTGTAGTCAAAGCTATTATTTTTCCAGTAGTCATGTAAGGATATGAGATTTGGACCATAAAGAAGATTGAGCACTGAAGAATTGATGCTTTTGAATTGTGGTGCTGGAGAAAACTCTTGAGAGTCTTTGGATTGCAAGCAGATCAAACCAATCAATCCTAAAGAAAATCAACCCTGAATACTCATTAGAAGGACTGATGCTGAAACTCCAATACTTTGGCTACCTGATGTGAAGAGACAACTTGTTGGAAAAGACTCTGATGCTAAGAAAGACTGAATGGAGGCAGGAAGAGAATGGGGTGACAGAGGATAAGATGATTAGATAGCATCACGGACTCAATGGACATGAATTTGAGCAAATTCCAGTAATAGTGAAGGATAGAGAAGCCTGGTGTGCTGCACTCCATACAGACCCAGTCACAACTTACTGACTGAACAACAAGAATTGAATACATACTTGTATGTAACCCCATCCAAGCCAACCTCTGTTCTTAATGCTCTACAAATACTGACTCATTTGATTCTCACAACAATCTGATGAGGTTGATGCTACTGACATCTACATTTCACAGTGAGGAAAATTTTATAAAATGGGGTGGCTTCTTTCAATTTGTGGTTATAAAGATCTCTGTTAGGAGGTCACATTGAAAGTGGGGTCTGAAAACCAAGGAGAAGCCAGCCACGTGATGATCAAGAGAATGGATATTATGATAGAGGAAACAGTCATGCAAAGACCCTGATATTGGATACTTGGCTTTTCAGAGGGAAAGAAAGACCTATGTGATTACAACACGGTAGGCAAGGGGGATGCAGAATAAAGGAGCTTGAAAAGATCAGTGGGGGTCTGACTATGTAGGGTCACAGTAAGGAAGTCATTCTGAGCCTGACAGGAAACAGTTGAAGACTTTCACTAGGAATGTGGTAGCATAGAGCTGGTATAAAAGGCATGGGCTCTGGAGCCAGCCTGCTGGGGAGCAGATCCCAATGCTGCTATTTCCCCGCTGTGTGTGATGGGCAAGTTATTTCACATCTCTGTGTCTCAGTTTCCTCACTATAAAATATAAATGACATTGGCGTCAACCTCATAGGGTTTTTTGTGAGAATCAAGTCAGTTTCATATTTGGAGAACATTTAGAATAGAGGTTGCCTTGTAGTGGAGTATACACAAATATGTATTCAATTTTGTTGTTGTTTTTAAAAGATTATTCTGGTTCACTGTGAACAATGGATTGTATGAGTAGGAGAGCAGCAGGGAGACAAATTAGGAGGCCATTCAACACAAACTGGGTTGCGCTAGATTAAAACTGGGGACAAACAGAAATAAAGATTTATATCAACATATCACGGAGGATATAGGAAATAACTATAGCCGTATAGTTAACATGATTGAGATCGTCACATATTGCCCAGGCCCAAGTGGAAACATGTAAATGTTATGGTGGAAAATAATTATTCTGTTGTTTTCCTCCATGCCTTTTTTTTTTAATTTTATTTTTAAACTTTACAATATTTGCTTAGTTTTGCCAAATATCGAAATGAATCCGCCACAGGTATACATGTGTTCCCCATCCTGAACCCTCCTCCCTCCTCCCTCCCCATACCATCCCTCTGGGTCGTCCCAGTGCACCAGCCCCAAGCATCCAGTATCATGCATAGAATCTGGACTGGCAACTCGTTTCATACATGATATTATACATGTTTCAGTGCCATTCTCCCAAATCTTCCCACCCTCTCCCTCTCCAACAGAGTCCATAAGACTGTTCTATACATCAGTGTCTCTTTTGTTGTCTCGTACACAGGGTTATTGTTACCATCTTTCTAAATTCCATATATATACTTTTACTGTATTGGTGTTTTTCTTTCTGGCTTACTTCACTCTGTATAATAGGCTCCAGTTTCATCCACCTCATTAGAACTGATTCAAATGTATTCTTTTTAATGGCTGAGTAATACTCCATTGTGTATATGTACCATAGCTTTCTTATCCATTCATCTGCTGATGGGCATCTAGGTTGCTTCCATGTCCTGGCTATTATAAACAGTGCTGCGATGAACATTGGGGTACATGTGTCTCTTTCCCTTCTGGTTTCCTCAGTGTGTATGCCCCGCCTTCCTTTTGGAATAATGTTAATTCAGTACATAGAAAGCCCTCTTGAAAATAATAAAACAGTTGTGTTATATACTTGAGTTGAATATCATCCCTTAAACCAGATAGTATTATACCAAACTGTATTTTCAAAATATATTGCAAATATTAACCTGTTTTTGTCCATGATAGTTATTATCTTGAACTTTTATGCACTTTTCCCTGGCCCAATCCCAAGTCTATATATTCTCACTAAAGCCCTGTAATTGAATACAAATAAACTCTGGTTCCATTTTGCCTTGCAACAGTTTCTTCTCAGTATAAAAACATCTTTGCAATAAATTTAATTATAGTAACTTTTTTAAGAAGCAATTTGAATTCGGGAATAATTCATATCCTGTTTTAAAATATATCCCCTTCTAAAAATATGTTAACTTTCTAAAATATAACCACATGTAAAGATTTTTATATGGAGATTCATTTGGGACTTGAAATATGGTAAATCTTAGATCATCACTTAACATTATTTTTTCTGTATCAAAATAAGTTATTTTTGAAGAGGAAAAGTTAACTTATTCATGGTTGCTTCTTGTTGTTCAGTTGTTGAGTCCCATCTGACTCTTTGAGACCCCATGGACTACAGCACACCAGGCTTCCTTGTCTTTCACGATCTCCCAGTTCAGTTCAGTCACTCAGTCGTGTCTGACTCTTTGAAACCCCATGAATCACAGCACGCCAGGCCTCCCTGTCCATCACCAACTCCCAAAAGTTAAATAAGCAGGGTGACAATATACAGTTTTGATGTACTCCTTTCCCAGTTTTGAACCAGTCTGTTGTTCCATGTCTGGTTCTAACTGTTGCTTCTTGATCTGTTTCTCTGGAGACAGGTAAGATGATCTGGTATTCCCATTGCTTAAAGGATTTTCCAGTTTGTTGTGATTCACACAGTCAAAGGCTTTAGCATAGTAAATGAAGCAGAACTAGATTTTTTTTTTTTTATATATAATTCCCTTGTTTTTTCTATGATCCACCAGATGTTGGCAATTTGATCTCTGGTTCCTCTGCCTTTTCTAAATCCAGCTTGTACATCTGAAAGTTCTTGGTTCACATGCTGTTGAAGCCTAACTTAAAGGATTTTGAGCATTACCTTACTAGCATGTGAAATGAGTACAGTTGTGCAGTAGTTTGAACATTCTTTGACAATGCCTTTTTCTGGGATTGGAATGAAAACTGATGTTTTCCAATGCTATGGCCATTGCCGAGTTTTCCAAATTTGCTGACATATTGAGCACAGCACTTTCACAGCATCATTTTTTTAGGATTTAAAATAGCTCAGCTCAAATTCCATCACCTCGACTAGCTTTGTTTGTAGTAATGCTTCCTAGAGCCTACTTGACTTCACACTCCAGGATGTCTGGAATGAGGTGAATGACAGCACCATCTTGGTTATCTGGGTCATTAAGACCTTTTTTGTATAATTCTTCTGTGTATTCTTGCTGCTGCTGCTACTGCTGCTAAGTTGCTTCAGTCGTGTCCGACTCTGCGCGACCCCATAGACAGCAGCCCACTAGGCTCCTCTGTCCCTGGGATTCTCCAGGCAAGAATACTGGAGTGGGTTGCCTTTTCTTTCTTCAATGCATGAAAGTGAAAAGTGAAAGTGAAGTCGCTCAGTCATGCCTGACTCTTAGCGACCCCATGGACTGCAGCCTACCAGGCTCATCTGTCCATGGGATTTTCCAGGCAAGAGTTCGGGAGTGGGTTGCCATTGCCTTCTCCCTTCTTAATCTCTTGTGCTTCTGTTAGGTCCATACCGTTTCTGTCCTTTATTGTGCCCATCTTTGCATGAAATATTCCCTTGGTATCTCCAATTTTCTTGAAGAGAGCTCTAGTCTTTCTTTCATGGTTGCTCACATAGTCATTTAAATAAAGTAGAACTGAATTAAATATTTCCAGAGAACTAAGTTTAGACATTGCTAGATCTTAAAATTTGTTTTTTGTTAGAAATTCTAATTGTATTTAGATAGGAAACATAGGAAAACAGGTAAACGCTTGATGAGAATTCAGGAACTGTATGTTCTATTCTTAGCTATTATAATAAAATATGTCTCACTTAGAAAATTTCCGAATCATGGTTGGCCTCAGCTTTTCATCTGTGAATTGAGAAATCTGACTGAACGAGCTTCACTTTTCTTTTGTCTCTCACAGCCTATGTATCAAAAGCAAAATCATTTGAACTTTTTGCTGAGCCCACTGATGTGATGCTAAAATTTGCAGTGATCTTATAATAACCTAAGGGGATGACAGAGGATGAGATGGCTGGATGGCATCACTGACTCGATGGAGGTAGGTTTGAGTGAACTCCGGGAGTTGGTGACAGACAGGGAGGCCTAGCGTGCTGCGATTCATGGGATCTCAAAGAGTCAGACACGACTGAGCAACTGAACTGAACTGAGCTATAATAACCTATGGCAGGAGAAGGAATTTGGATTCATCCAGAATATGCAATTATGACTTAATCTAATTGCCAACTGTAGATATATTCATTTACTCAAAGAAAAGTTGCTCCATTACATAACTAGTTTATCTAAATACTAAGCCAGTTGAAGCTGTGTTTCATCAATAATACAACCCTCCAAAAATCAGGATAAAAGTATCATCTTTTTGAAGATGAGCCATAAGCTCCATGCTAGCAATAAATACATTCAAATCAATAAGTTTGGGAAACATTCTTCCTCTTCTCTTTTTTTCTCTTAGCTTTGCTCTCTCTTTCTTTTGCAAATTTAAAAAATTTTTGCTATTTAAAACTAAAGGCAAAATTTTGAATTTTTTCCATATAATTCCAAGTTTCATCACTCCCCAATCTTTTCCTGTAATTTATTATTTTCTACACTATCTATAACATCATATAATTATCATGTAAATTATGAATTTATAATATTATATAAATTATAAAACATATATGTGTTACATACTACATAGCTATCTTTCCTTTTCATAGCTGCTTAAAAAATATCATTATGATTCTCATCCCTTCAGTGAAATTCCTAATAATTGTGTTACTGTTTTACCCTGTCTGCTCTTAAGTCTGCCTCAGACTAAAATCTATCTATAAAAATATTTCTTAGACTCATCAGGCTCCACTTTAAAACCTTTGATACAATGCCCCAGTGACTTTTCAAAATTCCCACTCTTTGGGCTTGAAGAAATTCTGTTACATTTACACCTATGTATCATTTCTTTCATTTGTTAGTTTTCACTTGTATTATATGAGCATGTGTATTTTTAACCATTCCAGTGAGACTTGGTGTTCTTTGAAAGCAGGTGCAGTCTTATTATCTCTATCTAATTTCTACCGCTTCCCTTTATTCAAGACCCCCATATCTGGCTAAAGTGAAGGGAAGGAGGGTAGATAAAGTTGGAGAAGGGAGGCATGAGTGTTTGGAGAGGCTGGATAGTTGAAGTGGAGGCCAAAATCTAAGATATTGTGCAGCCTTGTTTATGAGTATGAACTTCACCCTTTGGGCTTGACTTCTTGGTCATGAAAGGTATTAGGAGGCAAAGATTCTAAATCAGGGAATCCCGTGAGCAACTAAGTGATGTCCACGTGTAGAGTCATCTCTTTTGTTATTGGAAAAAGTTGTTTGTTGTGACCAGCGTGTTCTCTTGACAAAACTGTTAGCCTCTGCCCTGCTTCATTTTGTACTCCAAGGCCAAATTACCTGTTATTCTGGGTCTCTCTTGACTTCCTACTTTTTCATTCCAATCCCATATGACCCATCTTTTTTCTTCTTTTTGGTGTTCCAGAAAGTCTTGTAAATCTTTATAGAACCGGTCAACTTCAGCTTCTTCAGCATTAGGGATTGGGGCATACTCTTGGTTTACTGTGATGTTAAGTAGTTTGTCTTGGAAATGAACAGAGATCATTCTGTCGTTTTTGAGGTTGCACCCAAGTACTGAATTTCAGACTCTTTTGTTGACTATGAGGGCTACTCCATTTCTTCTAAGGGATTCTTGCCCACAGTAAGTAGATATAATGGTCATCCAAATTAAATTTACCCCTTCCTGCCCATTTTAGTTCACTGATTCCTAAATATTGATGTTCATTCTTGCCATCTCCTGTTTGACCACATCCAATTTACCTTGACTCAGGGCCTAATATTTCACATTACTCTACAATATTGTTCTTTACAGCATCAGACTTTACTTTCACCACTAGACACATCCACAACTGAGCATCATTTTCACTTTTGCCCAACCACATCATTCTTTCTTGTGTGTGTGTGTTAGTCGCTCAGTTGTGTCCAACTCTTTGCAACCCCATGGACTGTAGCCCACCAGGCTCCTCTGTCCATGGGATTTTCCAGGCAAGAATACTGGAATGGGTTGCCATTTCCTCCTCCAGGGGATCTTCCCAACCAAGGAACTGAACTTAAGTCTCCTGCATAGCAGGCAGATTCTTTACACTCTAAGCCACTAGGGAAGCTACCTCATTCTTTCTAGAGCAATGAGTAATTTGCCCTCTGCTCTTCCCCAGTAGCATATGGGACACATTCCAGCCTGGGATTGTTTGTCTTCCTGTGTCATATCTTTTGTCTTTTGTCCATGGGATTCTCTAGGCAAGAATACGGAGTGAGTTGCCATTCCCTCCTCCAGTGGACCACGTTTTGCCAGTAGTCCTCAATATTATTCATCAGTCAGTCTTGGATAGACCTGCATAGAATGGCTCACTCACACACACACATAACATATACACACTCATTTATCTATCTGTCTACCTATCTATCTATCTACTCATCTATCTATACAGATATAGAGAGATATATCTATATCTATATATCTATATCTATATATATATATATAGAGAGAGAAAGGTGGTTAGTCAAAAATTTCATTCGAGTTTTTCCATAATATTGCCCAGGAAAACCTGAACAAACTTTTTGGTCAACTCTCTCTCTCTATGTATATATATATATAAAACACCTTTTTTATCCATTCATCTATCACTTAGAATACTTAAGTAGCCTCCATACCTCAGCTACTGCAAATGATACTGCAGTGAATATAGGGGTGCAATAAATTTTTTGAATTAGTATTTTAGCTTTCTTCATACCCAGATGTGGCATTGCTAAATTGTATGGTAGATCTACTTTAATTTTTAAAGAACACTCCATGCTGTTTTGCATAGTGTCTACACTATTTTACATTCCTATCAGCAGTATACAGTGGTTCTCTTTTCTTTACATCCTCACCAACGTTTGTTATTTTTAGTCTGTTTAATGGTAGGCATTCTAACAGGTATCTCATTGTGATTTTAAACTGCATTTCTCTGATGATTCATGATTTTGAGCATCTTTTCATATGCCTGTTGGCCATCCACATGACTTACTTGGAAATAACTATTCAGATCCTCTGCCCCATTTTTTAGTTGGATTGTTTGTCTTTCTGATGCTCAGTTGTATAATTTCTTTGCAATTTTGCATATTAACACCTTATTGATATATCCTTTGTAAATATCTTTTTTTTTTCATTAAGTAGGTGGCCTTTTTGTTCTGTTGATAGTCTCTCTCACTGTGCAAAAGCTTTTTAGCTTGATGCAATTCCATATGATTATTTTTGTTCTTGCTTCACCTGCCAAAGGAGACACAGTGAAAAAAAAAGGTGCCAAGACCAATGTCAGGAAAGCATAATGCCTGTATTTTCTTCTAGGGATGTCATGTTTTACTTTTAAGTCTTTCATCCATTTTGAGTTTATTTTTGCAAATGATATGAGAAAGTGTTCCAGTCTGATTCTTTTGCATGTAGCATGTAACTATACAGTATTCTCAATACCATTTGAAAAGGCTGTCTTCACCATTGTATATTCTGGCCTCCTTCCTGTAGATTGTGCTCAGTCACTCAGTCATATCTGACCCTTTGTGACCCTATGGACTGTAGCCCGACAGGCTCCTCTGTCCATGGAATTCTCCAGGTAAGAATACGGGAGTGAGTTGCCATTTCCTTCTCCATGTTGTAGATTAACTGAACATATAAATATGGGTTTATTTCTGGGCTCTCATTCTGTTCTGTTTTTCTGTTTTCATGCCAGTACCACACTGTTTTGATTAACATAGCTTGTAGTATAGCTTGAAATCAGCGAGCATGATCCCTCTGGCTTTGTTATTTTTCAACATTGCTTTGGATATTTGGAGTCTATAGTATGCATATACAAATCTTAGAATCATATGTTATAGTTCTGTGAAAAATGCCATTGGTATTTTGATAGGGATTGCATTGAACCTATAGATTCCTTTGAATAGTGTGATCATTTCAACTATTAATTCTTCCAATTCATGAGCATTGTAAATCTTTCTGTTTCATCTTAAATTTTGTTCATCAATGTCTAACTGTTTTCTGCGTAAAGTTACTTTCTTCCTTGATGAATCTGGCAAAAGATTTATCAATTTTGTTTATCTTTTCAAAGAATGAGCTCTTAATTTATTTGATATTTTTAATTGTTTTATTAGTCTCTATTTATTTCTGCTTTGCTTTGTATCATTTCTTTCCTTCCACTAACTTTGGATTTTGTTTGTTCTTCTTTTTCTAATTCTGTTAGGTTGAAGATTAGGTTGTTTATTTAAGATTTATTTCCTGTGGTAGGCTTATGTTGTTGTAACTTCCATCTTAGAACTGCTTTTGCTAAGTCCCATATATTTTAGATTGTGTTTTCATTTTTATTTGTCTCGGATATTTTTTGTTTCCTCTTTGAGTTCTGCAATGCTCCTTGACTTTTAGTAACACATTATTCAGCTTCTAGGTGTTTGTGTTTTGAGCTTTCTTTTTCTTATGATTTATTTATTTTTAATTAATTAATTTTTTATTGAAAGATACTTGCTTTAAAGAATTTTGTTGATTTCTGTCAAACCTCAACATGAATCAGCCACAGGTACACATATATCCCCTCCGTTTTGAACCTCCCTCCCATCTCCCTCCCCATCCCAACCCTCTAGGTTGATACAGAGCCCCTGTTTGAGTTTCCTGAGCCATACAGCAAATTCCCGTTGGCTATCTATTTTGCATATGGTAATGTAAGTTTCCATGTTACTCTTTCCATACATCTCACACTCTCCTCCCCTCTCCCCATGTCCATTAGTCTATTCTCTGTCTGCTTCTCCACTGCTGCCCTGTAAATAAATTCTTCAGTACCATTTTTCTAGATTTTGTACATACGCATTAGAATAAAATATTTGTCTTTCTCTTTCTGATTTACTTCATTCTGTATAATAGGCTCAGTGCTCCTTTTTTACAGCTGAGTAATATTCCATTGCATATATGTTCCACAACTTCTTTATCCATTCATCTGGTGATAGACATCCAGGTTGCTTCCATGTTCCAGCTATTTTAAATAGTGCTGCAATTAACAGTGGGATAAATGTGTCTTTTTCAATTTTGGCTTTCTCAGGGTATATGCCTAGGTGTGGGATTGCTGGGTCATAGGGTGACTTTATTCCTAGTTTTTTAAGGAATCTCCATACCATCTTCCATAGTGGCTTTATCAATTTACATTCCCACCAACAGTGCAAGAGCAGTCCCTTTTCTCTACATTCTCTCCAGAATTTATTGTTTGTAGACTTTTTGATAATGGCCATTCTGGCTGGTGTGAAGTGATATCTCATTGTAGTTTTGATTTGCATTTCTCTGATAAGGAATGATGTTGAGCATCTTTTCATGTGTTTCTTAGCCGTCTGTATGTCTTCTTTGGAGAAATGTCTGTTTAGATCTTTTCCCCACTTTTTGAATGGGTTTCTTGTTTTTCTGGTATTGAGTTGGATGAGCTGCTTGTATATTTTGGAAATTAATCTTTTGTCAGTTGTTTAATTTGCTATTGTTTTCTCCCATTCTGAGGGTTGTCTTTTCACCTTGCTTATAGTTTGCTTTGCTGTGCAAAATTTTTTAAGTTTAATCAGGTCCCACTTGTTTACTTTTGTTTTTATTTCCATTACTCTAGGTGGTGGGTCATAGAGGATCCTGCTTTGATTTATGTCATCAAGTGTTCTGCCTATGTTTTCCTCTAAGAGTTTTACAGTTTCTGGTCTTACATTTAGGTCTTTAATCCATTTTGAGTTTATCTTTGTGTATGGTGTTAGGAAATGTTCTAATTTCATTCTTTTACATGTAGCTGTCCAGTTTTCCCAGAACCATTAAAGAAGAGGCTGTCTTTGCCCCATTGTATATTCTTGCCTCCTTTGTCAAAAATAAGGTACCCATAGGTGCATGGGTTTATTTCTGTGCTTTCTATCTTGTTCCATTGGTCTATATTTCTGTTTTTGTGCCAGTACCATGCTGTCTTGATGACTGTAGCTTTGTAATATAATCTGAAGTCAGGAAGGTTGATTACTCCAGCTCCATTCTTCTTTCTCAAGACTGGTTTGGCTATTCTGGGTCTTTTGTGTTTCCATATGAATTGTGAAATTTTTTGTTCTAGATCTGTGAAAACTGTCATTGGTAATTTGATATTCCATTGATTACATGGAGTCTGTAGATTGTATTTGGTAGTATAGTCATTTTCATTCACAATATTGATTCTTCCTATCCAGGAACATGGAATATCTCTCTATCTGTGTATGTTATCTTTGATTTCTTTCATTAGTGTCTTATAATTTTCTGTGTAGTTTTTTTTTTTTTGTCTCCTTAGATAAGTTTATTCCTAGATATTTAATTTTTTCTGTTGCATCAGTGAATGGGATTGAGTCCTTAATTTCTCTTTCTGATTTTTCATCTTACAGTTTATTTTAGTCTCATAGTGTTGTGGACAGAAAAGATGCTTAATATTTCAATATTCTTAAATTTACTGAAGCTTACTTGTGGCCTGTCCTGTGATCTCTCCTGAAGAATGTTCCATGTATGCTCAAAAAGATTGTATTCTGCTGTTTTGGGGTAGAGTGCTCTATATGCATCTTTATTAAGTCAAGCTGGTCTAAAGTGTCTTTTAAGGCCAATGTTTCCATATTTATTTTCTGTCTGGATAATCTGTCCATTGATGTAAGTGAGGTGTTAAAGTTCCCTAGTATTGCTGTGTTACTGTCAATTTCTCCCTTTAAATTTGTTAATATTTGCTCTATGTGTTTAGTTGCTGTTGTATTAGGTTCATGCATATTTATAAATGTTATATCTTCTTGTTGGATTGATTCCTTAGTCATTATATAATGATCTTTTTCTATCCCCTCACTTTCTGTGTCTTTAGTTCTAATGTGAGTCTCTTTTGGGAAGCATTATATGAATCTTTTTTTGTTGTTGTTTTTTAATCCAATCATTTACCTATATCTTTTGCTTGGACGATTTTGTCTATTCACATTTAAAGTAATAATTGATAGGTATATACTTGTTGTAATTGTATTAATTGTTTCTAGGTTCAGAGAAGGCAATGGCACCCCACTCCTGTACTCTTGCCTGGAAAATCCCATGGTCAGAGGAGCCTGGTGGGCTGCAGTCCATGGGGTCGCGAAGAGTTGTACACGACTGAGTGACTTCACTTTCGCTTTTCACTTTCATGCATTGGAGAAGGAAATGGCAACCCACTCCAGTGTTCTTGCCTGGAGAATCCCAGGGACGGGGGAGCCTGGTGGGCTGCCGTCTATGGGGTCGCACAGAGTTGGACACGACTGAAGTGACTTAGCAGCAGGTTATTTTGTAGTCATTTTTATTCCTTTCTTCTTTTGCTCTCTTCACTTGTGATTTGATGACTATCTTTATTGTTGTGTTTGGCTTACTTTCTCTTTCTTTGTTCATATCCATTATAGATTTTTGGTTTATGGTTACCATGAGTTTTATATTTAGCAGTCTATGTATATACATGGTTATGTTTTGTTGCCATCTTAAGTTCAAATGACTTTTAGCATTTTCACTCCTTCCTCCATGTTTACTGGTTTTGATATGTTTTACATTTTTTTGTCTTGTATATAACTTAGCTACTTATTGTGTATATAGATGATTTTACTACTTTTGTCTTTTAACTTTCCAACTAGCATTAAAAGTGGTTCATATAATACCTTTACTCTGTTTGCCTTTACCAAGGAGATTTTTTTCCTTTCATAATTTTATTTTTCTACCTGTGTTCTTTTCTCTTCCACATGGAGAAGTCTCTTCAACATTTCTTATAAATCTGGTTTAATGATGCTGAACTCTTTTAGTTTGTGCTTGTCTATAGAACTCCCTATCTCTTCTTCAAATTTGAATGGGAGCCCTGCCAGGTACAGTATTCTTTGCTGTAGATTTTTCCCCCTTCATTACTTTGAATACATCATGCCATTCCCTTCTAGCGTATAAGTTCCTGCTAAAAAGTTAGCCTGTAGTCTCATTCTTTTATGCTTAACTAGTTGCTTTTCTCTTGCTGCTTTTAAGATTCTCTCTTTAACTTTTGAAATTTTAATTATAATGTGTCTTTTTGTGGAATTCTTTGGATTCATCTTGTTTTATACTTTCTGTGCTTCTTGAGCTTGTATATTTGTTTCCTTTCCCAGGTTAAGGAAGTTTTCAACATTATTTCTTGAAATACATTATCTTCCCCATTCCCTCTCTCTCTTTTTCTTCTGAGACCTCCATAATTCAAATATTAGTATGCTTGATAGATACTGTCTCAGAATTCTCTTAAACTATCCTTATTTATTTTTATTCTGTTTTTTCTTTTTTTAAATTTTCTGTTCTGCTCAGGTGATTTCCACTGCTCTCTTCTGGTTTGTTGATCAGTTCCTCTGTACTATCTGATCGTCTATTGAATCCTTCTAGTGTATATTTTCTTTCAGTTATTATATTTGTCAGCTCTTTGGGTTCTTCTTTATATTTTCTAATTCTTTGTTAAAAATCTCCCTGTGTTTGTTTATTCTTTTCCTGAACTCATAAAGCACCTTTGTGTTCATTTCCTTGAACTTTTTATCAGGTAGATGGCTTATCTCCACTTCAATCCATTTGTCTTTTGGAATTTTGTCTTTTCCTTTCTTTGGCACATATGCCTCTGCCTCATTTTGGCTAATTGTCTGTTTTTTTGTCTATGTGTTAGGTAAGTTGATTACATCTTCCTGATCTTAGAGAAGTGGCCTTATGTCGTTGATGTTCTGTGGGGCACACTAGCACATTCTCTTCTTTTCCCACGAGCTTTGTATTCCAAGGTGGCCTCTGTGGGCTGTGTGTCCTTCTGTTGTGTTGGGGCTGACAACTGTGGGTGCCCTGGTGAGTGGGTCTGGTATCCAGCTTGATTGGACTGCTTTGTGTGGTGGCTGCCAATCTACTAGTGGGTGTAGTAGAGTCCTGGCATGGCAGACTGTGGGGCCAGGGGCCTTTGGGCTGGTGCTGGCCCATTGGTGTGCTGGGCCTTGGATATCTGTGCTACTCAGGGGCTCCCAAGGCTGATGCTGACCTATTGGTGAGGGGAATCTGGTGTGAGGGCAGCTGGTTGTCAGTCTTGACGGTATTAGGGCAGGCACTGGAGCAGTGGTGACTGTCTAGGTCTTGGGACAGTTGGTTGTAGGGACCATGGGTTCTGGGTCTGGCTCCCAGTGAATGGGACCAGGTCCCCAGGTGACTTGTTGCTCAGCCTGAGAGTTCCTGGAACTGATGCTAGCTTCCTGGTGGGCAGGTAAGCTCTTGGTGCCAATAGGCTAAAAGAAGGACAAAAAAAATGGTACTTACTAGCAATAGTGCCCTTGTGATAGAACAAGTTCCCCCAAATGGCTGCAGCCAGCATCTGCTATTGTTCTTACAGTGTGTGAGACTTTGTGCATGCCCTTAAAGAGTGGAGTCTGTTTCCCGAAGCCCTCTGACTCTTCCATATTCAAGTCCTGCTGGTTTTTAAAGCCAGATGTCTTGAAAGCTTGTCATCATGATGCAAGATCCTTCCACTGGAGACTCACCACTCCTTGAGGAGAACTTCTGCAATTGTGATTATCCTCTAGTTCATGGATCATTTATCTGGGCATGTGGCCTTGACTATATCACAACTCCACCCCTCCTACCAATCTTGTTGCAGTTCCTTCTTTATATTTTAGGTATTGAAAATATTTTCTGCTAGTCTTTAGGTTTCTCTTACATAGTTACTCTGTAAAATGTTGTCATTTTGATGGACCCGTGAGAATAGGTGAGCTGAAAGACTTTCCACTTTACCATCTTGGCCATCAGCTACAAAAAGCCTTCCAAGTTTATCTAGAAGCAAAGAGTTACAAAAAGATACATTGTAAGTGATGTAGTGTCAGAAATATCAATTAAATTTTACTTTATATATTTGAGAGTTTATGTATAATAAGAAGAAATGGTTTTAGCAAAATGCAGTTTGAGTTTTTAATTACAGTTGATAGCAGAAACAAAGTACTGAGTAACCCAGCTATTTTCTGTGAATATATAAGAACTTCCAAATTAAAGCTATATTTACATCAGGACAATTATATTGATGCAATTTATTCTCCAGATACAGGTTAACTTTTGGTGTGCTGGAACAAACAAGTAAGCACAGATATCTTTCTCTTCACTTGAGTGGATCTGAGTTGTTCCTTTCCAGGGGTAGTGGTGCTGTGAGTGCCTGTGGAGGGAATGGGAGTGGAGACAGGTCACTGAGGACTTAAACATCCTCAACTGTGTATGCAGTGCCCTCTGCTGGTCACTAGGCATACGAATCAAGATTCTTCTATGTAAAAAGGGTTGAAAAAAATTGTCCTACTGCTGTCAAGTAAGTGTTTAATTCTATAGTGGGTATTTAACTTATCCTTCTAAGTCGAAATTATAGTATGAAAGGAACCAAGAGTGTTTTAATTGTGAGATATAATTCGGTTTACCACATGATCTTCACTGTAGTTGACTAGACATAAACAAAGATTTCCCTGGTGGCTCAGGCAGTAAACAAAGTGCCTGCATTGCGGGGCACCCGGGTTCGATCCCTGGGTCAGGAAGATCCCCTGGAGAAGGGAATGGCAACCCACTCCAGTATTCTTGCCTGGAAAATTCCATGGACAGAGGAGTCTGGTGGGCTACAGTCCATGGGTTGCAAAGAGTCAGACACGACTGAGCGACTAACACATACACACAAAGATGTATAGCGTAATTTTAATTTAAAAGTTTGTTATGTGGAAATGAAACTTTCTAAACAAAATAAAAGAGAATTCTTTGAATACAAAAAGTATAATAATAAAGTTTAAATGTCCACTTTTCTTTCTTTTTTTTTTAATTTTATTTTATTTTTTAACTTTATATCTGTGGTGGATTCATATTGATATATGGCAAAACCAAAACAAATACCCACTTTTCATAGGGACATAAATACTTGTACTACTTTAATTCGAACATATGCTTTGGAAATACTTCTATTGGAAAAAATCCTATTTCTTCACATACATTATCATAACTTATTTATTGCATGTGGACAAAGCAAAGACCAGACTGAGGAGCTGAAACAGGTTGAGATAAGCCTATCACAGCATAAGGAAGGGCTTCTTCAGTGCCTGCTTGCTCAGTGAAGTGGTTTGTGCATTGGACCAGTATGGAGGTTGCTTGAAAGTAACAGGTTACTCAAACTGTAGGCTTCAGGCAGAAGCAGCGGTAACCTGATACCTATCCCTGGAATCCATTCTTTCTGAATCTCCCGGATTTCCTTTGAAGGAAGCTGTGGCAAGGCTTCATGACCCAGTTTCTTACAGGAGACAGTTGATAAGATGTTGGTCCTTTTACTTATTACAGAGGCAAATCACATATAACTCAGACACCTTCTATTAAAGATTATGAAGAAGGAGAATGCATTTTGGCCCTGCCCCTCTCAAGGAAAGTGTTAACTTTTATTGTCTTTAAAGCCATCACAGAAGTTAACATTGATTGTGAAACGTTTATTGAAGATCAGAAAAGAGAGAGCAAAGGTTAGTTACTCACAGTGGTCCATGAATGACAGATCGCATTTACTGTCCATCTGTCCAAGGTGCCTACACAGCCACTATCGCATCTGTTACAACTTCCAGTCACACAGTGGAGGGGAAAAGCCAGAACAATGTCAAGTAGAAATCATTAGAGAAAAACAGCACACTAGACTCCGTTCCGACCACAAGTGCTTGGATATGGCTGCCATTGACGTGAGTGATTGAGATTCCTGCCAGTAGAAACAAGGTCAGGGTCAAGGAGATGCCTTAACACCAGTTAGGAGAGTTGTGGTAGGGGATTCAATCACTTGGTCAGTCAACCTTTTTCTTTAGAGTCAAAACAAAATCAGACTGTTGGTTTTTTTTAAAGGAAGGGGTGAATAAGGAGATGCCATTATTTCCATCCATTTAAAACCTGGGATAGGAAAGGGATATATTCACACACTATGTAGTATAGTGTATGTAAATATATATGGGAGTCTGGTGATACATGGGCTTCCCAGGTAGCTCAGTGGTAAAGAATCTGCCTGCCAATGCAGGATACACAAGAGATGCAGGTTCAATCCCTGGGTCAGGAAGATCCCCTGGAGAAGGAAATGGCTATCCACCCTGGTATTGTTGCTTAGAAAGTTCCATAGACAGAAGAGCTTGTCAGGCTGCAGTCCATGAGGTCGCAAAGAGTCGGACATGACTGAACACACACACACATACCATAGTGATACACACATACACATGTGTAGCAGAAACATATAAACTCATGAGCAATGTGTCCTTCAGCACATCTTTGGGCTTATTCACTTTTCTGTATAAAAAAAAGTTTAGCTTACTTAAATATAATATCTCTTATAGACATAAAATTCTGTGAGTCTGTATACTCAGCCAGTTTTTCTGGCTTTTATGTTTTTCACAAAACATAAAACTGTTTTGGAAGAAAGATTGGGAAATTTTTGGAATTGGCAGAATAATGAATATCAGCCAAATCTGTTGCAAGGAAGTTTCAAGAAGGAAGTGGATCTTGTTTATGTAGATGCTTATCTAAGTTTGGCACCTAATACTTGAGTTATCGGAACCAGATAACTGACAGACATGTTTTCTTTGAATTTGTTTTCTTTCTGAGTTGACAAAGACCTGTGTAAAGCTTGAAAAGAGAGGAGGAACCAGATTTAAAAGGATTGGGGTGGGTATGAGTAGTAGGGGAAATCACAGTTTAAAATTTTAGAATTGGAAATTCACTTGAAATAAAGAATACAGTTTTCCTTTCAAGTACAAATCCAGTCCTGAAGAGTCTTGATAAGCTTTAGGGGCAGTACATGCACAAGGTAAGATAACATTGTAGGTATTAAGTACTTGAAAATGTACTTAATAAAGGTGAAGAGAGATAAAGGTAAAGAAGGAACTCTGGAAAGAGGGAATATCATGGTCAAAGGCAAAAGGATATAGAAAGCATGAAGGTGAGCAGACATTACAGGCATTTTCATGTTGAAAGCACTAATCGTGAGATAGTGAATAGAGGAAACATGACTTAAAAGATAGTAATCACGTCACATTCCATGCTAAGTATCTTGGAATTATTCCATTGCAAGTAAAGGTTTTAAGCAAACTGTGAGTGATTCAGCTAAATTTGCATTTTAAATAGAGCAACCCAGATGTGGCATGGAGAGGTATATTTGAAGGTGGCAGGATGGGAAGCTGGCTCTTTCAATAGCCAAACAGTAATTATTAAGCTGAGACCTAGGGCAGAGTAGGGGAATATAAAGGAAGGAGGAGATGAAGAGTACACATCTTTGGAAAGTCTAATTAACAGATTTGTTCAATTGCTTGCTGTTGAAAAATGGTAGAGCAGACACTTGGATTTCGGGTTTGGGTAACCATTAACAAGGGATAACACAGGGTGAAGGATGAAGGGAAACATGAGTACACATTTGACCTTGGACATGTAGAATTTGAGTTGCATATGAATTACCTGCATGAGATAGATGTCTCATTGATGCCGTGTTTAAGGGAGAGGAGAACAGAGACAGAAGACATTGATAATTGCTGTTAAAAACTGAATAGTACCTAACATAGCTTCTGGAAAACTGCACTGTACAAGTGTGTGAGCGTGTGTACAAAAAAGGCAAAAAACAGGATCAGGATAGGAGAACCCCTGTAGGGATTTGGAGAGTCCTAAGGGTTTGACCACACTTTGAGAATTAATATTCTATGAAAATTAGCTTCCTCTGAAAAGAAAATGAAATTGTTGGCAAAGTTTTATCTTTGGCTCATCTGTGTTCTCTTGGTTTTTTGAATTTACTAATAAAATGAAAATAATAGGTGATAATACATTTAGGGATCATAGAAAGATCATAGACCTCATAGAAAGATGAATATGAAAGTTACATGCATACACCTGTATTACATCCCATTCCTCATGATCAAACACCTCACAGTTCTTTCATGAAAGAGACATTGATTATATACACTCTCATTTCATCATGGCAAGCCTAGTAGATATTATTATTCATGTATTCTAGCTATAAGGTATGAGAGATCTACTGTGTAAGAGTATGTTTTTCTTGAAGGATGTAGGAAATACAGAGAATATGGCTCTGTTAAATCTTCCAGTGCTTTAATCTGTAAGATAACTTAGATATAATGGGCATTTGTTATTGTTGTTCAGTCACGTAGTCAAGTCTGACTTGTGACCCCATGGACTGCAGCACAGAAGGCTTCCCTGTCCCTCACTATCTCCTGGAGTTTGCTCAACCTCATGTCCATTAAGTCGATGATGCCATCCAACCATGTCATCCTCTGTTGCCCACCTTTCTCTTCCTACCCTCAATCTTTCCCAGAATCAAGGTCTTTTACAATGAATCTGTTCGTCACATCAGGTGGCCAAAGTATTGGAAATTCAGCTTCAGCATCAGTCCTTTCAATGAAATGTTCAGTGTTGATTTCCTTTTGGATTAACTGTTTTGATCTTCTTACTATCTAAGGGACTCTCAAGAGTCTTCTCAAGCACCTCGGTTTGAAAGCATCAATTTTTTGGTGCTCAGCCTTCTTTATGGTCCAACTTGCACATCCATACATGACTGCTGGAAAAAGCATAGCTTCAACTAGCTTTGTCAGCAAAGCAATGTCTCTGCTTTTTAATATGCTGTCTAGGTTTGTCATAGCTTTTCTTCCAGGAAGCAGGTGTCTTTTAATTTCATGGCTGCTGTCACTGTCCGCAGTGATTTTGGAGCCCAAGAAAATAAAATCTGTTACTCCTTCCATATTTTCCCTATTTGTCGTGCAGTGATGGGACGAGACACTGTGATCTTAATTTTTGGCATGTTGAGCTTTAAGCCAGGATGGACATAGTTAAATTTTGCTTTTTAACTCTTTGGTCTTGGAAATGAAATATGAGCTCCATATTGAATAGGGTATGGTAAGTTGCCACTGTCTGATACCATATTTAATTCTTTGTCAAACATGGTGTATTTGCTAAGTGTCAGTGAGCACATAATGTTAAATAATTTAATCACTCCAGGAAACTAGCTGATCATTATGGTCTTTTATTTGATTAGCTTATATGCAAATATTAAAAGCATACGTATGTGCGTAGGAACTAAATTATTAAATGAGAGATTTTCCCTCTGGAGGAGAGCAACAGATATGAAGTTTGTATCCTTAATTTTTAGCTTATTGTTCTGACAACAGGAGACAAATATGCATTACTGAAGAAATATATGTATCAAATTGGAGAAAAATACTTTATATAGTTTTCAGATTGGTTCTACTTAAAGCCAAGTCTTTAAATTTCATGTGTAGTCTTTGGAAAGCGTTATTTTTCAAGCTGCATAGTTCTTTGCAAAAGAGTTTTGAGTTTTTTAATCTAGTGGTTTCCAGACTCTTGAATTTTGTGGACAATAGAATGCAATTTAGTACAAGAGGAACAGAGTTTTGATTTTATTGCCAACTCCTGTTTTGCCAGAAAAAATAAATAAATAAACCAAAAGCAAAGAAAAACCTATTGCACATTACTCCCTTAATCATAATGTAAAGATTTTCTTAACACCCAAAATTCAAGAGTATTGCATGTTTGAAGCATATAATATAGCTTTATTTCCCTCTCCCTATGCAAACTCTGGGGCTTCCCAAGTGGTGCAGTGGTAAAGAATCCACCTGCCAATGCAGGAGATGCAGGAAACACAGGTTCAGTCCCTGGGTCGGAGAGAACCCTTGGTGAAGGAAATGCAACCCACTCCTATATTCTTGCCTGGGAAATCTCACGGACAGAGGAGCCTGGTGGGCTATAGTCCATGGGGCTGCAAAGTGTCAGACACGACTGAGTATGCATGCATGCAAACTTTATTGTGAGTGCTACTGCCAATGTTTATAATCACTTATCTAAAGTTCAATAGAACTAACTCAGATAATGAAAATGTCTTTTATTTTAAAAAATTATCAGGGAAAATTTTCTAGAACAGGAAAATCTTTGATAATGGTTAAAGGATTCTAACTTTTAATATTTTTTCCTTTTTTCTCCCACTCTGTCATTTTTCCATTGACTGAAGGAAAATGTTAAAAATACACCACGATTATTCTTCACAAATGCAGATTTTATTTCTGGAATATTCTTGTCCATTTTGTGTCCTTGGCAAACTCCCACACATACTCAGATACTCAGCTCATGTATCACCTTCTTTAAAAAGTCTTCTTTTGTCCCCTTAATATTATTTGTCTTTCTTCTGAGCTAGTTATGTATACCTACATAGCAACAATTATACTAAGTTTTCATAATCTATGTGTAATTCCTATATAGTAATTTCTGATGTTGGCAGATACAGTCCATTTATAGTTATTGTGATTTTTTTATTCAGTTTTACTTTTAGATCACTTTTGGTAATTTTCTTGTTTCCAGCTTTTCCCATGTTTTCTTTTTTATCTTTTCCTGACTTCTTTAAGAATGACTAAGTTTTAAAAAATTCTATTTCCCCTTCTGTTGATGTGAAGATATAAAATTATTATTATTTTTTTTTACTATCTAGACATTTAGTATAGTTTACAAAGTCTAAATTTAACTCATTTCTCCCCTCTTACTAATTATATGCTTACTAGAATACTCCTTTTATAAATGTTAAGAAGGGAGTATACTATAATTAAACCCTGTGTTTTATCATCCTGATTAATGATTACTATTTATTACTATCATTATTTTATAAAAAAGTTGTTTTTCTGTATTTCCCATGATTTTATAAATTATGTTGCTTATCCTTTATTTTTGTATTTTAGTCCTTTCTTCTAGCTTTCATTCTCTTCTCCTTCAAGGCTATTTTTTATTGGTGGAAAAGTTCATTTTATTCTTATTCTTTAAAAAATAATTTCAAAGAGTCAATCAGTTAACTTCTGCTAGTGTAGAGATACTATTCTACCCTTTCTAGCTTTAATTTTATAATAAATTGACAAATATGTCTGTTTCTCATTTTTTTTCCCCTTTTACTAATTTTAGAATTTGCATGTCCTTAATATTTTAAGATTCACAGAAATGTGCTTAGAAATAGGTTTAATCTTATATACTCTGCTTGGAATTTATTATGCTTTAAGAGTCTGAATTTTTTTTAATCTTGCAGCCATTTTGAATCATTCTCCATCATTAATCTCTTTGAATATTGTATTTTTCCTGTTCTCCCTAACAGGTCTTCTCTTACCTTCAATTTATTACTTTCCATGTTTTTCTTTTTATACTTCACTATGTGTAATTTCTCTTCTCTGTTCTCTTCCAACTTATTTTTCTTCCTCTAGCTATATCATATCTGCCATTTAACCTATCTAGTACCTTTCATAGTAAAAGTATTATGTTATCATTTTATAAGTAGAATCTTCATTTCTTTTCAAACCTGGTCATTTATAAGATAGCATATAAATAAATAAAGAAAAGAAACAAGCACAGTGTTTAGACATTGAGGAACCCCAAACACTGCACTGGTTTGTGCCTGAAAGAGCTTCAAAGTATGGGCATGGTAGTGGGCTTCCCCGGTGGCTCAACAGTAAAGCTCCATCTGCAGTGAAATGCAGGAGACATGGGTCTGAGCCCTGGGTCGGGAAGATACCCTGGAGGAGGGCATGGCAACCCACTCAAATATTCTTGCCATGGAAATCTCACGGACAGAAGAGCCGGGAGGGCTACAGTTTATGGGGTTGTGAAGAGTTGGACACAACTGAAGCAACTGAACACACGCAGTGGTGGAACAGTGGACAGAGAAGGACAGTTCAGTTGTGAGCAACAAAACAGAGGCCCTGGTTTCATGCATCACCCAAGAGGGGATCAGAGCTAAATAGCAAGATGATAGTGGGGACACGTGGTGTCTAATAGACTTCGCACATGATTGAACTTGAAATATTCTCTAAAGAATGTCAATAAATAACTATGGAGAGTGGCATTTGCAGGAAAATTATGGTCTCACAGAAGCAGGTAAGCATGAAAGTTAGTGGCTGAGCAATTACCACTGACATGTGCTTATGTATTAATAAAACCCTAGCTACCATGGTTTGGGGAAGCAAAGGTTATGAAACAACAGTTAAGAGAAGGTTGGAGAATGACTGAACAGTAGCATTAATACTACTAATGAAATAACAGACTGGTCTCAAATACGACCAAAATTTGTGGATTTGTTAAAAAGGATATCTTGTCATTAGCTTATGAATATGATTTCACTGGTGTCATTGGTGATGGACTCTAGGCTGAATATTTAATCTGGACAGAGACCTCATCTTCCTTTCCTTCCTTTTATCCTCAATATTCCACAATGACAACAAAACATAAAACATTGAATCAGATGGCTATTCTTTATCTACAAATCACTATAGAATTGATTGGCTTGTTAATTCAGCTGAATCATTGTTGGTTTTTTCATAGACAAATTCAGCATAATATATAATACAGATATATATATACATATATATATATATGGATAATACATATGGATACTAAGAAAAATTTCTCTATATGTTGTGTTTAGGTTATCTTCTCAAAGGAAAACTATGTCAGTGAGCAAAGTAGATTTGGAAGAAATAATGATGTTCATAGATAGTTATGTATTGAAAAAACAAGTGTTTTAAGAAATGTTTCTATCAGCCTGAAATCTAGTCTAGTCAGGAATCTGTGTCTGTATATACCCATGGCGGATTCAAGTTGATGTATAGCAAAACCAATACAATATTGTAAAGTAAAAAAAATAAAAGTTTGAGTCAAAAAAAAAAAAAAAGAGCAGAGTTTTGGATTATATCTTTGGCAATATCTGTAGGTAAACATTTCTAGGACTTACTCTTTCCCTGAAGGAAATTCAACAGTATTTACCAATTCAACTGAACAAAGGTTAGTATTAATGGATAAGTCTTTCCCCTGGTATGCACCTGTATTCTGCCCCTTTGCCGCATAATCTTTGAAATCATTCACTCATTTTTTTATCACTTCCCAGGAAATGTCATCAGTCCTCCATTTCCTGTTTCACAGCTCTGTAGAATTCTTCATATTATTATGAATTAGCCTACAGATAATGCAGTTTTAAATTATCCCCAATAAACAATAAAACTCAGGTATCAGACATATAATTTCATGTACAAAATAATGTTTACTAAAACTGACTGTCATAAGTTTGTCTCTAAAACTTATCATGGTCCCCTGGAATCTTCAGAAATACTGGCAAAACTTTAAGTTCAAAAGGAATAAAAAGATTGAGTAAAATTAAAAAAAAAATTTGAGAAAGAACAATAATACATTGAGTAATTTGATGTGCATATGTGTGCATGCTCAGTCACTTAGTCATGTCCGACTTGTTGTGACCCCAAGGACTATAGCCTTCCAGGCTCCACTGTTCATGGGAGTTCTCAGGCAAGAATACTGGAGTGGATTGCCATTTCCTCCTCCAGGGTATCTTCCTGACCCAGGCATCAAACCCATGTCTCTTGCATCTCATGCACTGGCCATCTGTGAAGCAAATAGTTTTATATCCTGAGTCAAATTTCAATGAGATAATATTAAGTTTTTTCTTTACCTCTGAAAATAGCATCTTGTGTGTTTTATCCTTTTTTAAAATACAGTCTTCAAAAAAGGTACTTTTGAACTTCTTTTCGCTCAGATACACATGCTATGCTTTGGTTGACAGGCTTGCCATACTCCAGTCAGACACCTTTCCTCTTTCTCTTATCTGTAGCCATATGCTATTCTTTCTATGGTGTGTGCCAATGCCATTAGAAGCAATTATTTAGAATTTGTTTACCTATATTTTGCTTCTTAATTGCATTTAATTTGTTACTCCTAAAGCTTAGTGTACATCCTGAAATGTGAACAGAGTTATGTTGGACTGCCTTGAATTAGGGGTAAAAAGGCTTTTATATTTATTTGTGAGAGTTGATTAGGCAGACCTTTTCCCATCTAGCAAACACTTATTCATCTTTGTTTCTATTCGCATTCACTCCTACTCTTTAACTTCTTTTTGTCTTCCCACTTTTCTGTGAGCCTGTTTTATCGGGTAGTTTATTTCTTATTATTAAATTTATGGTACGAGGAGGGAGGAGGGAGGATGGTTCAGGATGGGGAACACATGTATACCTGTGGCGGATTCATGTTGATATATGGCAAAACCAATAGAATATTGTAAAGTTAAAAAATAAAAAAAAATATTAAAAAATAAATAAATTTTGAGAGTTCTTTACATATTCAGTATATAAACCATTTATCAGATATGTAATTTAAAAATATCTTCTTTCAATCTGTGGACTATCTTTTTATTCTAAACTTAACAATGTCTTTTGAGGAACAGTTTTACCTTTCAGTGAAATAGAATTTGTTATTTTTTAAAACTTTATAGATCATGGTTTTTCTGTTATAGCTAAGAAACTTTGCCTACTTTGTGATAACGTTAAATATGCAGTCTCTTTGGAAAACCAGCTTGGCAGTGTCTTTAAAATGTACACACCCATCTCCCGTCTGGTCCAGTCATTCTATTCCTAGGTGTTTACCTAAGAGAAATGAAAGCATATGTGTGCACAATGACTTGCACATGAATATTCATAGCAGTTTTATTTGTAATAGCCCTCCAAAATGGAAATAGCCCAAATACTCATCCATAGTTGAATGGATAAAGAAATTGTGACATATCCATACAATGCTATGCTTGTGTGCCTGCTAAGTTGCTCTAGTCGAGTCTGGCTCTGCGACACTATGGACTGTAGCCTGACAGGCTCCTCTGTCCGTGCGATTGCCCAGGCAAGAATACTGGAGTGGGTTGCCATGCCCTCTTCCAGGGGATCTTCCTGACCCAAGGATCGGACCCAGGGATCGAAGCCAGGTCTCCTGCATCGCAGGCAGGGAAGCCCATACATTGGAATAGTACCCACCAATAAAGAGAAACATATTGTTGACATATGTTCCAACTGGATGAATATTAAAATATTTATATGGAGTGAAAGAAGCCAGATGAGAAGTGAGAGTACATTGTCTGTTATCATTTATATAAAATTCTATAAAATGCAAACTAGCCTGCAGTAACAGAAAAAAAAGATGAGAGGTTTTGGGGACATAGGGTAGGGTCAGACAGGGACAGGGAGGGTGATTTCAAAGAGGCAGGAGGAAATTTGGGGGCATGACTGAATATGTTTATTAATTTGATTGCAGTGATGTTTTCATGAGTGTACTTATAGGTAAAAAATTGTACATATGTAGCTTATTGTCTGCCAAATGAAATCTCAATGCAGCTGCTAAATATTATATCCATACTCCAACACCCATATATACCAGTTCAACTAAAAAAACCTAAAGAATAGCCCAGAAAGACAAAAACAGCATACTGTTTATTCTGATGATTTGATCAGATAATTCACTCAAAATCAAAACAGCACTAGTTTCATGGATTTGTCCATTAGTTTATCACCCAGAATGAGAGGACTCTGGGAATTAGCTATGCAGCCTGAGACTGTGGTGACAAGTTGCAAAATATGTACCCTTGTGCCTTAACCTCTCACACACTAAGTTGGAATCACTGCCTTTCAACAAAAAAATACTTCTCCCTATTTTCTAAGTAAAATTCCAGAAAAAAACAGTATTAGACATTTTTTTTTCTTTTTCTTTGCAAGGATCTGTTTTTCGTGGGTTTGGAAAATCGATTTTCTTCTCACTATGTTTTGTTTTCTCATAAAATTTTCCCAGAAGCAGATGTATTAAAATTATATATTGGAAACCCTAAAAAATGACTTCACAACTGCAACTTCTGAAACATGTTTTAACATTTCACAATTCTTTCAACTCCTTTGGTTTTTTGACTGTAGTGTTTTTCAAAGATATTCCTTCTCAGTTTTCTTTATTTTTAACATTTTTGTAAACTTAGCACTTCTAATACCATTTTTAAAAGATTTACTGCACTTTTTCAAATTTTGATTTTGGACATATCATTGCAAAAATTTGATTTTGAAAATCAAAATCATTTGATTTTGGACATAACATTGCAATCATGCAATTGGCAAAATGTATTTTGCAGTGTGGGCTTGAATTTATTTTATGTTTAAGGGAAGAATGATCCTTATGTCTCTGATTAAATTTTTCAGTAGTTTAGGATAAAGTAAACAATTCTCTTCTTGGTCTTGAGGGGCTGTAATAAGGAGGAGTAAAAGAAAGGAAATTAGTCTCAGGTTTCTCTCATCTCCACCCTCATATCAAACCTAAGCCCACAGAGGTATGGGGGAGATTTATAGAGATGTGGGGCCTTTCATCTCTGGACCTCAGTGGAGAAGGCTGCATGTCACTCAGAGAAACCTGGCCTCTATGTATGTGTTCCATATAGCAAGGGAGTAATGAGACGAGGGTAGTATGAGCGTACATTCTGTTTGCCTGGGGTGGTCTTGGTTTCCTTTACACTTGATTTTTCTTTGCATACTCATCAGTGGGTGTCCCTTTTATTCTCAAGAGTATCCTGGTTTGAATGATGGAGTGGCCCAGATCTCCTTCATCAGTCTGAATCAACTTTCTCACAATAGTCATAAAAACTGGTTGCTGAAAACTCACAGCTAGTCCTTCCCAGGACAGTTGGCCTCTACTGAATCAGATACAACATTACATAGAAGGTTGTGGTTCCACTTCACTGCCCTCAAACCCCCGGCAGCCAGAGGCTGAAAACTGACTGACAGACCAGGTTGATTCCCTTGCACATGGAAGGAGCAACTCTTAAGATGCAACTTGGGCTCAAACTCCCCATGGAGTTAGACTAAAGCTAGTCCCTAACTGAGACCACAGTCTTGCTTGTTTTATTTTTGTTTGTTATTTTGAATGGTTTTTTATCTTATACTGTTTTACTTATTCCCTTTCTCCTGAGAATCCTTAATCATTTACTTACAGAAGAAAGTAACAGAGATAAGGCTGAAACTGGTGCCAGGAAACAGACTTTAAAGATGGGAATATAGAGTTAGATAACTCACTAGCTGTATGGTAGTGAGAGGCCATCCACTCGGTAGGGGAAGGGTTGATGTTCTGTGGCTAGCTTTGGTTTTGTGATTTCTATGTCTTTCACTAATGGTGAAGATAGATACGATGCAGGTAGAAGAGCGCAGATTAAATGGTCAATATCTATGTCTAAATACTATGCATGCATGCATGCATGCTTAGTCAATTCAGTCATGTCCAATTATTTGTGACCCGATGGACTGTACCCTGCCAGGCTCCTCTGTTCATGGGATTTCCCAGGCAAGAATACTGGAGTGGGTTGAGGAAACCCATAAGTATTACTGGAATTGAGTAGCTATTGCTAAACACCATTTGTGTGTTGAAGATAAAATATCCAGCTCAAAAAAAAAAAAAAAAAATATCCAGCTCAGATCTATTCTTTACGAATTTAAAGCAAAGTATGACCATTAGAGAGTCTACTAAACTTGTACTTAAAGAGATTCCCATCTCTTAAGCCAGAGAGAAGACAGAGCTGGAAAGCAGACATGGTACTTGACTATAAAAGAGATTAAACTGTTCTCAGTGTAGGAAAGTATCCTTCACCAGCATTGGCTTTGATAAGGAGAAAGTATGATCCTGAGATTTGCAATGGGGAATATTAGGCTACAGGCACTTAAAATCCTTCCATGCCTTCAGTTCCTGAATGCTTTGGGTCTGCAAAAGTGTCCCACTCCCCTTGTTTCCCAGGTGATGCTAATGGTAAAGAACCCACCCGCCAGTGCAAGTAGATGTAGAAGATGTGGGTTCCATCTCTGGGTCGGGAAGATCCCCTGGAGGAGGAAATGACAATCCACTCCAGTATTCTTGCCTAGAGAATCCCATGGACAGAGGAGCCTGGCAGGCTGCAGTCCATAGAGTCGGACACAATGGAAGCGACAGAACACACGCCTTACCTTTTTGGAAGTTAAGACCTTTCTTGCTTACCTCCAGTGAGGTAAGTGCCTTATAAGACAATGGTTTCCTTCTTCAGCACCTGCCTTTATACATTTTCTTGACTACCAGGGTCCATTAGTGTTAGTCGCTCAGTCGTGCCCAACTCTTTGCGACCCCATGGACTGCAGCCCACCAGGCTCCTCTGTCCATGAGATTTTCCAGGCAAGGATACTGGAGAGGGTTGCCATTTCCCTCTCCAGGGGATCTTCCCAACCCAGGGATCGAACCCTGATCTCCTGCTCTGCAGGCAGATTCTTTACCGACTGAGCTACAAGGGAAGCCCTCATAGGGCTTCATAGGGTCCATAACTAGGATTAAATCTCTGGATGATCTGTCAAGGGAAGTGTTGGGTTTAATAGGGAAGAAAAATCATTATAATCCAAAGAAATTGTAAAACCTAGCTAACATGGATTGGCAAGAAACACAGTGGTTAACATGATTATTAATCGTGGTCATTTTGGAAGTATTAGCAGAGGCATACTTAAACTTTAAGACACCTCAAGAATACTAATATTTTGCACTAATTTTCATACAGTGCATTGTTTCAACTAAAAACTCCAGCTTAAGTTACAGGTATTTTTACATTTCCCAGTTATGGCTTAGATAAATTAAAAGTCCTGACTCAATTTTAGGATCTTATCAAATAAATGAAAATTTAAACATAATAGTCTATATTTGATAACTCTATTACATTTTTATCAATACCTATTAAAAATGAAAATTATGTTGCTCAAAGGAAATTATAGTTAAATATTATTTCTGAGTATATTTTCCTAGTGCTCTATTATTTTAATACTCTGAAATTATTTTAATTATATTGAATTTGAAAAAACCTTAGTCTATAATTTGTAATTACTCTGGGGTGCCGAAATCTGAAATCAGTTAAGGGGTCTCCTTTCCAAGATCACAGTCTCATATATTTTCAAGAAGATCCCTGAAGGTAATGACTATATAACCAGATTTTCCCAAACTGTGTCTGCCTGATAGAGAAAATAATTTGATATATTTTGATTAGATTAAAAGTATTTAAATGAATGCTAAATGTATTATCTCCATATATATTTCTACAAAGAAGTGCCAAATGATCCTTTTATGAATAAAGAAAAAAGTTTTAAATATTTCTTGATGAAAATAACTCCATTGGGCCTAGAAATTTCAGGCAGAAGTAAGAATGGGTGGTTTTGAATGCAGATTGATACATTAGAGCTTAAAGATAAAGAGAAACAGCATATATGCTAGTTATTGTGAACCTTTCCTCTTGAAGATGCACCTTTCAGAGCGTAAATACCTCTGAGAGCCTCTTCTGACTGCTTTATAGTGGTGATCTTCCATCTGAGATGCTTGAGTCCTAGGTCTTCCTCAGCAGAGTATCAGTGGCCATAGTGGTAAAGACAGTTCAAGAGTTCAGGCTCTGGGCTCCCCACTCTGTATTCAGTGAGAGCAGCTTTATTTTAATCTGCTATATGTACTGGGCTTCTGTAGGATTACCTTTGAGGAAAGAAATAATTACACTTGAAAACTATTGCCTTAGTTGCCAGCTCGTCAAAGAGGAAGATGATTATAGATTTTTGTCCTAATAGATTTCACCTGCTAAGGTGAGCCTTTTGCTTGCACTAGCAAGTTACTCGTCTCACCATCTCACCTTGATATCACTTTCAAGTATCTCCATGTTACGTCTGCCTTTGCTGTACTATAAGGTACTTTCCATTGCAAACGACTACTCTTTGTCAAAGACTCTGATGCTGGCAGGGATTGGGGGCAAGAGGAGAAGGGGACGACAGAGGATGAGATGGCTGGATGGCATCACTGACTCGATGGACGTGAGTCTGAGTGAACTCTGGGAGTTGGTGATGGACAAGGAGGCCTGGCGTGCTGTGATTCATGGGGTCACAAAGAGTTGGACACAACTGAGCGACTGAACTGAACTGAACTCTTTGTCAAATTGGTGTCCTGACCATCCTTTGCTGAACCTGAGCTTATTCTCCACCCTGAAATCCTCCTTGTACTTATACTCTCACCTGAAGCCCTTTCCAGGTCACACAGGTCACTTTCTTCTTGACTGCTGATTGCATTTAATGTCAGTATACACATAGCCAGTGATCCACTATTCCTATATATATCTTTCTTAATTTTGATTATGTAGTAGCCATATTTTATCATGAAGACTGCTGAATCCCACTTGAAAACTCAATAGATAAATACTAATTGATTTACTTTTGTATTACACCTATGTCACTATATTCTGAGACGTTCGCTTTATAAATTAGGTTAGTAGATTTCTGCTCTTTAAAAATAAGTGCTAATTTTGAAGCAATATCAAAGTTACAGAAGAGATACATGTACATTTTCAGAATTTAATTTTTTTAAGTTTTATTCATTTATTCTTTGGTGCACTGGGTCTTTGTTAATGCACATGGACTTTCTCTGGTTGTGGTGAGCGGGGGCTGCTCTACAGTTGTGGTGCACGGGCTTCACATTGTGGTGGCTTCTCTCGTGTGGAGAAAGCATGCAAGCTTTGTACTTTGTGGCTTGTGGGCTCTAGAGTGCAGGCTCAGTGGTTGTGGCATGTGGGCTTTGTTGTCCTGCAGTGTGTGGGATTTTCAAAGACCAGGGTTCAAGCTCATGTCCCCTGCATTGGCAAGTAGATTCTTAACTGCTAGACTACCAGGGAAATCCCTAAAAATTCTTACCCTGAACTATTTGAGGAAAATAGCCAACCTGATGTCCCATCACTTCTAAATATTCCACTGTGTAATTCTTACAAAGAACTACTCCTGCATAATCATAGTATAACCATCAACATTAGGAAGTTAGTGCCAATATGTTTCTACCATTTAAACCTTAGACACAGTTCCAGCTTTGCCACTTTCAGTATTGTCTTTACAGCAAAGGTTCCAATTCAGAACCAGGTACTATATTTTGTTTTCATGTCTCTTTAATCTCTGATATTTTCAAATATTACAATCCTATTACTTTTCAAACTGTCAACTTGAGTTTGTCTGATGTTTACTTAGGTTTTCTCAGTTGGCACAATGGTAAGAAATCCACCTGCCAATGCAAGAGACACAAGACAAGTGGGTTCAATCCCTGGGTCACGACAATCCTCTGGAGAAGCAAGTGGCAACCCACTCCAGTGTTCTTTCCCAGAAAGTCCCATGGACAGAGGACAGGCCAAGAGGTCGCAAAGAGTTGGGCATAGCTGAGTGACTGAGCACAGACACACACACACACACAAACACACACACACATACACACACCTAGACATTGGCTTTACTTAAAAAAAATCTTTGGCGCATTTCCTCTTACAACTTACAATTACTGCTTCCTATTGGTTAAGGATAAAAGGGTTCATCCTATTCAAATGTCCTTATGAGCTCCCCTGTTAGCCTATGCTGTGAACACAGTTCCTTGCCCTCCGTTCAGCTGAGACCCCATATTTATATTGTATTGCAGCAACAATGTATTGAAAGTAAAAAAACTAGCCCAATACACAGAAATATCTTGCATTCTTATACAATAACAATGAAAAATCAGAAAGAGAAAGTAAGGAAACAATCCCATTCACCATTGCAACAAAAAGAATAAAATACTCAGGAATAAACCTATCTGCTGCTGCTGCTGCTAAGTCGCTTCAGTCATGTCCGACTCTGTGCGACCCCAGAGATGGCAGCCCACCAGGCTCTCCCGTCCCTAGGATTCTCCAGGCAAGAACACTGGAGTGGGTTGCCATTTCCTTCTCCAATGCATGAAAGTGAAAAGTAAAAGTGAAGTCGCTCAGTAGTGTCCAACTCTTCGCGACCCCATGGACTACAGCCTACCAGGCTCCTCTGTCCATGGGAGTTTCCAGGCAAGGGTACTGGAGTGGGGTGCCATTGCCTTTTCCTAAACCTACCTAGAGAGACAAAAGAATTGTATGCAGAAAACTATAAGACACTGATGAAAGGAATCAAAGATGATGCAAATGGACAGCTATTCCATGTTCTTGTATTGGAAAAGTCAATATTGTGAAAAATGACTCTGTGACCCAAAGTAATCTGCAGATTCAGTGGAATCCCTAGCAAACTACCAGTGGTATTTTTCAAAGAACTGAAACAAAAAGTTCACAATTTGTATGGAAAAACAAAAGATACTGAATAGCCAAAGCAATCTTGTGAAAGAAGAATGTAGCTGGAGGAAACAACCTTCCTGATTTCAAACTATAGTACAAAGCTACAGTCATTAAGACAGTACAGTACTGGCACAAAAAACAGAAACAAACACCAGTGCAGCAAGACTGAAAGTCCAGAGAGGAACTCCCTGACCTATGGGCACCTACCTTTGACAAAGGAGGGAAGAATATACAATGGAGAAAAGATGACCTATGGGCACCTACCTTTGACAAAGGAGGGAAGAATATACAATGGAAAAAAGATAGTCTCTTCAATAAATGGTGCTGGGAAAACTGGGCAGCTGCTTGTAAAAGAATGAAATTAGAACACTTCTTAACACCATACACAGAAATAAACACAAAATTGATTAAAGACCTAAATGCAACACAGAAACTATAAACCTCTTAAAGGAAAACATAAGCAGGACACTCTTTGACATAAATCCAAGCAAGATCCTTTATGACCACCTCCTAGAATAATGGAAATAAAAGCAAAAATAAACAAATGGGACCTAATTAAATCTAAAAGCTTTTACCCGATGAAGGAAAACTATAAACAGAGTGAAAAGAAAACCCTCAGAGTGGGAGAAAATAATAGCATATGAAACAACTGACAAAGGATTAATCTCCAGAATATACAAGCAGCTCATTCAGCTCATACCAGAAAAAGAAACAATCCAATTACAAACTGGACAGCAGAACAAACTTTTCGCCCAAGAAGACATACAGATGGCTAATGAACACATGAAAAGATACTCAACATTGCTCAATTAGAGAAATGCAAATCAAAACTACAATGAAGTGTCACTTCACACCAGTCAGAATGGCCATCATCAAAAAATCTACAAACAATAAGTGCTGGAGAGGATGTCGAGAAAAGGGAAACCTATTGCACTGTTGGTGGGAAATGAAAATTGATACAGTCACTATGGAGAACAGTATGGCAACTTAAAAAAAAAAAAAAACTAGGAATAAAACTACCATATAACTCAGTAAGTCCAATACTGGACATGTACCCTGATGAAACCATAATTGAAAAAGACACATGTACCCTTGAGCCCCAAGGTTCATTGCAGCACTATTTACAAGGGAACATTTCATGCAAAGATGGGCTCGATAAAGGACATAAATGGTATGGACCTAACAGAAGCAGAAGATATTAAGAAGAGGTGGCAAGAATACACAGAACTGTACAAAAAAGATCTTCACAACCCAGATAATCACAATGGTGTGATCACTCACCTAGAGCCAGAGATCCTAGAATATAAAGTCAAGAGGATATCACTACAAACAAAGCTAGTGGAGGGGATGGCATTCCAGTTGAGCTATTTCAAATCCTGAAAGATGATGCTGTGAAAGTGCTGCAGGAATATGCCAGGAAATTTGGAAAACTCAGCAGTGGCCACTGGAAAAGGACTGGAAAAGGTCAGCTTTCATTCCAATCCCAAAGAAAGGCAATGCCAAAGAATGCTCAAAGTACCGCACAATTGCACTCATCTCACACGCTAGTAAAGTAATGCTCAAAATTCTCCAAGCCAGGCTTCAGCAATACCTGAACTGTGAACTTCCAGATGTTCAAGCTGGTTTTAGAAAAGGCAGAGGAACCAGAGATCAAATTGCCAAGATTTGCTGGATCATCGAAAAAGCAAGAGAGTTTCAGAAAAACATCCATTTCTGCTTTATTGACTATGCCAAAGTCTTTGACTGTGTGCTTCACAATAGACTGTGGAAAATTCTGAAAGAGATGGGAATACCAGACCACCTGACCTGCCTCTTGAGAAATTTGTATGCAGGTCAGGAAGCAACAATTAGAAGTGGACATGGAACAACAGACTGGTTCCAAATAGGAAAAGGAGTACGTCAAGGCTGTATATTGTCACCCTGCTTATTTAACTTCTATGCAGAGTACATCATGAGAAACACTGGGCTGGAAGAAGCACAAGCTGGAATCAAGATTGCCGGGAGACATATCAATAACCTCAGATATGCAGATGACACCACCCTTATGGCAGAAAGTGAAGAGGAACTAAAAAGCTCCTTTATGAAAGTGAAAGAGGAGAGTGAAAAAGTTGGCTTAAGGCTCAAGATTCAGAAAACAAAGATCATGGCATCTGGTCCCATCACTTCATGGGAAATAGATGGGGAAACAGTGGAAACGGTGTCAGACTTTATTTTTTTGGGCTCCAAAATCACTGCAGATGGTGACTGCAGCCATGAAGTTAAAAGACGCTTACTCCTTGGAAGGAAAGTTATGACCAACCTAGATAGCATATTGAAAAGCAGAGACATTACTTTGCCAACAAATGTCTGTCTAGTCAAGGCTATCATTTTTCCAGTGGTCATGTACGGATGTGAGAGTTGGACTGTGAAGAAAGCTGAGTGCCAAAGAATTGATGCTTTGAACTGTGGTGTTGGAGAAAACTCTTGAGAGTCCCTTGGACTGCAAGGAGATCCAACCAGTCCATTCTAAAGGAGATCAGTCCTGGGTGTTCATTGGAAGGACTGATGCTAAGCTGAAACTCCAGTACTTTGGCAAGAGTTGACTTTGCGAAGAGTTGACTCATTGGAAAATACTCTGATGCTGGGAGGGATTGGGGGCAGGAGGAGAAGGGGACGCCAGAGGATGAGATGGCTGGATGGCATCACTGCCTCGATGGACATGAGTCTGAGTGAACTCTGGGAGCTGGTGATGGACAGGGAGGCCTGGCATGCCACAATTCATGGGGTGGCAGAGTCGGATATGACTGACTGAACTGAACTGAACTGAAGACGTGGAAGCAACATAGATGTCCATTGACAGATGAATTGATAAAGAATTTGTGGTATATATATACAATGGAATATTCAGTTCAGTTCAGTCTCTCAGTTGTGTCCGACTCTGGGTCAGGATGGGTGTGAGGTGAGAGAGAGGTTCAAGAGGGAAGAGACATATTTATACCTATGGCTGATTCATGTTGATGTGTGGCAGAAACCAACACAATATTATAAAGCAATTATCCTCCAAAAATAAGTAGATTTTTAAAAAATTTTTTTAAATGAAAATAACCTAGCCCAGAGCTAGTAAATATGATTTTAATGAATACATGACATTTGTCTGCACTGAACTGACTAAAGTCATCTGTTATTTGACATTATCAACTTGTATTCTTTCAGCAGTAACATGTTCAGAGTAATCTCTTGTATGACACAAAAGGCAGTCTTCTAAGGCAGGTAATATTCCTAAGAATGCTTCTTTTACTAACTGTGCTTATTCTTTATGCAATTTCAGTGGAAAAATATGTTCATAAAACCACTAAGTTTCATAATATAGTTTTATTGGTGCTTAAGGAAGTATTTGGTATTCTGATATTAGCACATATTCCAATCAGTCCAATATTTATTTCTGTCAGAAGTAACAAAGGCACTCCAATCTAAACAGTGTTCCTTTGTCTAGCACAATTACCTGAAGATAAAGCAGAACTCTAATTCAATTAACTAAAGAAAATAAAGGATGCTTGAGGAGATATGCTGTTTAAGGAGGAGTGCTATGATTACCTAAAAGCATATTATCTTTTTAGTGGAAAGACAACCTTTGTTGGCTTCCTCTACTATGAGTGAATAGAATTTCTTACTAATTTTAGCCAAAAATAGACCAATGACCGGCTGAACTCCAGTGACTGTAACAAACCCCAAACTCCAAGCTATTTTCATGGCATCTGGTGACAAAAATACTAAGATTTGCCCTGCAGATGCAGGCATCCTGTAGGAATGAGTACAGAATAAAGGAGCAAGATTTGAGGTACCCTTCCCTTCTCTGTATCAGTACCACGATAACTACTTTATGTGTTACTTCATCTACAGCTTCAGTTCAGTTCAGTTGAGTTCAGTCACTCAGTCGTGTCCAACTATTTGCGACCCCATGAATAGCAGCACGCCAGGCCTCCCGTCCATCACCAACTCTTGGAGTTCACTCAAACTCTCGTCCGTCGAGTCGGTGATGCCATCCAGCCATCTCATCCTCTGTCATCCCCTTTTCCTCCTGCCCCCAATCCCTCCCAGCATCCAATGAGTCAACTCTTCGCATGAGGTGGCCAAAGTACTGGAGTTTCAGCTTTAGCATCATTCCTTCCAAAGAACACCCAGGGCTGATCTCCTTTAGAATGGACTGGTTGGATCTCTGTGCAGTCCAAGGGACTCTCAAGAGTCTTCTCTAACACCACAGTTCAAAAGCATCAATTCTTTGGCGCTCAGCCTTCTTCACAGTCCAACTCTTGCATCCATACATGACCACTGGAAAAACCATAACCTTGACTAGACGGAGCTTTATTGGCAAAGTATTGTCTCTGCTTTTCAATATGCTATCTAGGTTGGTCATAACTTTCCTTCCAAGGAGTAAGCGTCTTTTAATTTCATGGCTGCAGTCACCATCTGCAGTGATTTTGGAGCCCAAAAAAATAAAGTCTGACACCGTTTCCACTGTTTCCCCATCTATTTCTCATGAAGTGATGGGACCAGATGCCATGATCTTTGTTTTCTGAATCTTGAGCTTTAAGCCAACTTTTTCACTCTCCTCTCTCACTTTCATCAAGAGGCTTTTTAGTTCCTCTTTACTTTCTGCCGTAAGGGTGGTGTCATCTGCATATCTGAGGTTATTGATGTTTCTCCTGGCAATCTTGATTCCAGCTTGTGCTTCTTCCAGCCCAGTGTTTCTCATGATGTACTCTGCATAAAAGTTAAATAAGCAGGTGACAATATACAGCTTTGACTTACTCCTTTTCCTATTTGGAACCCAGAAGATAGTTACCATTCTTCTCAAATAACAACAAATTAAAAGGGAAATTAAGAAACTTGCCTGATATTTGTATATAATAGATATTGCCTGTGCAAGCGAGAAAACAAAGTAAATGGCACTTCTGGGGTTTGCAATATAGTGGCCCCGTGTAAGAGTCTATAGTGACTTACTGTAAATCTTCAACTTTCCAAGGCATCATTTTCATTCCCAAACAAGCTTCTTGTGATAATACAAGAAGGTTTGCATAGCTTCATGAATGTTAAGCAAACTAAAATTAGAAACTATATTTCTACTTGACTTTGCATGTAAGATTTCTCCAATGAGGAAATTGGCTGAAAACAGGAAATGATCTTACAGGGACAAGGCAGAAATTCACTCAGAAGTTATTTCATTTTCTATTTTTATATTAATAAAATTCCCTTTTTTCTTTAATATTTCCCAATCTCAAGAAATGATGGTATGTCATTAAAGATTGCAATAGTAAATGTGAAAATGTAGTTTGATTTTTATAATCCCACATGGTCAAGAGTTGTAAACATTTTCATTTTTTCAATATGGCCTTTTTGTGTTTCACTATACTTGTCCTGAATCCTACATTAGTGTCAGTGATGGTGTTTGATAGGTGCTCGATACTGTCTTTTAAAATATTATTAGTGTGAAGCTCAGTTGGACTTAAAAGTTGTACTTCAACTTTTAGTTGACTGTTCCCAGATTCTTCTTTTAAATCAGCAAGTCCTACAGCTATCTCTAACTCATCTCTCTAGGATCAAATTTTAAAGTTACTGTGAGGTAAAGAAATATACACGAAAGTTTTGAAATGAGATAGGATTAAGGTAATGTTGAATAGAAAGAAGACATGTACATTGCCATCTGCATGAGATTTTTATGATATTTAATATACTTGTCATTGTCTCCCCATCACTCATATATGCTAAATGCACTCACACAATATATACATATGTACACACACACCCCACATCCTTGTTGTGCAGTCCACTGTACTTAGTAGTCAAGCAGCTCTGGACAAGTCACTTACTCTTCCAGAACTCAACTTTCCTCATTGAACAATGGGAAAATGACACTAACTTTGTAATTAGTTACTAGTAAGGTTTAAATTATTTAATGTATGAATACAGTACATAGTCAACAAAATATTAATCATTTTATCTATAGAAGATTTGTTGACTATCCTTTGTAATCTGGCAGTTACATCAGATTTGGAACTTTAATATTGCTCTTTATGATCAAATGTTTAATGTTATTAGGCATATCTACCCCACTATATAATAAGTGCCTGAGAGCACTTGAGGTCTAAGATTAGTTCATGGGAAGAATCATGAACTCAAAACTAAGAGGGAATTTTATAATCTTTAAAGCTCTCGTATGGTGCTCATTAAAAAATTATTTAAGTAAATTAAATATCTGGTCATATGAGCTAAAAATTTGTGATTAACAGAAGAATTTCAACTAATTCATATTTTGGTACTATGTGGGGTATAACTAGAGACATTTGAAAGACAGAGCTTTTGCTTGCAGTTGAATTTTAACTTGGATGATACAATTTAATGAGTCAAATTTCAGAATTTAAGTTAAAAGTTTACCTCGCATAGTAAATAATTGATTTTAAGTGAAATGGCTAAATACAGATATTGTTCAAGCTTTTCTAGACACCATTATTTGTTCCAGTCCTTAACCTTATTTGATCAATGGCAGAACAGGTATGGACTTCCACGGTGGCTCAGAAGGTAAAGAATCTGCCTACAATGAAGGAAACCCAGGTTCAGTACCTGGGTCGGGAAGACCCCCTGGAGAAAGGAATGGCAACCCATTTTAGTATTCTTGCCTGGAGAATTCCATGGACAGAAGAGCCTGGTGGGCTGCCATTATGGGGTCACAAAGAGTCAGATACGACTGAGTGACTAACATACACAGAATAGATATACTCTTGCTGTTAAGAAAGCTGTGTTTTAATGTGTATATATTAGAAGATTCGGTTTCATGACTACCATTTTTTCCTACTTGGGAAGAAATATGTGATTTCGTAGGGAAAAGCAGTAAGATTTTGAATTATATCTTGATACAAATCTCAAAAGGACTCCCAAGTGATGTTTTTAATAAGTACGAATCATGTGCTTAGTCATTCAGTCATGTCTGACTCTTTGTGACCCTAGGGACTGTAGCCTGCCAGGCTCCTCTCTCCTTGGGATTTTTCAAGCAAGAATTCTGAAGTGGGTTGCAATTTCCTCCTCCAAAGGATCTTCCTGACCCAGGGATTGAACCTGCGTCTCCTGACTCTTCCACATTGGCAGGTGGATTCTTAACCACTTTGCCACCTGGGAAACCCCAAGCAGGAATCATACTATGTAATTAAATAACTTCAAAGAACAGTTATTGAATTGATTCTCCTTTTGGACTCCCTAAACTTGAGAGTAATGAAAGCATCACTGTAGCTATCCTTTGAAAATCAGCAACTCTCATGAAGTATAAAAAAAAATGGTATCAAAATGAAAGATAAATGAGTATATCCACTTCTAAGTATAGCTCTGTGTGTGTATATATATATATATATATATATATACTGCATGCATGCTCAGTCACTCAGTTATGTTCAACTTTGCAACCCTTTGGACTGTAAACTGCTAGGCTCCTCTGTCCATGGGATTTTCCAGGGAAAGATAATGGAGTGGGTTGCCATTTCCTTCTCCAGGGGTTCTTCCCAACCCAGGGATCAAACTCATACTTCTCATATCTTCTACACTGCAGGCAGGTGGATTCTTTACTGATGAGCCACTGGGGATCCATATATATGTATCAGATCAGATCAGTATACACATGTGCAATTGATTCTGTTATAATCATTTATACATGGCAAATATTATTGATGAGAAGATCAGTCAGGAGATGAGGTAGTATAAAAATATGGTGGATGCATTTGCTACTTTCCTGTTCTTGTTCTCTCTGAGGCCCTTATTTCATTCATTTTTAATATAGATATCACCTGCCACCACCCAAAATGCTATCTATACACAGGTGAGCAATGTGATTCAAATATGTCATTTTTCACAGAAATTGGGAAAGAACATATTTAAACGGGAAAATTTTAGCTCAAAATGATTCTTTTCATTTCAATTTCGTATTTAGAGGAGCAATGTGGGCTGGTGGGCTTTTGAGAATTTATAAGGGTTTAAAATGGTGGTTAACCTTAAACACAGTTGAGGAAACCTCATTCCTGTTCTATTAAATGGATTAAGACACTGTGGAAAGTCCTGCCCATAAAATTAACTCTGTCTTCCTTTGGGATGCACTGCATCACTAACCACCCAACATGCCAAATGGTATAATTGCCCGTGATTGCAAAACACGCTGTTGCATTTTAAACCACTTCTGTTGAAAACCTTACCTCCCTTAACAACAAAAAATGTAGTAATTGTTCCTAGACATTGCATGAGGTTACATTTAGAATATTTATCCACACCTTCACACTTTCTCTCATATCTACTGACTTTAAAGACTTCTAAGGCAACGGCACCCCACTCCAGTACTCTTGCCTGGAGAGTCCCATGGACAGAGGAGCCTGGTGGGCTGCAGTCCATGGGGTCTCTAAGAGTCGGATACGACTGAGCGACTTCACTTTCACTTTTCACTTTCATGCATTGGAGAAGGAAATGGCAACCCACTCCAGTGTTCTTGCCTGGAGAATCCCAGGGACGGGGGAGCCTGGTGGGCTGCTGTCTATGGGGTCGTACAGAGTTGGACACGACTGAAGCAACTTAGCAGCAGCAGCAGCAGGGTTTCTTCTGACAAGACACCCAGTTTGACACCTGATTTATGGTAATGTCTTTCTGGAATTTATTTGTAAAACTTTTAGATGTTTGTGGTCATTTCTTCCTTCAGCAAAGGCATTTTTACCCTTTGTTGTCTCCAGTTGTGTGTGTGTGTGTGTGTATGTGTTAGTACCTCAGTGGGGTCTGACTCTTTGTGACCCCCAGACTGTAGCCCACCAGGATCTTCTGTCCATGGAATTCTCCAGGCAAGAATACTAGAGTGGGTTTCCATGCCCTTCTCCAGGAGATTTTCCTGACCCAGGGATGGAACCCATGTCTCCTGCATTAGTAGGAAGATTATTTGCCATCTGAGCCAAGGAAGTCTCCAGTTACTTCACAGTATTGGTTTTTCTTTGACTTCCTTGGTTAAACTTGGGGGTTTATTTTCTGTATGATCTTTCCTTAAATGAGAGTGTTGCTCAGAATTTTGTCTTAGACTCTTCTCTCCTTTCCTCATTCCTCACTCTACTATCTTTTGGCAGTTCTGCTCTCAAAGGCTCTGTGCTTCTGATTACCTGGTTCATATCTGTAGCTCAGAACCCTCCTCTTAGATCCATCATCTGATGCACACAGATGTCTTCCCTTGTATGTGGTATGCACATCCATATTAAATCCCAATGTGCTCCTCCTCTGAGTTTTTCTATTTTAGTAAATGGTAGAATGTAAATGCCCACTTGCCCAAAACAACAACCTGAAAGCTGTCCTAAATTCTGTCCCTTAATCATTCCATCAGATTCTGTTCATTGTGCTCCTTGATAAGCTCTCAAACTGCTCTGCTTTTTTGCAGTTACCATATCACCACCTTAGTTTTGCTTCTATTTTTTTCTGATTTTAGAACAGCTCTCTAACTCTAATCTCCCTGCCTTGGATCATGTCACTCTTCAAATGGATTTCCACACTATATCCAGAGTGATGCTTCTGGAGGGCCTATTCAGAGGCCTTCTCAAACGTTCCTCTTCCCATTTATCAGACTTACTGCTTCCCTCCCTCCAGAATCTCCCTCTTCCTGTCAAAGCCACAGTCCATCTTGTTCTTCCCTACCACTTCCTTCAGACCTTTGTCCATACTTTCCCTTGCTTATAATACACCTTCTATCCCTGTTCTCTGGGATAATCTCCACTTGTTCTATAGATGCAGTTTCAGAGTCCTATCTTCTGGCAAGAAACCTTGACCAGTAATCTTAAAATGTCTTGGCTGACTCTCCTGTCAGTACCCAGAATACTTTGTGACTCTCCTTGTTATTTCATTATGTCTGTTGGATTCCTTGTCTGCTTTCCCAACAGAAGATCCTAAGAGCAGTAGATAGATGACCTTTAGGCAGCAATTCTGATCATATATATAAAGTTCTGCTAAATGGTGAAAAGAAAGAATTTGGAAGAGAGGATTCTTAGAACACAGCTGAAATGACGCTGTTCCTAGTTGGGAGCAAAAAAAAAAAAAAAAGATTGAGTTTGGGGGCCTGCAGGGAATGTGATACATTTGTGCTCAGCAGCAGGGAGAGCCAACTCTTCTATTGTGTTACATCACACCACGTATTTTTAGCATTTTGTTTCTGGCTGATTTATTTTGAAATAGCTGTCTTGTTTCCCTCATTCATTTTAAGTTCCTCTTTTTTGTTTTTTTTCAGGTGCTAAGTCGTGTCTGACTCTTTGTGACCCCAGGCTACTCTGTCCGTTGGGTCGTCTAGGCAAGAACTCTGGAGCGGGCTGCCATTTCCTCCTCCAGGGGATCTTCTTGGATCAGAGATTGAACCCAGTCTCCCTCATTGGCAGATGGGTTCTTTACCGCTGAGCCATCTGGGAAGCCCAAACTCCTTGTGGTAGAAGAGTTTAATCTCTACCAGGTATAACATCAGAGGTCAGGCTCCAGATTTTTAGAATTAGATTCCAATATCACAGTTATAACAATCCCACGTAAATGTGTCAATAAAATGACCACATGATGGTGATCAATGAAATATAAATGGATTATAACTGAGAAATGCATTTTGAGGGCTAGACTTAAACATTACATGATATCAGTATGTTTTATAGAAAATCAATTTGAAGTTTGTATGTTGGAAAAAAATTGAAAAGGATATAATAATGCTAGTATTAATTCATATATTACTTTTAATTCATGATTTTAGACAATCTCTCTTCAGTGTTGTAACCCACATGATCCACTAATAGTATCACCCAGACCATCACTCATGTTTGTGGGGAACAATTACCTATGGATTATTTGGTCCAAATATTTGACCTCTAATACTATTCTCCATTTATAGGCATTAAGTGTCTTTGGAGAATAGCTCCAAAGCTTTTCTTGTCTTGGGTCAAGAAAAAGTCAATGTGGGTTTGAAAACCATGGTTTTGCTATAAGTTAAATATGATTTCAACAAATCTCAGAGAGTACAAATAAGTAATACAGTCAGCTTAAACCTAGGTCAATATGTGATCATCAAACACCTCAAATAGAAACATAATCATAGTTAAATGGAAAATTGAGGTTATGACATAAATCAGTGATGCATAAAAGACAAAAACTAATATCTGACAATTAAAAATTTAATGTTGCAGGATTGTTGTACTGGAAAAGAAGAGTGACCATATTGGTGGTGGTGGTTTAGTCACTAAGTTGTGTCCGACACTTTGCGACTCCATGGATTATAGCCTCCAGGCTCCTTTGTCCATGGGATTTCTCAGGCAAGAATACCAGAGTGAGTTGCCGTTTTCTTCTCCAGGAGATCTTACCAACCCAGGACCTCTGCATTGTATGTGGATTATTTACTGATTGAGCCACTGGGGAAGCCCTAGGATATTAGGATATTCTTAATCTAAAACTTGTTTTTAGTGAGAAGAGTTTTAACATATATGGCTATTTTATATCTTTTTTTGATAAAATACATTAAAAATTTTATCTTGAATTTATAAAATGTAGGTTGAATTTCTAGCTGTATAAATGGGCTTGTGAAAGGTATTATTTGCAGGTACTATATAAAATGGCTATAAAATTCCTAGATATGTCAGATATTTAACACAAGTTGTGTTTTCTTTTTCTGCCTCACTGGCACTTTTCTAAGTTCCCCCAAGGCCTGAGCTGAGAACTTTAATAAGCTATTTTTGTGTTTGTGATGTTGGTTACCCATCTTGTTCCAGCTAGCTATTCCCTCTACCCTTAGCCCTACTTTTCTAGTGGCCCAATAAATAGAGAATAACTCTTTGGGGATCCCATTGTCACTCTAGGTGCCCTCTTAGGCAGCACTTAAAATGGCTCCAGATGAGTTTATCCTGACCTGTGTGGCTCCGTATCTGTTTCATTTAGTTGTTCAGTCACTCAGTCATGTCTGACTCTTTGCCACCCCACGGCTGCAGTATGCCAGACTTCCTTGTCTTTCACCATCTCCTGGAATTTGCTCAAACTCATGTCCCTTAAGTTGGTGATTCCATCCAACCATCACATCCTCTGGTGCCCCCTTTTCCTCCTGCCTTCAATCTTCCCCAGCATCAGGGTCTCTTCCAATGAGTCAGTTCTTTGCATAAAACTTTGCCAAAGTTTTGGAGCTTCAGCTTCAGCATCAGTCCTTCCCATGAATATCTGAGTTGATTTCCTTTAGGATGGACTAGTTTGATCTCCTTTCTGTCCAAGGGACTCTCAAGAGTCTTCTTCAGCACCACAGTTCGAAAGCATCAATTCTTCAGCACTCAGCCTTCTTTATGATTCAACTCTCACATCCAGACATGACCACTCGAAAAACCATAGCTTTGACTATACGGACATTTGTTGGCAAAGTAATGTCTCTGATTTTTAATACAATGTCTAGGAGAAGGCAATGGCACCCCACTCCAGTACTCTTGCCTGGAAAATCCCATGGAAGGAGGAGCCTGGTAGGCTGCAGTCCATGGGGTTGCTAGGAGTCGGACACGACTGAGCCACTTCCCTTTCACTTTTCACTTTCATGCATTGGAGAAGGAAATGGCAACCCACTCCAGTGTTCTTGCCTGGAGAATCCCAGGGACGGGGAGCCTGGTGGGCTGCCGTCTATGGGGTCGCACAGAGTCGGATACGACTGAAACAACTTAGCAGCAGCAGCTGGTTTGTCACAGCTTTTCTTCCAAGGGGAAAGCATCTTTTAATTTTATGGCTTCAGTCACTGTCTTCAGTGATTTTGGAGCCCATGAAAATAAATCTGTCACTGCTTATATCTGCTTCATGGGATGTAGTTATCCCTCCTTGCCTTAAAGACTTTGGGAGTCAGGACTGCCCACCACAGCCACCTTTGCTGTTTTCCTTTGCTTCTGCTTCTAGATCTTCTAACCTCCAGTTGCTCCCTTGTACCTTTTCTGGTAGATTTAACAGTAAACTGAAACACCCCCAACTTCAGAGAGCATACAGCAATTTCTCTGAGAAATCACCTTGTGGTGACAGAGGAAGTACACTCAAGCCCTGCTCTTTGCTGTGTCTCTCAGGAACTCCACCTCATATAGCTCACAGCTCTTTCCCATCCTCAGTCTCTGAACAATTTTTATGTTCTCAATCTGGGCAAGGTCTCTCACTTGTCCTCCTTTGACCATCCTTTTTGAAAAATCTGAACGGCAGTCTGTTTCCCACCTCATTTTGATATCTGAAACCTGTTGCCTTTGGGTCAACACAGTTTTATGTTTCTATCCTGTTAGACACAAAGATTTCTTGCGTTGTTATTGCATTGAGGCAATATAAGGAAGAGCAAGAGGATGGATTTTGTAACATTGGCCCAATAAAACTTCAAAAACATAATTTCAAAGAAAGGCACCAGGGCTCAGACTCATCATTAGTCACTCAGGTTTGCATCACTGAGATCCTATGTGGTGACCATGAATTGACAGCTTGGTAACACAAGTCACATTCCTTTAGCGGATTTGAGACAATATAATTGCATACGTACTGGGGACTGGGAGAGATCTTGTAAGGTTGTTATAATCCAGAACAATATTGAAATACTTATTATTGTAAATATCCTGAGAATTTATTAACACAAGGGTAGAAATAATGAAGAGAAAACTCACAGCATTGATAGTTTTAGGAAGTAGTGCATTTTGTGATTTTCATATTTGCATATGTTTTGCCTGCTCTTTTAAATGTTTAAGAGAACTGGTTGTGTTAAATTTTCACTTTTTCTTGGACATAGTGAAAACTTTTAGCCCTCCTCATTATCTATTCTCACTATTTTTCTTCTTTTAAATAATATAATCTTAAGATTTTTAAGCTGGCACATGGCTGTGGTGTGCTGTGCTGTGCTTGGTCACTCAGTCCTGTCCAGCTCTTTGCAACCTCATGGACTGTAGGCCCTCCAGGCTCCTCTGTCCATGGGGATTCTCCAGGTGAGAATACTGGATTGGGTTGCCATGCACTCCGTCAGGGGATCTTCCCAACCTAGGGATCAAACTCAGGTCTCCCGCTTTGTGGGTGGATTCTTTACCATCTGAGCCACCAAGGAAACCCAAGAATACTGGAATGGGTAACCTATCCCTTCTCCAGGGGATCTTCCCAACCCAGGAATCGAACTGAGGTCTCCTGTATAGCAGGCAGATTCTTTACCAGCTGAGCTACCAGGAAAGTCTGGCACATGGTTACCCAGCTATAAAATATATACATTTCAGTCTTCCTTGCAGTTAACTGGGGCCATGTGATTAAATTTGAGTCAAAGCATATGAACAGATATGTTTGTAATTTATGGATTATGTTCAGCTTAAAGACAAGTTGATTACTTTGGGCTTCCTCTTTCTCCATGCAAGTAAGAACACAGATGTGCAATGCCCCAAGTTCTATTATAGAGCAATGAGCAATGTTCTAGGCCTAGACGTAGATAGGAGGGACTTCTATTCTTGAATGACCTTGTGGTAGAGAAGCCCTGCTAGTTAGAATCTGTGGAATTTTATATAAGAAAAAAATACACACGTGTCTTAATTTCAGTCATTTCATTTTCACATCTCTTTTTTTTTAGCACCTTTACTTCTACCCTTAAAAATATAATGGGATTTAATTAAATAAATATTTTATTTTTGCATGACAAAACAACCCCCAAGTTTAGTGGCTTGCTATCTTTTGTAGTTCTGTGGGTTGTCTTAGGCTGGTTAGTTCTTCCATGGGATCTCTTACATAACCTCAAATAGATGCAGAAGTTCGAGTCTTCTGAAACCTCAACTGGTTTGGACATCCAAGCAAGTTTATTCACATGAGTAGAAGTAATGGTAGCTGAGAGCTCAACTGGAATTGGTACTGAAACTGGAGCACATATATATGGCCTCTCCGTATAGCTTAGGTTTTTCACTGCATGGTGTCTAGGTTCCAAGAGTGAATATTCCAAGACTTGGACAGAAATGTCAAGGCTTCATATCACCCAGTCTTCGAAGATCCAGAGCATCACTGGTCATCAAGACACAAAGGCCAGTTGAGAGTCAAGGAGAAAGAGGTCAGACTCCACATCTCAATGGAAGAAGTGGCAAGGGATTTGCAAACATCTTCAATCTATCACATTAACCACATGAGAATTTTTCCCCAGAGATTCTTTCTAAAATGTTCTCAGTATCTTAATAAATCATTTTTCTACACCAAGCCCATTTTCCATTGCAAACTTTAATAGATTGGTCATTAATTACATTGGAAACAATGGTTAGTATTTCTCTTCACCCATCAAGTGCCATAGCACTAAATAATCTTTCATGTGTTTGTGTTCAGTAATGTCCGACTTTTTGTGACCCAGTGACCTTAGCCCTCCAGGCTCCTCTGTCCATAGGATTTCCCAGGCAAGAATATTGGAGTGGGTTGCCATTTCCTTCTCCAGAGGATCTTCCTGACCCACGGATTGAACCCGAATGTCCTGCATTGGCAAGAAGATTCTTTACCACTGCACCATCTGGGAAGCCTGTAGCAACAGTTAAACTGATTAACTTTACATCAGAAGAAAGTGTTAATAAAATCAAAGACATTAAATTCTATGAATGAAATACTTGGGAGTCACTGCCAGGGCCATGCTGTGACTGTTAGCTAACCTTTTTGAGACCTTGAAATAAGTGCTTTGCCGGATTACCTCATTTCTACCTCATAAAGTCCAGCGAGGTAAGTTCTATTATCGTTTGTCGAGTTGCATAATTGTACTGTTGTATGTTTACAATTGTGAGGAAATGAAAGCTTGGATTAAGTAAATTTCCCAAAGTCACAGAGATTAAAAATGGCTGAACTCAATTCAGGGTTCAAAGGCTAAACCACAAGGGTAAATCTAGATCCCCAGAGCTCTCTTTTGAACAAAGATTGTCTTTTATACTTTCCCGTATGGTGGTAACTTGATTAAGGAAGTTTCTGCTTTTTTTTTTTTTTTTAATATTGACTTTTGTATCAATACGTAAGTTCTTTCTTCCAGTTCTTTCTTATGAGTCGTAGACAAACTAATTTTTTCAGTGCTTCCAATTATATCTTGTGCTTGTTAAGATTAATTTTTTAAAATTTAAAAATAATGATACAGAAAAATTACATTATTTCACATTCAAGAATCCGTTATTATTTGTATCTGGAACAGTTTTAATCCTTTCCTCCTTATAGTTTCTATATCAAGTTTATATTGCACTTCCCATTTTGTGAACTGCTTTGTATTTTTTTACATGTTCTATTATAAACATTATAATCTGAAAACATGCTAAACATCCTATTAAAAACTTTGATGGTAAAGACCACTTCAAACAGACACAAGTAGAATTGTATAGTGAACCCCATGTACTTATTACATACCATTAAAGTGGCTAGTATTTCATCTGAAACTATTTCTACTTCCCTGAGCTCCAATCACTGTATCATTTCATCTAAACATTACTTTCAATATTTGAATGTTTTCAGCCTTATCATGAACCATATTTTGCTGACATAAAAAAATCTGGTTGTAATTGGAGTCTTATTACCATGTTCCTGACCAGAACACCCACACTATTCTGTGAGTATTCTACGAAGAAAAAAGTTTCAGTGCTCTCATAGGAATATCTGTGTCATCTGAGGCTTCCTGTAAATAACTTCCAATTTGTCAAATTCTCAACAAGATTCTCTATATTTACATGACACATTGAAATACAAAATATATCAGATTAATGAAAAAGCAAAGCTCTGGTATTAATCACTTTTGAAACCATGAAGTCCACAACTGGTAATTTTGAGAACATAATAAATTATAGAGATAAAGATGCATTTGAAAGTTCTGATACAACATCAAAAAGTGAACACATGGTTTATTTTAAAATATTAACAGCTCTGCACTGTAAAATTCTTCTCTTCATTATAGATTCAACTTGTTTTAACCCTTCCATTGATACTCATATTTACCCAAGAGAGTATTTTTATCAAGTTAATTTATATCTTTTTTCCATAATGAAGTTAGTGAGAAATACCTGCCTTCCAAACACTGCTTCAGAGACTTTGCTAAAATTCTCTCAATAATCCTTTGGAAGACAAAAACATCAGCAAGAAATAATTGAGGAAAAAAAGCCACTGTGACAGGAATTAAAGATTATTTATGAGGTATGAAAATGTCTGAGATCCAGTTGCAAGGACATCTGGTTCTATGACTATAAGCAAAAGTCTGTCAAAAATTTCATTTAAAAACCCATTTCTAAGGTTTTCAGCTCTGCTGCTTCAGTTCCCATGCATCCTAATCCAACTTTTAAAAAACTGGTGATCTCAAATCACATTTGCCAGTCCATCTGGGCTGAGAACTTAAGAAAAAGAACAAAATTAAAAAGTATTTTACTCTGGATCATATTTACTCTTTCTATATTAAATACTTTTTCTGTAAATTATGTGCTCACTTTATACTTGAGATACAAATTACGAGTTGTTTCTATATTGTTGGTTCACTTTACATTTAATTTTCATTTTTTTCTTCTGTGCTGTCTACTACATACATGAATGTTGAGGTTACACTCATGTCCCATGTATTCACTAGTGTTATTTGATTCCTAAGCTATGGTTTTTCCAGTGGTCATGTATGGATGTGAGAGTTGAACTATAAAGAAAGCTGAGTGCCGAAGAATTGATGCTTTTGAACTGTGGTGTTGGAGAAGACTCTTGAGAGTCCCTTGGACTGCAAGGAGATCCAACCAGTCCATCCTAAAGGAAATCAATCCTGAATGTTGATTGGAAGGACTGATGCTGAAGCTGAAACTCCAATACTTTGGCCCCCTGATGAGTAAAACTGACATATTTGAAAAGACCCTGATGCTGGGAGAGATTGAAGGCCGAAGGAGAAGGGGGTGACAGAGGATAAGATGGTTGGATGGCATCATCGACTCGATGGACATGAGTGTGAATAGGCTCTGGGAGTTGGTGATGGACAGGGAGGCCTGGCCTGCTGCAGTCCATGGGGTCACAAAGAGTCAGACATGACTGAGCAACTGAACTAACTGACTGACTGAACTGTTGTTAATTAAAAAAATTAGTACTTGATACTTCCCTGGTCATCCAGAGACTAAGCCTCCATGCTCCCACTGCAGGAGGACAAAAGTTTGATCCCTGGTCAGGGAACTGTATCCCACGTGCCACAATTAAAGATCC
>NW_011494903.1:2859181-2868481 GCF_000754665.1 Bison bison bison
CAAGCCACAATGAAGATCAAAGATCCCATATGCCCAGTGCAGCCAAATAAATTAAAAAAAAAAATACTTGCTTTCTTTTTTTTTAATTGTAAACTTTTTACTTTGTGTTGCAGTATAGCTGATACATAATGTGACAATTTCAGGTGAACAGCAAAGGGACTCAGCATACATATACATGTACCCATTTTCTCCCAAACTCCCCTCCCATCCAGGCTGCTATATAGCATTGACTTGCTTCCTTTCTGGAATGCTTACTATGTACCAAACTCTTCACAAACCTTAACTCAAATCTTCACCCCACAACTCTGTAGGGTGAATGCTATTACTCCTTATAACAGCTAAGTTAACTAAGCATCAGAAAGATTAAGACATCTGCCTATGGTCACCCAAGTTTGGAGGACCACAGTTTTGGTTTGGGGGAACACAGTTTTGTCTGCATACAAAGCCTATTTGTTCTTGAATATTATTTGAGTAGGTGATAGTAATATCTTACTCTGATAATGTTCATGTCCTTATGGAACTTTTGAAAGTGAAAGTGGCTCAGTCGTGCCGACTCTTTGCAACCCCATGGACTGTTACCCACCAGGCTCCTCTGTCCATGGAATTCTCTAGGCAAGAATACTGGAGTGGGTAGCTGTTCCCTTCTTCAGGGCATCTTCCTGACCTAGGGATTGAACCCAGGTCTTCCACATTGCAGTCAGATTCTTTATCATCTGAGACACCCTACTATTGATATAATAAAATATCACTTTCAGTTACATCATTGGCTTCTTTTTGTGAAAAATTTATAATTAAAATAAAGTATGTTAAAGTGTGTCTATTTACAGATACATAAAAATTGAATTTAGAGGATTCTTTAAAAATAGTTTCAGTTCAGTTCAGTCTCTCAGTGGTGTCTGATTCTGCGACCCCATGGACTGTAGCATGCCAGGCTTCCCTGTCCCTTACCAACTCCCAGAGCCTACTCAAACTCGTCCATTGCATTGATGATGCCATCCAACCATCTCATCCTCTGTCACCCCCTTCTCTTCCTGCCTTCAATCTTTCCCAGAATCAGGGTCTTTTCAAATGAGTCAGTTCTTTACATCAGGTGGCCAAAGTATTGGAGTTTCAAATTCAGCATCAGTCCTTCCGATGAATATTCAGGACTGATTTCCTTTAGGATGGACTAGGTGGATCTCCTTGTAGTCCAAGGGACTCTCAAGAGTCTTCTCCAACACCACATTTCAAAAGCATCAATTCTTCAGCACTCAGCTTTCCTTATGGTCAAAATCTCACATCCATACATGACTACGGGAACAACCATTGCTTTGGCTAGACAGAACTTTGTTAGTAAAGTAATGTCTCTGCTTTTTAATATGCTATCTAGGTTGATCATAGCTTTTCTTCCAAGGAGCAAGCATCTTTTAATTTCACGGCTGCAGTCACCATCTATAGTGATTTTGGAGCCCCCCCAAAATAAAGTATCTCATGGTTTCCCTATCTATTTGCCATGAAATGATGGGACCAGATGCCATGATCTTAGTTTTCTGAATTTGAGTTTTAAGCCACCTTTTTCACTCTCCTCTTTCACTTTCATCAAGAGGCTCTTTAGTTCTTCTTGCTTTCTGCCATAAGGGTGGTATCATCTGCATGTCTAAGGTTATTGATATATCTCCCAGCAATCTTGATTCCAGCTTATGCTTCATCCAACCCAGCATTTCACGTGATGTACACTGCATATAAGTTAAATAAGAAGGGTGGCAATATACAGCCTTGACATACTCCTTTCCCGATTTGGAACCAGTCTGTTGTTCCATGTCCAGATCTAACTGTGGCTTCTTAACCTGCATACAGATTTCTCAGGTGGCAGGTCAGGTGGTCTGGTATTCTCATCTCTTGAAGAATTTTCCACAGTTTGTTGTGATCCACACAGTCAAAGGCTTTGGCGTAGTCAATAAAGCAAAAGTAGATGTTTTTCTGGAATTCCCTTGCTTTTTCGATGATCCAGTTTAACATAATACAAAAAAAAAGTTTTTTTTTATTCTTTCAATGTTACATTTCTAAGTCTAAAATATTCAGTATCCCTATCCTCTGTCTACCAGACAAAGACATGGAACTTCGCAACTACCATCTGAACTCTCCTCCATGCCATCTTCCATGTCTAGAATTTTAATTCTAATTTTATAAATCTATATCTATATATAGCTGTCCACAGTAACTATTTTTTAAAGCTAATAATTTCATTTACCTGTCTCTGTACATTTGTTTGTGATCATGGTTCTCAGTGAAGTACTTCTCCACTGATTCTTTTTAGTGATGTTCTGGGGCTATTAAAATCCATTATTCCCTCTATGTCTGAAATGTCTTGATTTTATTATAAGAAATCTGAACTGTTTATGGAATTCCAGGTTGACTGCTATTTCCTCTCAACAATTTTTTGCTATGGAGAAGTCTGCTGTCAATCTAAGTGCCCTTTTCATACAGATAAATTTTGTTTGTTGGGAAATGTCATTTGAGAGATAACTTTTACTAGTATTTTCTTCTCTTTGATTTTTGGAAATTTTACTGCAGTGTATTTAGATGTAGATTTATTTTATTTATGCTTCTTGTCATTTGATATTCACTTTCTGAGGAAACATTTTTTAAAAATTCTGAAAAACACTAAATAAATGTTCCTTTTAACATTGCCTTCTTATATACTCCTCTTTTTGAAAATCTAGAACCCCTTTAATGCATATGTAAGCACTTCTCACTCTGGTTTTCATGTTTCTTAACTCTACTCTCAAGAGTTAAGCACATTTTTATTTCTGTGCACTGCCTTCAGTAATACCATTGTTTATTAATTATCTCATCATACATCTAATTTCATTTTCTTGGGCTCCAAAACACTGCAGACAGTGACTGCAGCCATGAAATAAGATGCTTGCTGCTTGGGATAAAAGCTATGACAAACCTAGACAGCGTATTAAAAACCAGAGACATCACTTTGCCAACAAAAGTCTGTATAGTCAAAGGTATGGTTGGTTTTTCTAGGAGTCTGTACAGTGGTGAAAGTTGGACCATAAAAAAAGCTGAGTGCTGAAGAATTGATGCTCTAGAACTGTGGTATTGGAGAATACTCTCGAGAGCCCTTGGACAGCAAGGAGATCAAACCCAGTTAATCCTAAAAGAAATCAACCCTGAATATTCACTGGAAGGACTGATGCTAAAGCTGAAGCTTCAGTTCTTTGGCCACCTGATGCAAAGAAACTGGCTATCTGATTAAAAGATCTGACTCATAGGAAAAGACCCTGATGTTAAAAAAGATTGAGGCAGGAGGAAAAGGGTGATAGAGGATGAGATGGTTGGATGGCATCACCAACTCAATGAACGTGAGTCTGAGCAAATTCTGGGAGATAGTGAAGGACAGCATAGTCCATGGGGTCTCAGAGAGTCAGACATGACTTAGCGACTGAATAACAGCAACAACAATTTCACACTGCTTTTAGCAGATTAAGTGTTTTCTGGCAAAGAAAGTACTTTTCAGCAAACATATTTTTGAGCACTCTGGGGACTGAGTAGGGTGAATTTGTAGAAGTTCTACAAAGTTATCAGCAAAGAGGCCATGAAAACCTGGGGAGGAGAAGTCTAAGAGAGTCAGGCAGCCAGACAGTGGGAGCATTGAGAGTGCTAATGGTGCATTTCATTTTCCTTCTGATTGTGCTGGACACTCACTTTCAAGCTTTCACCCCACTACTGGATAGCATCAAGCCTATCTTCTCCCTGATTCTGTCTCTTGAGGGTACAGTTGTTTGTGGGCTTTCTGCTGCTAAGTCACTTCAGTAGTGTCCGACTCTGTTCTCTCCCGTCCCTGGGATTCTCCAGGCAAGAACACTGGAGTGGGTTGCCATTTCCTTCTCCAATGCATGAAAGTGAAAAGTGAAAGTAAAGTCACTCAGTCGTGCCCGACCCTCAGCGACACCATGGACTGCAGCCTTCCAGGCTCCCCCGTCCATGGGATTGTCCAAGCAAGAGTACTGGAGTGGGGTGCCACTGCCTTCTCCGTGTTTGTGGGCTTAGGGTCTCTCTAAACTTCAGTTTTAGGACTAAGGCAAATTACCTTGAACTTGAAGGAATTCCTTCTTTTCCTTCTGCACCATTAGGGCTGCCCCTCCTTGTGTCAGTGGGGGTAAATTGAGCGTTAAGTATTAAAGGCATTATGATGCAAATCAGGCAGCAGCCAGAAAAATACTTTTCTATGATAGCTGTTCCCCTGGAGAAGGGCATGGCAACCCACTCCAGTATTCTTGCCTGGAGAATCCCCTCGGACAGAGGAGCCTGGTGGGCTATAGTCCATGGGTTCACAGTCAGACACTACTGAGCGACTAAGCACAGCATGGTAGCTGTTTAACCCTGTTTGTTGCAAAGCTAATTAACAGAAATAATTCTACAATGATTCTTTCATGTATTTTTGGTATATCTACATCAGTTCAGTTCAGTCGCTCAGTCGTGTCCGACTCTTTACAACTCCATGAATCGCAGCATGCCAGGCCTCCCTGTCCATCACCAACTCCCAGAGTTCACTCAGACTCAGTGATGCCATCCAGCCATCTCATCCTCTGTCGTCCCCTTATCCTCCTGCCTCCAATCCCTCCCAGCATCAGAGTCTTTTCCAATGAGTCAACTCTTCACATGAGGTGGCCCTTACAATTACAAATCTGTTCTCTAAATTTCCATTTGCAAGGTCCTGGTCGTACATTTAGATTCTGAATGCCATTAGCCAAACCTAATAGTTATTTGGGCTTTCCGCCTCCTGGCTTTCTTTAGCTCATTATCTTGGAAATCACCAGTTTGAATTATAGTATTTTTCTGTATATTTACACATACCCATAGAGATAAATGTCCACCGAAATCCAGTAATACTCCTCAGGGAGTGCCCAGATAACACAGAGTACAATGTAGAGGAAGTTTTTTTCACAGCTTTTGTAACGCACTGCAAACTAGATTATGGTCTCCTTTTATTTTCTCTTCCAAGGTTGCATGCTTACACCCACTGTGGAACTTACACTGAGAGGTAAGTATTAGCTTCCTAGGGCTGCCATGACAAAATGCCATAGAACAGGTGCTTAAACGACAGAAATTTATTTGCTCATAGTTCTAGAAGATCAAGATCAATGTGTGGGCAGTTCAGGTTTCTACTGAGGCTCCTCTCAACTAACAGATGGCCGTCTTTTCTTTGTTTTCTTCACCTGGATCCTTGTCTGTGCTCTTACATCCCTAGTGTCTCTTTTTATATCCAGATTTTCTCTTATAGTAGCACTAATCAGGTTGGATCAAGGTCCACCCTAACAACTTCATTTTAACTTGACAGTGAAGTGAGGTATTAGTCCCGCAGTTGTGTCTGACTCTGTATGACCCCAGGTACTGTAGCATGCCAAGGCTCCTCTGTCCATGGAATTTTCCAGGCAAGAATACTGCAGGGGATTACCATTCCCTTCTCCAGGGAATCTTCCTGACCCAGAGATCAAACCCAGGTCTTCCCTCATTGCAGGCAGATTCTTTACCATCTGAATCACCAGATGGTATTTTAACTTAGTCATCTTTTAAAGACTCTATCTCAAAGAGAGTTACACTGTGAGTTACTGTGAGTAGGGACTTTAAAATACAAATTGGAGGGAAGACAAATAAAGCCCATAAGAGCAAATACATTGTATTTGTTCATTTGATCACTTTTCTATTGGAACGAAAATGAGCTACTTGAAGGCAGGCATCATGTCATTTTTACCTTTGTGTTCTTTATATCCATGACTTTGATACTAAAGATGTATTTAAAGAATTCAACAAGTTTAAGACTATAATTGTGATGTGATGTGGCATGTAAAGACATTTTACATTTGCTGCAGTCAATATGCCAGCAAATTTGGAAAACTTAGCAGTGGCCACAGGACTGTAAAAGTCAGTTTTCATTCCAATCCCAAAGAAAGGCAATGCCAAAGAATGCTCAAACTACCGCACAATTGCACTCATCTCACACGCTAGTCGGAGAAGGCAATGGCACCCCACTCCAGTACTCTTGCCTGAAAAATCCCATGGACGGAGGAGCCTGGTAGGCTGCAGTCCATGGGGTCACTAAGGGTCGGACACAACTTCACTTTCACTTTCACTTTGCACTTTCATGCATTGGAGAAGGAAATGGCAACCCACTCCAGTGTTCTTGCCTGGAGAATCCCAGGGACGGGGGAGCCTGGTGGCCTGCCGTCTATGGGGTCGCGCAGAGTCAGACACAACTGAGGCGACTTAGCAGCAGCAGCACATGCTAGTAGAGTAATGCTTAAAATTCTCCAAGCCAGGCTTCAGCAATACGTGAACCGTGAACTTCCAGATGTTCAAGCTGGTTTTAGAAAAGGCAGAGGAACTGAGAGGGTAATAGGCAGGAAGGCCAGAGGTCTCCAAATAGAGGAAATAGCCTGCAAGTGTCAGACATTTTTATCTCTCTTAAGCAGCAGGAGGAAACAAACTAGCAATATTTTTTCCTTCTCTATACAAATTTAAAGGGAGGTTTCTCTTAAAATATTGTGTTGCCATAATGACACCCGGTTTCGCCTGAAGTTAGCTATACTCGAGTCTAGAGATAACCAATGCCTTTTTCTTATGGAAATGTTTGTCTTAAGCTATGCTAATGTACTATGCCTTTACCCCAAACTCTGTCTCCAAGTCGGTTCCACCTCTTGGCCCAGAACCTACTTGACAAACCAGTATGGATATTGTTCCCCTAATCTATGTAAATGAAACTATTTGTATGGTGGTCTGCCCTTCTTCAAGATTCAAGTTAATCATTTTATGGCCCAGGATAAACCATTTATCCCAAAATGCATCTTATGGGTGAGGGGCCTGGTGCCATTCTGAATTTTAAGATATTCCTTTCTTTCATTAACAGACTGCTAGTGACTATATAACATCCAGCTAAAGACCAGCAGGGGGGTACTCTTTCTGCCCCCTTCTGATGCCTATGTCAGAAGCTTTCTCTATCTCCTTTATACTTTAATAAAACTTTATTACACAAAAGCTCTGAGCGATCAAGCCTCGTCTCTGGCCCTGGATTGAATTCTTCTCCTCCGGGGGCCAAGAATCCCGGTGTATTCGCGTGATTCAACAACAACCTTTCAGAACCAGAGATCAAATTGCCAACATCTGCTGGATCATCAAAAAAGCAAAAGAGTCCCAGAAAAACGTCTATTTCTGCTTTATTGACTATGCCAAGACCTTTGACTGTGTGGATCACAATAAACTGTGGAAAATTCTGAAAGAGATGGGAATACCAGACCACCTGACCTGCCTCTTGAGAGACCTATATGCAGGTCAGGAAGCAACAGTTAGAATTGGACATGTAACAACAGACTGGTTCCAAATAGGAAAAGGACTACGTCAAGGCTGTATGTTGTCACCCTGCTTATTTAACTTCTACGCAGAGTATATCATGAGAAACACTGGGCTGGAAGAAGCACAAGCTGGAATCAAGATTGCCGGGAGAAATATCAATAACCTCAGATATGCAGATGACACCACCCTTATGGCAGAAAGTGAAGAAGAACTAAAGAGCCTCTTGATGAAAGTGAAAGAGGAGAGTGAAAAAGTTGGCTTCAATCTCAATATTCAGAAAACGAAGATCATGGCATCTGGTCCCATCACTTCATGGCAAATAGATGGAGAAACAATGGAAACAGTGTCACACCTTATTTTTCTGGGCTCCAAAATCACTGCTGATGGTGCTTGTAGCAATGAAATTAAAAGACGTTTACTCCTTGGAAGGAAAGTTATGGCCAACCTAGACAGCATATTCAAAAGCAAAGATATTACTTTGCAACAAAGGTCCATCTAGTCAAGGCTATGGTTTTTCCAGTGGTCATGTAATTGATGCTTTTGAACTGTGGTTTTGGAGAAGACTCTTGAGAGTCCCTTGGACTGCAAAGTGATCCAACCAGTCCATCCTAAAGGAGATCAGTCCTGAGTGTTCATTGAAAGGACTGATGTTGAAACTGAAACTTCAATACTTTGGCCACCTGATGCGAAGAGCTGACTCATTTGAAAAGACCCTGATGCTGGGAAAGATTGAGGGCAGGAGAAGAAGGGGACGACAGAGGATGAGATGGTTGGATAGCATCAGTGACACGATGGACTTGGGTTTGGGTGGACTAAAGGAGTTGCTGATGGACAGGAAGGCCTGGCATGCTGTGGTTCATGAGGTCGCAGAGTCAGACACGACTGAGTGACTGAACTGAACTGAACTGATGCATTTGGTTGGGAATGATGGGTGTCCAAGGAACTTACCTTCAACTAAATTGTTCTTATAAAGAAATTCCTAATCTCGCTTGCTATACATTCAGGAGTAGTGAGGAATATATTTTTCTACTTAAAAATAACATAAGGAAAGAAATCATGAAAGAACATGTAAGAATATATATATATATATATATATGTTAGGAGAGATTAATTTAATATATATTGGTTTCTATGTCAAATAAAATAAGCCACATTGTACCTTCAAAGAGCTTATAACTAATTTAGGAACAAATATGTTCAAATATTTAGGAACCTGTAGGAACAAAATATGGACAGAGTATGGATCGATGGGAAGGTAGTTGCAATGATTACACTGTGGTTTCAAAAACTGTCTGGTTTTGGTGACAAAAAGTCATGACTTCACCAAGGACTCTAGGTTAGAATTGCGTCTTTAAGAATGAAGGGGCTAGGGACCTCCATGGCGGTCCAGTGGTTAAGACTTTGCCTTCCAAAGAGGTGGTTCAGGTTAGATCCCTGGCTGTGGAACTAGGATCTCACAGGCCTCGCAGCCATGGCATGATAACCAAAGTATAACATAAAACAAAATATAAAACAGAAGCAACATTGTAACAAATTCAATAAAGACTTTTAAAATGGTCCACACCCCAGAAAAAAAAAAAATCTTAAAAAAGAAGAAGAAAGGGAATAAGCAAGACACTTTAAGTGGTTGGTTCGAAGGTGTGGAAATCAGTGATGGTGAAGTTATCAGGAGACACTGGAACAAGAAAAACCCACATAGCTTTCACAGCACAAAACTTGTCATTATCCTATTGACTAACATTGCCTTTTTAAAAAATGTTCTTTCAGCTCTGAAAACTGAACTGTCATAAACATTTCAACGATAACATAAATTGTGTACCCAGCATAAACCCAATAGCTAATCAGTCATAACAAAATGACTTATCCTTTGTCTATCTGGCACTGGAGTTAACATTCTGAGATTTAGGTTGTGAATCATTAGGTGTTGACGTTTTTTTTTTTTTTTTTTTCTCCTCAGTC
>NW_011494903.1:2868581-2881509 GCF_000754665.1 Bison bison bison
TGTTGGCTTTTTTTTTTTTTTTCTTCTCCTCAGATAGTAAGTAGGGAAGAAAAATAGTAGCAGTGGAACAATACTTAGGATATCTTGATGTCAGGAATCTACTATTCTAGGTTTATAGGAAATTTCCCGTTAGCTTAAAACTGACAATTGGCAAGTACTTTGTCACTTTCTCATATACACATTCCATGACATTACTTACTTTTTCCCTTATCTTTTTAGCTCTAGGTGTTGTTTTCAACTCTTCGTGGCCTGGATGACAGTTTATATTGTCTTCAACAGAAAAATCAAGCCACACTTTAGGTAGACCTCTTGGAAAATACGAATCTATCAGTTGACATTGGCTGTATTTCTTGGTGTTTTTTTTTTTTTTTTTTGACTTTTCATGGCTTACATTTCTTTCATGTTTATCTTAGGAGACATATGTCCTAGCACAGAATGCAAATTAGAAGTATGAAGAGTTCTAAAAGAGTTTCCATTTGATATTTAAAAGTAACATTATTTTTATTGCTTGGAACAGTTTAAGAGGTGTGCCTTGGGGCTCAGGTTTTTATGTTTCATTTTTCACAGTTTTTCCAGACTCTGTTATAGGTGGTTGTAATTAAGATTATTTAATCATTTTACCGAAAGTAAATTGCAAAGCAGTTAAGAGGCAAATAGCTTTTATATATTTACCATAGGCTTTCACACAAGAAGAAGTTGAATTCCCTTCCCTCTTCCTTCTGTTCCTTGGTGTGTTGTACTCAGATCATTCCTTATCTTACTCCCCTTTGCACCCTGGATTGACCTTCCTTCTCTGTGTGTCAGATAGCTTCTGGATGGGTTCAGCTAGTGATAGGCACTATCCGGAGACTGGCAGGTGATAGGAGAGCTCAAGGCATTTTCCTTTCTCCCTTTATCTCAAACAACATGCTCATCCATATCTGTGCTCTCCCTGACACCAGCTCCCACCCAGCATGTCCACCGAGCTCTCTCCACTGGAGCCAAGCTTCTGCATTCCAGTAACCCCATCTATTCCCTTTGTCCACGCTTATGGGTAGTAGCAGCTTCTGCTCCCTCTAATCTTGGAGTTACCACCCTTTCCTCTTGCTTAGTCTCAGCTCTATCTATTAAACCAATGCCACTTCTATTTTAAATACTTGAAATGATGATCTTTTCCTGGTTCGATCTTGACTGGTTCACTCCATTTCCTCTGTCTTCACCTGACAGTTGGTAAAATCACACAGTCTTCTTACTTATCACAAGACCTCTGTTACTGACACCATCACTGATAGTGAAATATGTGTGTTGCTGTCTGCAGGGCACAGTGCTCAGTGAAGTAGATGTTACAAGGGATAAAACTAGGTTGCAAGTAGTGGAGATAGTAAGTATGGAAAGCATGAAGTGTGACATCTGTATCAGGGCCCTGCACTCATAGATGGCCTAAAATATGCAACTTGTAGAACGAAGATACTACTACTAAGTCGCTTCAGTCGTGTCCAACTCTGTGCAACCCCATGGACGGCAGCCCACCAGGCTCCTCCATCCATGGGATTTTCCAGGCAAGAGTACTGGAGTGGGGTGCCATCACCTTCTCTGAACGAAGATACTAGGGGGCTCTAATTTGACAGAGCTTGGAGATGTCACTTCTTTATTTATTCATTTACGGGCGATTATAGACTCTAACCAAGTGCCAGGATCTTTGCCAGGCACTAGGAAGAGGCATTAGGCAAGATGAAACATGCAAGAAACAGGTAAGGCTGCACTCCTTCTGTAAGTTTTAGGAGAGAATCAGTTCCTTGTCCATACTATCTTTTAGAAGCTGCCTGCACACCTTGGATTGTAAGCCCCTTCCATCTTCAAATCCAGTCATCACATCACTCCAAGACTTTTGCTTCTCTGACCACCCTACCCCCTGTAACCACATACACTTTTACTTATAAGGGTCCTTATGATTACATGGAACTCACAAGGCTCACCCACAAGGACATGGGGATATCTCCTCATCCCCATATCCTTAACTTAATCCCATCAACAAAGTCTCCTGTTTGGAAGATGACATGTTCAGAGGGTTCAAGGATTAGCATGTGACCATTTGGCTGGGATGATGGTGAGAAGGTATCATTATCCTGCCTACCATACTCCTGACATACCCTGGAAAAGACTGGAGTAGTCACAATCAGACTTTGCACAGGAGATGTTAAGAGCAATAGATAAACCCCAAGCTCTAAAACCAGTAGGTAAATTTGCATTCTTTCCCAATACCCTTCTTCTTAGGAAAGAGTTTTTCAAAATCAGAGGCAGTGGGACCCTTAGAAGAGCTGACAAAAACACTCAGTTTCTGGATGAACAGTGGAAAACTTTTACCTGAGAATAATTTTGCAACATGTGTGGGTTTTTTTTTTTTTTTTTTAGTTTTTTAGGGAATTTCTATGAAATTACATGTTAAGTAGCAAACAAGCGGGTGGTAATGAATGATTATAACAGTCTCTTCTAAGCAATTGGAAATCTGTGCATGCTGTGTGTGAAATGAGGGTGGAGTAGTAAGCAGCCATGGGCTCTTCCAGCAGTGGCTGAACCCACACACTCTGGGACATGCTGGCCAACTGACAGCCATAACTAGTGTTTATTCATATACTCCAAGGGCAATGGCACAGGCATGAAAACCCCATGTGAAAGGATAGTTCTAGACTATGTATTCATATATTCCAAGGGGACTCTTCCTGATTTTCCACTGAAGATTTCGAGCAGAATGATAGAATTTATGGGAGAGAGAGTGTGATCACCAGAGTAAGGAATTAGAGGAATGTTTCTAAGTAACAACAGGGGAGAGAAATGGACACCTGAAAAGGCCCTGATTGTGCCTGCCTTCTGTTAGATCTCATGATGTGCGAAGTGAGCTCTAGGACTTATGTGGGAAAATATCCTGGAAGAGCAGAGTGCTTCTTTAGGGAAAAAGCATTATTCTATAAGTCTTAGTGTGTATTGCTTTTCTCAGCTCTGTTCAAGACAATCAGTTAAAGCCTATTTTCAATTTTATTTTTGTTCTTAAATGTCCATTTATCACCCTCCCTTCACTACATATGAGATTCCAGGAATGGCTCTAAATTACACATCTAAGAAGTTGAATTCAAATCAACTATCTACATTTGGGGCAGATAAAGGACTGCGGTAACACTGAAAACTGAGGACAAGGATTATGTTGCCTATTTTTTCCTCCCAGTGACCTGAGGTAGCCTTTTAATTATCAAAGTGTCATGATGAATTATTTCACCAGAGGATTCAAGATTTCACATCTAGTTCCCAATCTAAATTTATGCACACTGAGGGTATAGGTCATTCTATTCAAGCCAAGAAATGAATTTTCCAATAAACAATTTATCACTTTCTAGAGTAGGGGGTAAGAAAGGGGGTGGAGGAGCATAAGGTCTTTTTTTCTCAGCAGTTTGATTCACAGGGCTTGGCTTAATTTAAAAAAAAAAACAAAAAAAAACCTCTGTTTTGTTTACTAAACCCTCTTTTTTCCAGAAATTTTTCATGTCTGGGGATGGGGGAATTTAGATTAGCAACAGGTATCAGGAGAGAGACACAGGATTAGATGCTAACATAAGGAATGGGATAAGGTGACTGTGAATATTACATAGAATATGTTTGAAAGTGAAAGTTGCTCGGCCATGTCCAACTCTTTGAGACCCCCTGCACTGTAGTCTGCCAGGCTCCTCTGTCCATGGAATTCTCCAGGCCAGAATACTGGAGTGGATAGCCATTCTCTTCTCCAGGGGATCTTCCCAACCCAGGAATGAAACCAGGGTCTTCTGCATTGCAGGCAGATTCTTTACCAACTGAGCTACCAGAATATGTTTACATCCTTGCAAATAATAACCATGCCTTTTTTCATGTGAAGATACATACTTTCATTCTCATGTTTAAATTTTTCATTTCTCAATTGAAATAAATTTGTGCTTAACATTTTCTAAGATTGCATAAAGAAAGGCCAATGATATTAACTGCCACTCATCTACCATGTGGCAGGCATTGTTCTTACATTATTGTTAATACTCTCAACAACTTAACTGAATAATTGATGTGCTCACTATTTTATTATGAAGTAATTGAGGATCAGATGAGTTTTCTAGTAAACAACCTAGTATTTCACAAGGAGAATTTAATCCCAAAGTGTGTCCTTTTTCTATAATGATTTGTTGTCTTTTTCAAGGGATATCACTGAAAGTATTCTCATGCTGTGAGAGGTAGATTCATCAGAAAAATATCCAAGGACCAGGACTGAGTTACTCAGTTGATTCTCTAGACTCCTCCTTTCTCTCTCTCTCTCTCAACTGCATCCCTTTGGTTTCTTAAATTGGATTTCTTTCTCTTACCAATTAATCAAGTTTCTTTAAGCAGAGCTGTTTTCTCCTTCCAGGAAAAACTAGAACAATTTGAACTTAACCATCCAAGGTCATGAATTTTCACAGTTACACTTTACTAATGGAACATAATAGAAAATATCCAGTTATAATTTTGCAATATTATTGTCATCACATTTTCTATCTATGAGAGTATTTGGACATAACACATTCAAGTGACTAGGTTGAAGATTACAGATACATGCCCAGATGTAGAAACTCCAATTTGTATATGCTTAGCAGAAGTCAACAAATCAATCACAACACTCTCATTGTTCTTAATTTAATGATATAATTTAGTAACTAGTAACAGAATTAGCACTCAAAATGAAATGTATTTGTCTTGCCTGATCTATGCTGTGGTATTCTTAGTTTATTTGCTAATATGTTGACTGGGCTGTTCATTAAAGGAAAGGAATGTCAAAGATGTTCTTTTTTACCTTTTGAGTATATCCTTCTCTTTAGAATTATATTTCAAACTTTAAGTTATCAAAATTATTTCAGAGAATTTCTGAATAGTCATATTCTCCCTGGAGGTGGTTTTTTAGAAATTACAAAAACAAGTAACTACAGAGTTAAGCTTGTGCTTACTTGCTTTTTATGCAGCTCAGACATAGTAAGATAGTTTCCCCACCCTAAAACCAGAAGCTTATGCTTGTCATACTTGACAAGCTTTTACTTTTGAGCTGTAATAATTTTTATGCTTTTATGCTTTTACTCTTGAGCTGTAATAATTTTTTACTTTCTTCAGGATGACTTCTGCCAAATTCAGCAATGTTTTGCCCCAAGGAAAATTCTATGGACAAGTTTTGTTTTATTTTTCAGAGCACATAGCCTGTTCTTCTGGTTAAGAAGAATAAGTATAGTGTTGAGATGTGAAATATCTATGTGAATTGTTTAACTGCAGGGATTTAAATAGGTGTCTGTGCTTTTAGAATGCTTTCCAGATATTGCATGAATGTGTGTTTTAAACAGCATTTATTCTAGGGAAGCACACAGGACCTCTTGTTTACAAGAGCCACTCTGATGCCTGCTATTTCTTACAACATTCTTAGGCTTCCAGACAATTTTTGTATTTCTCCCTGGGGATGCAAATATGGAACAAGGAGGTAGAAAGAAAAACAAATACTTGGTTTTAATATTTTCTCTTTTGTTTTGCCTGGTTTCTACTAGTATTTATAAACATATTGGGACATCAAAATGGGAAACAATAGAGCATAATAATATAACAATAAAAAAAAAACCTAGGACAGAATTCAGGTTCGAATTTCAATTCCACTATTTACCAATTATATGGTGTAGAACAGATTACTACACCTATTTAAATCTTTTCTTCCCTTGTGAAATAGAGATTGTGATACATACATGAAATGGGTATTAAAATTCTATGTCCTACACAGAATGGGTATTCAAAACAGGGTTAACTGAATATGAATGTGATTTTATAAATCACAAAAGATTGCTGCTGCTAAATCGCTTCAGTCATGTCCAACTCTGTGTGACCCCATAGACAGCAGCCCACCAGGCTCCCCCGTCCCTGAGATTCTCCAGGCAAGAACACTGGAGTGGGTTGCCATTTCCTTCTCCAAACAGAAGATTAGTTCAATGCAAATCTTAAATATCTTTTTTTTAACCACTACAGATATAACTATAGAGTAAGTCGTTGTTTTTGGCATGACATGGAAATTACAATCTTCATTAAGTTATAATTATCTGGAGAATGAAGAATAAACATGCAGGAACAAACATACTGTAATAGAGTGGAACATTTATCAAATTAGATAGCAGAACACAGCTCTGAATAAATGGACACTGAGATCTATTGCTTTTGGTAAAGAAGTGAAAGGTTAAGAATACTGTGACCTGGAGTTGATAGCATCTCAGTGGTTAGAGGGAGAAGGCAATGGCAACCCACTCCAGTACTCTTGCTGGGAAAATCCCATGGACAGAGGAGTCTGGTAGGCTGCAGTCCATGGGGTTGCACAGAGTCGGACATGACTGAAGCGACTTAGCAGCAGGAGCAGAAATTGTGTTAAGTGCTTTTTGCACATAAGAATACAGTCATTTTGTAAATCCTCTTCTGATTGGTAACAGAACAAATAATCCTCTTAGACTATCATAAGACTGCTATTAGAAATATGCTATTTCATTATAAGTGTATTTAAGTGCTAAAGAACCTAAATTTTACTCATTTTTACCTCATATCCACGGACACAGAAATAAGTGTAAGTTTCTCGTGAACAAGAATCATAAAATGAAACAGTGTTAGTTTGCTGAGGCTGCCATAACAAAGCATTTCACCAGATTGGGTAGCTTAAACAACAGAAATTTTTTTTCTCACAGTTCTAAAAGCTGGAAATCCAATATCAAGGTGTTGATAGGGCTGCTTCTAGACTTCTTTTCTTGACTTGCAGATGGTTGATTTCCCCTTATGTCTTCACATTTGCCTTCCCCCTGTGTATATCTGATAGTTGAAGACCTTTTTGCATCAAATATATGAAGTAAAACTTTTTTTTTGTCCTGAAAATTGCGTAAAGAAATAGCATTCTAAGTTAAGTCAAAACAGAAACCATCAACATTGGAATATTCTGGGCATCTGAACAAGCCAGATCACAAAAGCTAATTTAGGTTTGAGAACTAGATGGAATGATTACTGGGATACAAGCTCAGTTCCTCTTTGCTTTACAACCAAACCAGAAACATAAAATCAAAAGGATACAACTGATCAAGGCTACAAGTAAGTGGACATGGCTTTCTGTCACCTCCCTTTCTTCTTCCCAAAAGCATGTCCATAGGTTGGATATAGTGTAGGAGACCAAAAACCTATCAGTTCAGAGGATTCCCAAATGAACGTAGCTTATATACATTCTTTGAAACTGAAGATGGTGGACACAGATGAGGATGATGGAGGTATGGAACCTCAGGATTCAAAGTGAAAATGAAAGTCACTCAGTTGTGTCTGACTCTTTGCAACTCCGTGGACTATACAGTCCATGGAGTTCTCCAGGCCAGAATACTGGAGTGGGTAGCCTTTCCCTTCTCCTGGGGATCTTCTCAACCCAGGGTTTGAACCCAGGTCTCCCAGCTCCGCTATATTTCCAGTAAGAAAATTCTTGCTAAACCACAATACATGCTTCCAAATTCTATTTCTTACTGTTCCATTGAGTCACTTGAGATTGCTGGGAACAGGCATGGCCTATAACCATTTTCCAATGAAGCAAAGAAAATGAGCATGTAATAAGTAAAAAGCATATTGTAAAATGTAAAATACTATGCCAATTATCTATTTTGAATGTTGTAAATAAATAAGACAGCTATAACTTTCATTCTTCAGTAAGGAAGTAGGTATATACATTGAGTTCTGATTGTGTTCTAGATGCTCTGCTAAAGATTGGGGATACCGAGATCAGAAAGATGTGATCTATTTTGCCTGTAATGCATAGTATGGCAATTTTGACATAATTTTTATAATGCCAGTCTTATCAAGACTTCTGCCTTCATCCTTAGTCATGTCTGACTCTTTGCTACCCCATGGATTATAGCCCACCAGGCTCCATTGTCCATGGGATTCTCCAGGCAAGAATATTGGAGCAGGTTGCCATTTCTTCCTCTAGGGGATCTTCCCAACCCAAAGATCAAACCTGTGTCTCTTGCGTCTCCTGCTTGGCAGGTGGATTCTTTACCACTGCGCCACCTGGGAAGCCCTATTAAGGCAGATACTTACTACATTAAACAGTTGTTTAAAAAAAAAAAAAAAAGGCCCAGTAAGCCTACAATTCAGTAACAGTTTAATGGATTGACTTCCATAATTCCAAGATGCTAAAGCGAAATATATTTAGTGGTACCATGCCATACTCTCCTCTTCATTATGTACAGAGAACACAGTCTTCAAGTGTAGAAAGAAAGAACGTTTCTTTGCCAATTTCTGCATTTATTTTCATGTCTATTGATTCTGACACTTTTCAATCTTCTGCAGATTCTGACTCTTTTTTTTATACGGATAAGCAGTTTAAAAGTCTAGTCCTTTCAGGAGAATCTAAATGACCCTAGGTCTTGGCCTAGGAAGTGCCAGGTGAAGAATACAGGAGTAGGGACCTTGCATCATGCTGGTCATGCAAGAGTAGGGAATATTCAAACTCTCCATCCTGCAAATGGAGTCACAAAGGCTGTTTCTCCTCATGGATAGGAAAACTGGGATTATTACTGTTATAATTTTAAGAAATTAGACAAATTCATTACAGACTCTCAGAAAACTATAACAAAAAATTAAGGGTAATTTATTGCATTAACTATTTTAATCTAATATTCAACCTAACACTCAGAGAACATGTCCTCAGTGCTTTTGGGCAACAGTTTTTTAATTGAGGTCTGAAGAACTCTCTTTCTGTACATCTTTCAGGTCTAAATAGCTATACTTGCAATGAATATGCACCAGTGTCTTTTACCTTCCTTCCATTTCAGCAGATTATAGCTAAAAAGCAGTCATAATTCCCAGGCACTAAAGGATGGGTTTTAACTAGAATTTTACGGGCTATAAATTATTGAAAAAATAGGCCACTACATTTCACTAAAATTGGAAAAGTTTAGGAGAGTAAAATTCTTACCCAAATCTTAAGTGTCAGTGATACCCCACTGCCCTGCAGAAGCTTGAAGTATACATCATGTGTCTTACAAGGAAAGAAAGTTCTGTGGTTTTTCTGTTTTCCGTTGCACTCTAGGGTGATCTGAGCATCGGTTAAAAGTTCCTGTCAAAAATAAATACTGAGAGTTCAAGAGTTCATCATCTCTAAAAGACCCAATGAAGAAAAATTTTCTTCTTTGGGCATGCAGTAAAACGGGTTTTCCAGGTGGCCCAGGGGTAAAGAATTCGCCTGCTAATACAGCAGACATGGATTCAATCCCTGGGTCAGCAACATCCCCCAGAAAAGGAAGTAGCAACCCACTCCAGTATTCTTGCCTGGGAAATCCCATGGACAGAGGAGCCTGCAGGGCTACAGTCCATGGGGTCCCAAAAGAGTTGGACACCACATAACAGCTAAACAGAGCTGTTAGGCATTCTGGTTATGTCTTTTAAGCCTTCTAATTTCTGATCTTTTCTGGAAAGACGACGTAAAGAGAGAAACTTCAACCTCCTATATTCTAATATGTTGTATTCTAGTTGACACCTCTCTTCTCACATGGACCTCTACTAGATGGAAATTATTGTCCCTGATAACTTTGGATGTTTTCACATTTGTTGTGTAACAGGTGGATAAGAGGAGCAATTAGATCAGCTGTGAGGAGTAATCTTCATGCAAATTTCCCCCCAAATTTCAAAATATTATCACCAAGAATTTATCACTAGATAATTTTAAACATCTAGTTTTAGGTTATCACTCAGTTACTCCGTCACCCATCCTTCCAGACTTGAACAAGTCTTCCTTAATCTCTTTGGTCTCAATTTTCTCACTAAGAAATGAGAAGCTCAGTGGTTCTCAGAGCCTTTAATTTTGATGTGTCAATAGAACTGAATTAGCAACACTGATACACAAATTCACCAGATAGGGCCAGGTTATAGTATTTGTAAATAAATGAGTATTGGTAAGGGAATAACTGGAATTTAAATCATTTTTTTGTTTTTTGTTTTTTAATGGTAAGGGTTGGCTTTAGAAAGTACTTCTAGGGTAGTCTTTTTAAAAGAAAAAAATATATTTTAATAAATGACTATTTCAGCAGTTTATAAATACTCCAAATAAATTTTGGCATTAATTATTTGTAACATAGGTAAGACTTGATTCAGTGTGACTATTCACACCACACTGTATCAGATTCCTATATATATATATATATAAATATATATATATGTAAACTACTAATATTTTTTGATCCCCTAACATATGCCAAGGACTGTTCTAAATATGTTTCATGTACTAACTCATGAAACATACTATTATTTCTCAAATACTATAGGGTCAGTACAATTGTTATTTTTATTTTACAGATGAACCAACCAGGAATAGAGCTTAAATTACTTGTTCAAGATTAAACAGTTATAGTAGAAGAGCAAGGGCTTTTATCCCACAGTCTGGCCTCAGATTCTGTTTATGAATATCCCACTATTCTGCCTTTCTCAACCAATTTGAGCAAAGTCCTTGAGTAGAGGGTATAGTCTGTTGAAAAGACAAATAAGGATTATATTCAAACACAAAACAGAATGTCTATTCTCTCCCTTACCATCTTCCTCGGAAGAAAAATGTCACACAGAATAAAAATGTCTTGTCAGTCTGCTTATTCTTACCCTTTTTCTTTCTTTTTTCCCTTAAACATCAGCTGAATGTTTTTTATATCTTCCCCACCTGTCCTTTTCCCACCTCCCAAATCTTTTTTATTCTTCCCCGGAGGCTATATGTCCTTCACTTTTGAGTTTCTCTGATTCCTCTAGCTTGTTCAGTACTGCATCTTCACATATACAAAACATAGCTCAATGTGAAGAGAGCCCCCGAAAGAGCTTTTTAGAGCAAGGCTGAACAAGCATATTACCTTAATACTTATTGTCCCTGTGCTTTATTGACTATGCCAAAGCCTTTGACTGTGTGGATCACAATAAACTGTGGAAAATACTGAAAGAGATGGGAATACCAGACAACCTGACCTGCCTCTTGAGAAACCTAAATGTAGGTCAGGAAGCAACATTTAGAACTGGAAATGGAGCAACAGACTGGTTGCAAATAGGAAAAGGAGTATGTCAAGGCTGTATATTGTCACCCTGCTTATTTAACTTATATGCAGAGTACATCATGAGAAATGCTGGGCTAGAAGAAAGACAAGCTGGAATCAAGATTGCCAGGAGAAATATCAATAACCTTAGATATGCAGATGACACCACCCTTATGGCAGAAAGTAAAGAGGAACTAAAAAGCCTCTTGATGAAAGTGAAAGAGGAGAGTGAAAAGTTGGCTTAAAGCTCGACATTCAGAAAACTAAGATCATGGCATCTGGTCCCATCACTTCATGGGAAATAGATGGAAAAACAGTGGAACCAGTGTCAGACTTTATTTTTCGGGGCTCCAAAATCAATGCAGATGGTGACTGAAGCCACAGAATTAAAAGACACTTACTCCTTTGAAGGAAAGTTATGACCAACCTAGATAGCATATTAAAAAACAGAGATATTACTTTGCCAAAAAAGGTCTGTCTAGTCAAGGCTATGGTTTTTCCAGTGGTCATGTATGGATGTGATAATTGGACTGTGAAGAAAGCTGAGTGCTGAAGAATTGATGCTTTTGAAATGTGGTGTTGGAGAAGACTCTTGCGAGTCCCTTCGACTGCAGGGAGATACAACCAGTCCATCTTAAAGGAGATCAGTCCTGGGTGTTCACTGGAAGGACTGATGCTGAGGCTGAAACTCCAATACTTTGGCCATCTCATGCAAAGAGTTGATGCATTGGAAAAGACCCTGATGCTGGGAGGGATTGGGGGCAGGAGGAGAAGGGGACGACAGAGGATGAGATGGCTGGATGGCATCACTGACTCGATGGACATGAGTTTGGGTGAACTCCAGGAGTTGGTGATGGACAGGGAGGCCTGGTGTGCTGCAGTCCATGGAGTCACAAAGAGTCGGACACGACTGAGCAACTGAACTGAACTGAACTGATACCTATATAGCTTCAAGTATAGGTGTCATAAGGGTAATTCAGTTGTCAGTCATTTGAAATTTTATGGGTTTATCCATCCTAAAATTTCAATCTTAAGGTTTACTTCCAGTTCTAGAATTCCCAAGATGATGAAAATATAGAACTGTTTAGGGCCAGTTTTTTTGGGCCTGTGTCATCTAGGCTGCTAAGTCGCTTCAGTCGTGTCCGACTCTGTGCGACTCCATAGACAGCAGCCCACCAGTCTCTGCCGTCCCTGGGATTCTCCGGGCAAGAACACAGAGAAGCAGTAAGTTCTGGCTACCATCTCGTTTTTCTGAAAACTTACAGTAACAGGTCAAAAGATAATGCCTGCTTTGAAAAACATGTAAGTTATGGTTTGCTTTCACATGTAAAAATTTCTATCTTTCACTCTAACTCTCAAGATGAACTGAACTTCTTACTCTGCTCCTGACTATTTAGGGTAGGCGGAACTGCAGCCTAAAAAGAGGTGGCCTAAGAAAACTGGTTTGTCTTAGAAGGAAAATAAAAAAAAATGAATTGGGTTTATAGAGGAAGCAACCTGGAGATTATACACTGAATTTTAGAGCTGTCAGATCAGATCAGATCAAATCAGTCGCTCAGTCATGTCCAACTCTTTGTGACCCCATGAATCCCAGCACGCCAGGCCTCCCTGTCCATCACCAACTCCCGGAGTTCACTCAGACTCATGTCCATCGAGTAGTGATGCCATCCAGCCATCTCATCCTCTGTCGTCCCCTTCTCCTTCTACCCCCAATCCCTCTCAGCATCAGGGTCTTTTCGGATGAGTCAACTCTTCGCATGAGGTGGCCAAAGTACTGGAGTTTCAGCTTTAGCATCATTCCTTCTAAAGAAATCCCAGGGCTGATCTCCTTTAGAATGGACTGGTTGGAT
>NW_011494903.1:2881609-2892820 GCF_000754665.1 Bison bison bison
TCCAAGGAGTAAGCGTCTTTTAATTTCATGGCTGCAGTCACCATCTGCAGTGATATTGGAGCCCAGAAAAATAAAGTCTGACACTGTTTCCACTGTTTCCCCATCTATTTCCCATGAAGTTATGGGACCGGATGCCATGATCTTCGTTTTCTAAGTGTTGAGTTTTAAGCCAACTTTTTCACTGTCCACTTTCACTTTCATCAAGAAGCTTTTGAGTTCCTCTTCACTTTCTGCCATAAGGGTGGTGTCATCTGCATATCTGAGATTATTGATAATTCTCCTGGCAATCTTGATTCCAGCTTGTGCTTCTTCCAGTCCAGCGTTTCTCATGATGTACTCTGCATATAAGTTAAATAAGCAGGGTGACAATATACAGCCTTGACGTACTCCTTTTCCTATTTAGAAGCAGTCTGTTGTTCCATGTCCAGTTCTAACTGTTGCTTCCTGACCTGCATACAAATTTCTCAAGAGGCAGGTCAGGTGGTCTGGTATTCCCATCTCTTTCAGTATTTTCCACAGTCTATTATGATCCACATAGTCAAAGGCTTTGGCATAGTCAATAAAGCAGAAATAGATGTCTTTCTGGGACTCTCTTGCTTTTTCCATGATCCAGCGGATGTTGGCAATTTGATCTCTGGTTCCTCTGCCTTTTCTAAAACCAGCTTGAACATCAGGAAGTTCACAGTTCACATATTGCTGAAGCCTGGCTTGGAGAATTTTGAGCATTACTTTACTAGTGTGTAAGATGAGTGCAATTGTGCGATAGTTTGAGCATTCTTTGGCATTGCCTTTCTTTGGGATTGGAATGAAAACTGACCTTTTCCAGTCCTGTGGCTACTTCTGAGTTTTCCAAATTTGCTGGCATATTGAGTGCAGCACTTTCACAGCATCATCTTTCAGGATTTGGAATAGCTCAACTGGAATTCCATCACCTCCACTAGCTTTGTTTGTAGTGATGCTTTCTAAGGCCCACTTGACTTCACATTCCAGGATGTCTGGCTCTAGGTCAGTGATCACACCATCGTGATTAACTGGGTCGTGAAGATCCTTTTTGCACAGTTCTTCTGTGTATTCTTGCCATCTCTTCTTAATATCTTCTACTTCTGTTAGGTCCATACCATTTCTGTCCTTTATCGAGCCCATCTTTGCATGAAATGTTCCTTTGGTATCTCTGATTTTCTTGAAGAGATCTCTTAGAGCTGTGAAGCTTCGCTATTTCAAGAATAGTACATTTGAAATTAGCCTTTTAGTGGAGTGACAAAACTCTTAAAATGGCTTGAAGCTAAATTTTAAGTGGGCAACTAACAAAGAACTTATAAAATTGAGTTACAATTTATTATCTCCAATATGAAATTAGTAACTGATTTTATTCTTCCCAAACTTTAGAGGATGAATTAATCAGCACCTGCTCCTACGTGAGTATGTGAGCTCATGTTTGCTAATAGAAGGAAGAGGGATACGTCAGGATGACTCACCATCGGTGCAAGACATTTCACTTTTGCCTTGAGACAAGGGTGAAACGCAGATGAGTTTGCATCTGAACACACTGCTGATTAATCTCTATGATGACATTTAAATCATCACTCTGCATTGTGAATGCTTGAATAAAAGCTTTATTTTCTAGAGATGGAACTCATCTCTTTTTTTCCCCCACATATTCATTGAACTTACAGAGTCTATTAGAAGTTAACTATTGGGAATAAACTGTAAAAGATGCCAGGAAAATTTATATCTGTAAGGAACTGAAATATAATAGGTGGATTAGAAAAATATACATGAAAAGTCAAATACAAATAGAATAATCCAATTCAGTGATACTTCACAGTTCTTGGAACTTTTCTTATCTGGGTAGATAAAATTGCTGGTTTGCTAAGGATAAACAAGAAAAAAAAAAAGTAGCCAAATTAGATGCCAAATAGTAAGTACTTAAACACACATATTTTGTTCCTGGATACCTCCCCAGATTTTCACTCAGAACCTAGATGTTCTTAGCTTGCATATATCAATAAGTTTGATCATATCTTCTTCCAGCCCTTAGCAGATTAAAAGTAACCAATTAGAAAGCGGAGGACATTTATGTGTAAGAACTTTAAGAATATTAAGGAGTAAAAGTAGATTACTTAGCAATCAGACAATAAGCAGAATAATTTTATTTAAATGCTCACAAGAATCACATACAAAACACTCCTGCAGCTTCCCATAGGCCAAGCAGAATCAATGTTTTAGAGCAGCATCTAGAAATGTATAGGTATAACTGTGACCTCAGTTATCAGTAAGAGGTTTAAAGATTCCTCTAGGTGTGAATTTACTTGAAAGGTTTTTAATTTTTAAATATATTATTTTAATTATTGATATTTATTTAACTAAATCTTTACTTATCTCAAAGGCTGCATTCTCCAAAATGACTTTTTAATAAATTTAATTTAAGATGAAAATATAAGAGTGATCACAAGGCACTGTGTAAATAAAGAATCAAGTATGTAGCAGTCATAGTATTCTTGTTAGAGCCAGAATCGTCTCTAACAGATGCTATACCTGGGATTACATTTAAAATTAAGCACAATTTTGCCACGTTGCTCAGTAGCACTTTCAGCTAAATTTTTCTAGAAATACCATAAGAAGCACTGAAGAAAGGGTCTAAAATGAACCTCTCAGGACCAGCTGTGAGGTATGAGATTGAACAATTTCAGAGACTCCTATAATTCTCCTTGGTGGGAAAGAGGGGCATCACCTACTACAACTATGAGAACAGATGTAAAGCAATGATCTCTAAACTTTAGTTGCTTCCAGAGTTGCATCTCTAACCTTACCCATTTCCTCCTGGGAAATAATTATTTCAATGGAGAATAGAAGGAATATCTATAATCTGTATCTTTGTCTAAGATGTCAAAGATGATTCATTCTTCTAAATCAGAGAAAGCCAGAGAATTGTAAGCAATCATATCTCTTTAGCCAGACAATTGACTAGCTGATGCTCCCAAGGGAGGCTCACGAATGATCATTTCCAGCATCCCCTTTTTGAAGTTTCTGGTATTAATTTCTCCCAGAGGATCTTGTGGCCTTGGCAGCTGGATAACTGTGATTCTGTCTCAATTATCCCAATCTATTTTTTTTTTTATTGGGATATAGCTGCTTTACAGTGTTAGTTTCTGTTGTACAATGAAGTGAATCAGCTATATGTACACATAAATCCTCCCTGTTGGATCTCCTTCGCCACCGCATCCCATTCATCGAGGTCGTCACAGAGCACACAGCTGAGCCCCCTGTACTAGGCAGCAGGTTCTCACCAGCTGTTTCCTTTGCATGTGGCACTGCACATACGTCAACCCCAACCTCCCAGTCCACCCCTCAACTACCCCTAGGGTCCACATGTTCATTCCCTAAGTCTTCATCTCTATTCTTGTCCTGCAAATAGGTTCATCTGTATCATTTTTCTAGGTCCCATACATATGTGTTCATATATGATATTTGTTTCTCTCTTCCTGACTTACTTTCTTCTGTATGACAGACTCTAGGCCCACAGACCTAAGTCTCTACCAAAGACCCAATGTCATTCTTTTTTATTGGTGAGTAATATTGCCTTGTGTATACATACCACATCTTCTCTATCCATTCATCTATTAATAGACATTTAAGTTGCTTCTCTGGGAGAAGGCAATGGCACCCCACTCCAGTACTCTTGCCTGGAAAATCCCATGGACAGAGGAGCCTCGTGGGCTGCAGTCCATGGGGTCGCGAAGAGTCGGACACGACTGAGCAACTTCACTTTCACTTTTCGCTTTCATGCATCGGAGAAGGAAATGGCAACCCACTCCAGTGTTCTTGCCTGGAGAATCCCAGGGATGGGGGAGCCTGGTGGGCTGCTATGGGGTCACACAGAGTCGGATACGATTGACGCGGCTTAGCAGCAGCAGTAGCAGCAGCAGCAGGTTGCTTCTCCATGTCCTGACTATTGTAAATAGTGCTGCAATGTGATTAATTATTAGAGAAAAAGCAGATGAAGACTACAATAAGGTATCACCTCACACTAGTCAGAATCAGTTCAGTTCAGTCGCTCAGTCGTGTCCGACTCTTTGTGACCCCATGAACCACAGCACACCAGGCCTCCCTGTCCATCACCAACTCCCAAGTGCACCCAAACCCATGTCCATCAAATCGGTGATGCCATCCAGCCATCTCATCCTCTGTCGTCCCCTTCTCCTCCTGCCCCTAATCCTCCCCAACAACACGGTTTTTTCAAATGACTCAGCTCTTTGCATCAGGTGGCCAAACTACCAGAGTTTCAGCTTCAACATCAGTCCTTCCAATGAACACCCAGGACTGATCTCCTTTAGGATGGACTGGGTGGATCTCCTTGTAGTCCAAGAGACTCTCAAGAGTCTTCTCCAACACCACAATTCAAAAGCGTCAATTCTTCAGTGCTCAGCTTTCTTTATAGTCCAACTCTCACATCCATACATGACTGGTGGAAAAACCATAGCCTTGACTAGAAGGACCTTTGTTGGCAAAGTAATGTCTCTGCTTTTTAATATGCTATCTAGGTTGGTCATAACTTTCCTTCCAAGGAGTAAGTGCCTTTTAATTTCATGACTGAAATCACCATCTGCAGTGATTTTGGAGCCCAAGAAAAGAAAGTCAGCCACTGTTTCCACTGTTTCCCCATCTATTTGCCATGAAGTGATGGGACCAGATGCCATGATCTTAGTTTTCTGAATGTTGATCTTTAAGCCAACTTTTCACTCTCCTCTTTCACTTTCATCAAGAGGCTCTTTAGTTCTCCTTCACTTTCTGCCATAAAGGTGGTGTCGGGCCATCATCAAAAAATCAACAAAAAATAAATGCTGGAGTGGGCATGAAGAAAAGGGAACCCTCTTGCACAGCTGGTAGGAATGTAAACTGATACAGCCACGATGGAGAACAGCTGCTACTGCTAAGTTGCTTCAGTCGTGCCCCACTCTGTGTCAAAAACAAATGAATTAACAGTTACTATCAGAGGATTTCTTTGATTTAATTTCAGCAGCATTGATGGCATACTGTATTTTTTTTGAAGTATGATCAATTTATAATGTTATGTTAGTTTATGTTAGTTTCAGGTGTGCAATGTAGTGATTCAATATTTTATAGATTATATTCCATTTAAACTTATAAAACATTGGCTAAATTCCCTGTGCTATACAATATATCCTTGTAGCTTATTTTATACTTATTGTACACCATTCTCTTTAAGACATATCTTAAAAAAAAGTTGTGTTGAGAACTACTTTAAAGCAATATGCTTCTGCCACACCTGACCATTTCTGTTTCAAAAAAAAAGTTGAAGATTAGAAAAGGAACAGCGATTTTATGCATTTTTGTTACTTTGATAGCTATTACAGGGCCTTATAATTTAATGCAAATGTCTGTGTCACTGACTCAATTTAGTTAATTCATTTCTGTTTGTTCAGATATAAAGTGCTGTATTCTTCTATGCTTGTGAAATTCATTATTTCTAGGAGGAAATCAAGTGGGTACATAAAAAGAAGACAGAGGAGGAAAAAAGTCAGCTTTTGTAAAAACACTACAGATTTTATTAAGCTCTCAGAAATTTTTCATATAGTTTTAATATGAATTTTGAGGAATGCTTATAATGATTTTACTTCTTATTTGTTGTTTAATCATAACTGTAAAATTGTTCTCACGTGAGAAACTCATCAATGTCTAACTCTCAAACTATTTTCTTGACATTTTTATTTATTTTCTGCTTGGTAACATGACTTAAAAGCCTAAAGAAAAAAAATTAGCTAAAACATACTCATATCTGATGATAAAACATAAAATTTATATTTTAATAAAACATTGTGTACTCAGTCACTAAATTGTGTCTGACTCTTTGCAACTCCACAGACTATAGCCTCAGGCTCAGACTCTGTCCATGGGATTTCCCAGGTAAGAATACTGGAGTACTGTTATATTAAGAGAGAGTGGCCTTTAATTCTAATTTTTATATTAACATATTTGGGGACCAAGTTAATTTTCTTAAAATAACACAGTACTACTTACATAATAAAAGTCAATGGTTAGATGAAATTTAATACAAAATAAAATTTATGGAAAATACATGTAAGAAATACACTTGTGATATGCTAATATATTTTTATTTAGTTATGTGTCTATTGCACTAATTAGGAGCACATAAGTACTTGGGCGGGGGCATATTTTTAGGATTTTTAACAGTATATTGAAACTCTGAAGGCTAAGAATGCCTTTTATTTCACTGGAATCTAATTCCAAATATAGTACTTGATAGATTATATGAACCTGGTAGAATGGCTGTGTTTTCAATGACTATACCTGCCAAGATAATTTTTTAAAAATGAATTCATTACTCACTTATTCATCCTTTTATCAGTGGAAACATATTTCTTGAATATATTCTATATGCCAGACTTCATATTTTATGTTAGAAAAAAAAGAATAAAAATGACATGCTTAAACTGTTCAGCAGAGAAGGCAATGGCACCCCACTCCAGTACTTTTGCCTGGAGAATCCCATGGATGGAGGAGCCTGGTAGGCTGCAGTCCATGGGGTCGCTAAGAGTCGGACACGACTGAGCGACTTCACTTTCACTTTTCACTTTCATGCATTGGAGAAGGAAATGGCAACCCACTCCAGTGTTCTTGCCTGGAGAATCCCAGGGACGAGGAAGACTGGTGGGCTGCCATCTATGGGGTCGCACAGAGTCGGACACAACTGAAGCGACTTAGCAGCAGCAAACTGTTCAGAATTCTTAAGATAAAGACAAAAAAATGATCAATTTTCCAAGCCTTTCTGTCAGTTTAGAAGAATCTTGATACAAAAACAGAGTAAGAACAGCATAAACAAAAAGATACTCTAAAGTCATTCATAAATAAACAAAAATTATAAGTAAGAATTAAGCACACACAAAAATCATTAAGCAATGATATATTGAATGAATAATTTACCATGGACAGGGTCTATCTGAAAAAATACAAGCATTTTAAACATTAGAAAATCTAGTGCTGCAACTTACTACCTTATTTTACCATGTTACCAAATGGAAAAAAATATTAATATAAAATGCTTTGTAAAAGATTATATAAAACCATCAACATAAAAGAGTCTAGGAAGATAACAATACATGTACATGTATTTGGTTGGCAAAAAGTTTGGGTTTTTTCTGTAACATCTTGTGAAATATATATGTATCTCTGTGTGTATATTTATTAATCTATAAATGAATTAGTAGAAAATGAAGATGTTTAAAAATTATGATGAGAAACATACACTGATACCATATTCAGAAGACATGAAGGAGAAGTTAGATTAACTTGCTTGAAAGTTAAAGATGAAAAACATTTCATATAGGGAAAGATACTTAAGTTAAAATGCCAAGTTATAGACTATTGTTTCAGGATAAGATGGAGTAAACACTCCTTTATCTTCCATTGAACTCAGTTATAAAACTTGGACAGAATGTGTGACCAGCTCTTTGAGAACTCTAAGAAGTAAATATAAGAAGGCAGTTGGGGAAGAAAAACAAAATTCAGAGTACCCCTGAGACAGCTGTGAGTTTGTCATTGTTTTCATCCTCTGATATGCCCTGGCCAGAACTCTGCACATTTCAAACCCAGAAATGAATACTCTGGAGAAGACAAATCTAGGAGAAACTTTCCAGTTCTAGTTAAAGGAACAAGAGAGAAAACTCTTAAAATTCAGATACGGCTGTAGGCAGGGAGGAGATTTCCTGAATTTTTTTCCCCTTCTTTATCTCCATTATTTAGGGAAAATGGTAGTAATATGTGGTTTTAAAATTATTGATCTATCATTTATATTATTGGTATTAATTATTCCTTGAAGAAAAAAAAAAGTTATTTCCTTGGAGAAAATGTGGCATAAAAATCACATTGTTCTAGAAATATCAATGGCTTTTCCAAGACGTTGTTGTTCAATCACTCAGTCATGTCTGACTCTTTGCAACCCTATGGACTGCAGCACACTAGGCTTCCCTGTCCTTCACTATCTCACAGACTTTGTTCAAACTCATGCCCATTGAGTCAATGATGCCATCCTCTGTCACCCACTTCTCCTCCTGCCCTCAATCTTTCCCATCAACAGGGTCTTTTCCTACTCCAATGAGTTGGCTCTTCTCATCAGGTGGCTGAAGTATTGGAGCTTCAGCTTCAGCATCAGTTCTTCCAATGAATATTCAGGGTTGATTTTCTTTAGGATTGACTGATTTGTTCTCCTTGCAGTCCAAGAGACTCTCATGAGTCTTCTTCAGCACCACAGTTCAAAAGCATCACTTCTTCAGCACTCATCCTTCTTTATGGACTAACTCTCAGATCTGTACATGACTACTGAGAAAACCATAGCTTTGACTAGACAGACCTTTGTCAGGAAAGTGATGTCTCTGCTTTTTAATACACTGTCTAGGTTTGCCACAGCTTTTCTTCCAAGGAGCAAGCATTTTTTAATTTTATGGCTGCAGTCACCATCCTCAGTGATTTTGGAGCCAAAGAAAATAAAATCTGTCATTGTTTCCATTGTTTCCCTATTTGCCCTGAAGTGATGGGACTGGATTCCATGATCTTTGTTTTTGAATGTTGATTTTTAAGCCAGCTTTTTCACTCTCCTCTTTCACTTTCATCAAGAGGCTCTTTAGCTCTTTAGTTCCTCTTCTCTTTCTGTCATACCTGAGGTTATTGATATTTCCCCCAACAATCTTGATTCCAGCTTGAGCTTCATCCAGCCCAGTATTTTGCATGATGTACTCTGCGTATAAGTTAAATAAGCAGGCTGACAATATACAGCCTTGACATTCTCCTTCCCAATTTTGCACCAGTTTATTGTTCCCTGTCCAGTTTTGACTATTGCTTCTTGACCTGCATACAGATTTCTCAGGAGGTAGGTAAGGTGATCTGGTATTCCCATCTCTAAGAATTTTCCAGTTTGTTGTGACCCTATAGTCAAAGTCTTTAGTGTAGTCAATGAAGCAGAAGTAGATGTTTTTTTGGAATCCCCTTGCTTTTTTACGATCCAATGGATGTTGGCAATTTGATCTCTGATTCCTCTGCCTTTTCTAAATCCAGCTTGAATATCTGGAAGTTCTCACTTCACGTACTGTTGAAACTTCGGTTGGAGAATTTTGATCATTACCTTGCTAGCATGTAAGATGAGTGCAATTGTGCAGTAGTTTGAATATTCTTTGGCATTGCGCTTCTTAGGGATTGGAATAAAAACTGACCTTTTCCAGTCCTATGGCCACTGCTGAGTTTTCCAATTTGCTGGCATATTGAAGCATTCCGTATGCATCTTTTAGGATTTGAAATAGCTCAACTGGAATTCCATCACCTCCACTAGCTTTGTTCATAGCAATGCTTCCTAAGGCCCACTTGAGTTTCCAAGACATAACGTTTCAAATATTAAAGTACACGGTAAGCAGACAAATAAGGAGAAGGTAACATGCCTCCTATGTACGCTGCAATATTTAAATCATAAAATAACCTCCACTAAGTACAACTGGCAAGTGAGAAACCAGTAGGAGCCAAAACTTAAAGGGAGGGATGTTTCCTCTCCTTCGGCTGAAGTGTGGCTCCAAGACAGTGTCACCAGACCTGTTGTGATTATTTTTTTCTTCTTCCTCTGTCTTGCTCTGCATAACCCTGAACAAGGTACAAAGGGGGCGGTTTCTGGTTGAAGTCTGGAAAGAGCAGCCTGAGGAATGGGAGCATGCCTGGGAGATAATAAACAGAAAAGCTTGGGATGGTCACTCTGCCAAGTTGTTTGTGAAGTCTGTGTGTTGTATCAGAAGGATGTGGGATGACATCTTTAAAATGTTGAAAGGAAAGAACTGATGACTCAGAACTCTATATCAGTGACAATGTCCCTCAGGACTTAAGATGAAATAAAGACATTCTCAGATGAACGCACACTATGAGTAGTTGTTGGCTGCAGAACTGCTTTAAAAAAATTGCTAAAGGAAGTTCTTCAGACAGAAGGGATATGATAGCAGAAGGAAACTTGGAACATCAGGAACGAAGACAGAGAAACACAAAGGGAAAATATCTGGGTATACATAGTATCTATTTTTCTCCTCTTGAATTTTGCAGAGTATGTTTGATAGTTGAAAGCATAAAATATAACATTCTCAGAAGGAAGTTTTCAATGTTTGTAGAGGTACTATGTTAAATAGCTGAAGCATAATATAGTTTTTATTTTGTAAACACCAATGTATTAAACTTGCTATACATTGAAGGATATAATATATATTTATATTTGAATTGTATGTATGAATTGGATGTTATAGCTAGTTTATAGTTTTCATTGCCTTGGAGGTATTTTCACTGAACAAGGTCAATTGGTTACCTCACTATCACAACCAATATAGTCCAAGGGATCATTTCTCCCCAAGTCTGAGCTGTACTTTATTATAGAAATCTGTATTTCTGTGACTCTTAAAGTTGGTGAGGTGGGATGAATGAACTTGCTTCCTGGGGCAATAAAGACTTTCTGTGCCTCAAAAAAAAAAGAGAAAGAAAGAAAGGGTGAAAAATGTAATATGTTAATAACTGAGAGAAGTTAAAGGGAATTTATAGTTTCCACATTTCAATTAGGTGATTATATATTAATTCTAAGTATTAATAGACTGTAAATAATAAGTATGAATTTATAAGAATTTAATAAGCATTCTTTAATTCCTAGAGTAAGCTCTAAAAAGTTATACAAATGTATATAGTCAAAATGATTATAAGAGTGATATTTTGAACAGTTAACAAGCAAAATATCAAAAGAAAAGATGAAAACATCAATTGCCAAATGATATTAAATTAGAACAAATATAAAATCTTTCTTCAGAGTCCCTGTGGAAGTTTCACGTAATATATCCTTGATATTTAAAAGACATTATCCAATATCTCTTTAGGGGTGGGTTCAACAAAGTCCAGTGAAACAAGTTGAATGAAATAGCTATAGGATTTTTTAAATGTTCCTATTATTACAGCTATTTGATTTATGAAAAAGGCAAATGGTATCATTTCAACATCAACTAGTCACATTCAGTTCAGTTCAGTTCAGTCGCTCAGTCATGTTTGACTCTTTGCGACCCCGTGAATCGCAGCACGCCAGGCCTCCCTGTCCATCACCAACTTCCGGAGTTCACTCAGACTCACGTCCATTGAGTCAGTGATGCCATCCAGCCATCTCATCCTCTG
>NW_011494903.1:2892920-2896550 GCF_000754665.1 Bison bison bison
CTCACGTCCATTGAGTCAGTGATGCCATCCAGCCATCTCATCCTCGGTCGTCCTCTTCTCCTCCTGCCCCCAATCCCTCCCAGCATCAGAGTCTTTTCCAATGAGTCAGCTCTTCGCATGAGGTGGCCAAAGTACTGGAGTTTCAGCTTCAGCATCAGTCCTTCCAAAGAAATCCCAGGGCTGATCTCCTTCAGAATGGACTGGTTGGATCTCCTTGCAGTCCAAGGGACTCTCATATTAAATAATACTAAATACTCATTACTATTTCCTTTGAATAATCAGCTGAAAAAGGAGGAGACTGAGGGCAGGAGAAATGGGCGACAGGCTGAGATGGTTGAATGGCATCACAAGCTCAATGAACACGAGTTTGAGCAAACTCTGGGAGACAGTAAAGGACAATGAAGCCTGGCATGCTGCAGTCCATAAGGCTGCAAAGAGCAGACACAACTTTGTCACTGAACAACAACAAAAAATTTGGTGTGTGCTGGGCTCAATTTGAGAAATTAATATTATAATTTATTAAAATTTTCTTTGTTTTACATGGGAAATTGAATGCTACATTTTATTTTTAGTTTTATCTCATTAATGATTAATACTTTTACATTAAACAGGAAAGTTTCTGCTGCTACTGTTGCTAAGTTGCTTCAGTCGTGTCCGACTCTGTGCGACCCCATAGACAGCAGCCCACCAGGATCCCCTGTCCCTGGGATTCTCCAGGCAAGAACACTGGAGTGGGTTGCCATTTCCTTCTCCAAAGTATGAAAGTGAAAAGTGAAAGTGAAGTCGCTCAGTCGAGTCCGACTCTTCCCGACCCCATGGACTGCAGCCTACCAGGCTCCTCCGTCCATTGGATTTTCCAGGCAAGAGTACTGGTGTGGGTTGCCATTGCCTTCTCCAAAGTTTCTACTAGATGCTTTATATTCTGTGACTACGCTAAGGACAACATGTAAACTTCATGGAGTAACTGGAACTCTCATACACTTCTGGTGAGACGTATACTTTGAAAAGTGGTACTGAAAAGTGATACTTTGAAAAACCGTTGGCAGCATCTACGAAATGCATACAAACTCTAGATATGAGTTTTTTCTTTCTGTGTACCAAATTACCACAAACTGTCACTTTAAATACAACCATTCTCAGCTCAGGGCTCTGCAGATCAGAAGTCCAACGCAGTTGGCTCCAGTCCTCCTTGTATGATGAGCCCTGTATCATCAAACCAGCAGTGATGCAGCAAGTATTTCGTAAGCTTCAAATCTCCCTGACTTCCTTTTTTGCTCCTGGAGAAAACTCTTTGCTTTAAAAGCAAATGATATGCTTAGATTAGCCCCACCTGGGTATCTCCCTAGCGTAAAACCCACGTGGATAATCCCCCTTTCACTAGGGCCTGGAATCATGGAGGACTTTTTTAGTACTCTCTCTCCCTCCTCAGTCCCAGTCCTAGATATATACCCAAAAGAAATGTATACATACATTCACCAAAATAACTTGTACAAGAATGCTACTAGTTAGAATATTCATATCAGCAACAGAAGAAATACAGGACATAAATTCTTCAAGATTTTCACATACAACAGTGACCAGTGGGACAGCTGTGTAAAAGATATTTCCTAAGCCATACGTTCACTATTTCTCTTAGAAAAGACTTTCTAGGTCAATTTCTGTGGACACAATTGAGAGGCTGCTGACATCTGTGTAAAGGTTTGCATTTTACATATAAAACTGTCATGAAGGAAAATATCCTTATGTTTTTAAGCTTCTATTTGTGGTTGTGCTTTGTAAAGCCTTTCCCCAATTTTTAACCCTAATTAGCTTACAAACAGAATCAAATTGGCTTTGGAAATAAAGCATATGTTTTGATATGATTAATTTCACTGAAATTCTGTGGAATTTCACTGGAATTAGCATTTGGGTTTATGCCTTTGGATTTTTTCCCTACACACACACACACACACACACACACATGCACGCATGCACTTAGATGTGTAATATTTGACAATTTCAGAACCTTTTGTCAGGGAATTATTCCAAATTCTCTGTAAATAATTTTTAGACCCAAAACAGGACTTTCAAATTAGTTTAAAGAGAGAAAAAAATAACAATGTCTTTTTGCAGAAAACTTTTAGGAAATATTAGATTTTTTTCATGTTTCTTACCATGATTTGTTTAGTTATCTGAATGAAACATTTTTGTGTATGTTTTTTGTTTAAGAAAGCAAGGAATACTTGAAAAAATTGATTACAATATTCCAGAGGTGGTCTGGCCAAAGCAATAACAATAAGTCTAACATTTCAGCTATGGTTTTTCCAGTAGTCATGTATGGATGTGAGAGTTGGACCATAAAGAAAGCTCAGCACTGAAAAGTTCATGCCTTCAAACTGTGGTGTTGGAAAAGACTCTTGAGAGTCCCTTGGACAGCAAGGAAATCAAAGCAGTCAATCCTAAAGGAAATCAACCTGAATATTCATTGGAGGGACTGATGCTGAAACTCCAATAATTTTGGCCATGTGATGAGAAGAGCCAACTCATTGGAAAAGACCCTGATGCTGGGAAAGATTGAGGACAGGAGGAGAAGGGGGTGACAGAGAATGAGATGGTTGGATGTCATCACCAACTCAATGAACATGAGTTTGAGCAAACTCCAGGTGATAGCGAAGGATAGGGAAGCCTGTCATGCTGCAGTCCATGGGTTCACAAAGAGTCGTACATGACTGTGTGACTGAACAACAACAAAATAGTGATTTAAACCCTTCATTACTAGTATTTGTTGTTTTTATAGTTTTGTGATCATACTGTTTTTGTTTTCCCACTGCGGTTAATATTGTAGAAAGTGAACTGGGCAAAAGACATTCATTCTAGTCCCATCTCTGTCTCTTGGACAATAGTTTTCAAAGCCCTTGTTTCCTAATTTGTGTTCCTGACTATTTCACAAGATCATTGGAGGAAAAAATATAGTGACACACTTCCTTAAAATCTAAACAAAAGTAACACATGGTAAAGGTATAGTATCAGTAATGATAACACATACTTTTTTTTTCTTTGAAACTTTTCTCAGTGCTCTTCAAAAACACTTCATGTTCAGTGTCTTTGTCCACACAAGGGTATAACTTCATGAAATATTGTATAACTGTCTCTTAACATGTCTCCTTCTTAGGTCCAGGACTCTTTTCCATCATCTTATTCCTATTTTTTAGTCTCATCTTTCCAGGTTTGTAAAGTGTGCCCTAATCTCAAAGTCATAGTTTATTATTTATACTCTGTTTATTAGCATGGAGCTATGGAAGAAATCAGTTATGTTAGTTTCCTATCATTGTTGTGATAAATTACCACAAATTTAGTGGCTTAAAGCAGTGCAAAGTTATACTCTTTTAGTTCTAGAGATTAAAAGTCTGAAATTGGTCTCATTGGGCTAAAATTAAAGTTTTATCAGGACTGCATTCCTTCTGCAGTCTTTAGAGGAGAATCCATCCATCCCTGTTTTTCCGGCTTCTACAACCACCTGTATTGTTTGGTTTAGGGTCTCTTGTGCTGTCTTTCAGAGAAGGCAATGGCACCCCACTCCAGTATTCTTGCCTGGAAAATCCCATGGATGGAGGAGCCTGGTAGGCTGCAGTCCATGGGGTCGCTAAGAGT
>NW_011494903.1:2896650-2899861 GCF_000754665.1 Bison bison bison
TGGACACAACTGAGCGACTTCACTTTCACTTTTCACTTTCATGCATTGGAGAAGGAAATGGCAACCCACTCCAGTGTTCTTGCCTGGAGAATCCCAGGGACAGGGAGCCTGGTGGGCTGCCGACTATGGGGTCGCACAGAGTCGGGCATGACTGAAGCGACTTAGCAGCAGCAGCAGTAGTGTTATCTTTGGCTTCCTTGATGGCTCAAATGGTAAAGAATCTGTCTGCAATGCACTAGACATGGGTTCAATCCCTGGTTTGGGGAGATACCCTGGAAAAGGAAATGGCAACCCATTCCACTATTCTTGCCTGGAAAATTCCATGGACAGAGGAGCCTGATGAGCTACAGTTCATGTGTCACAAAGAGTTGGACACAACTGAGTGACTAACACTTTCACTGCATTCTTTGCAGCCAGCAGGGTGACATCTTCACATCTCTCTTTGACTCTACTCCTCTGCCTCTTTTATATACATTTAAAGCACTCTTGATTATATTGGGCCCCCCAGCTACTCCAGGATAATCTGTTTTAAGGTCAATTGATTAGCAATTTTAATTCCATCAGCAAATTTAATTTTTCTTTCTATGTAATTAACATATTCACAGGTTCTAGGGGTTAGAACATGGACACCTTTGGGAGACACTTAGTCTACACACCATACTGGTATTAATTTCTTTTTGTTTCTTTGTTTACTTGTTTTTTCATAAAAATGTTTTTGTTGGAAATTCCAGGCACCTCTTTTATTGTTAGCCATTTGTTCCTGTCATGATATTTTCCCTATAGTCACTAGCTTCTGAATTTTATTTGAGCATCTTCTCTCCTCTTTGCATTTACTTTAAAACTTCCTTTGGGCCAATGAATTACTTCCAGAGACTGAAGTTTTAAGAAAGACCTTGGGCTTCAGTCTTTCACTGGCCAACCATGTGTTTCTCATGTCTTACATTCTCTTTTTATGTTAAAGTACTAACATTTAGTGAAAAATAAAAATGACATTTTCATCATTCCTTGCCATTGTTCTGTTTCTTTTCAAAAGTTCAGAAACTCTTAAAAACCTTTATAGCCTTAATCACTTATTTTTGGGAAGTGTCAATCATAAATCTATAGACAAGAAGACAGTGGCAGACAGAAGTTTTAGTTAACTAACAATTTGCTTACACTCACATCCTATTTTTTCATTCCTGGTGGATTTGTGTCTGTGTGTGTGTCAGGGTAATACTAGTTTCTGTAATAAATAACCCTCAAATTTTTAGAGTCTCAACATATCATGTGAGAATTTTGTACTAAAATTGGCAGTCAGACTTGCCAATGTCTGATTGGCAAGTAACTTCTCTATGTGGTAATTCAGGGACTCAGATTCCTTCTACATTAGAGCTCCTTGATGGGGAAACTAGGGATATAATGCCCAGGAGTTTTTATGAAATGCCTGGGAGTAATATACATAATTTCCACTTGATTTTTATTGGTATACACTTGTCTATGGTCACAGAAAAAAGACTGGGAAACACAGTTCATGGATGGGCAACTGCTTGCCAGTGACAGCTCTATATTGTGTGAAAGAGAGTGCATGAACCTGGGTGGATCTCTAACCATCTCAACCTCAGTACACTTCTTGGCTGGCTCTGTTATCTCTCCATTCTCTCCATACTTTCCTCTCCACACTGTCCATCACTATCAGGATCTTTCTTAGTTCTCCATGTTTCTTCACTGGAAATTCTGTACTCTTCTCATAAGAATGAAGAGAGATTCATATACATGGGGTGGTTCTGGACATGTGGATTATATGTATCACTCCTGTATGATATATTCATTAGTGTATAGTACAATATGACTCTATTTTTAATTTCTATCTTTCTCCCAAATATTATCTCATAGAATATTAGATTTTTGCTTTCTTTAAATTCAGAAGCCTGGACTCCTCAATTGCAAGAAGACTTTCATATTTATCTTGTAGCTCCAACTGGGGTATCCTTCCTTCTCTCTTTTTCTTCCTACCATTTTCTCACCTTATACAGGGATCAGTCTTCTCCAAACTCTTCAAACTCTCATGCCTCTCATGCTTATTATGCTACTTTATATTGTATATCTGATATCAATTCATCCACTCTAATAAGTCAGATTATAGTAAAAGCATTTCCTTAAGACCTTACAATTCTTTCCCATGCAGAACACATAAATGTTCATTATTGCCTCTGGCAAGACATTTTGGAATATTTCCCTGGGCCTCTATGTGGTCAAGCTTGATTTCTCAACTATTTCTTGCATGATAACTCTTTTGGTCAATGACTTGCTGCATATAATTGCTAAAATTTTATGTGGGTGGTCAATCTCGAAGTTGCCCATTCTCTGAGTAAAAATAAGTTAAATAATAAGTTAAAACTGAGAAAACAGTACTTGCAAAATAGTTTAGGCTTCTATTTACTATGGTGGAATACAAAATTGGATTGATTATTTTCTCCGTGCTTGAAGTACGAAATTTCTTACTAGAGATTGTACATCTTATTGTCCTAGATTTTTCTATAAAACTGATCAGATTATGGCTCAGTACTATAAAATCTTAACATCATCTCCATCAAACATTTATAGATGTAGTTGTACAAAATTCTTTGTAAAAAGAATGGGAAAGACTAAAGATTTCTTCAAGAAAATTAGAGATACCAAGGGAACATTTCATGCAAAGATGGGCTCGATAAAGGACAGAAATGGTATGGACCTAACAGCAACAGAAGATATTAAGAAGAGGTGGCAAGAATACACAGAAGAACTGTACAAAAAAGATCTTTACGACCAAGATAATCACTATGGTGTTATCACTCACACCATAGTGTGGAATGTGAAGTCAAGTGGGCCTTAGAAAGCATCACTACGAACAAAGCTAGTGGAGGTGATGGAATTCCAGTTGAGCTATTTCAAATCCTGAAAGATGCTGCTGTAAAAGTGCTGCAGTCAATATGCCAGCAAATTTGGAAAACTCAGCAGTGGCCACAGGACTGGAAAAGGTCAGTTTTCATTCCAATCCCAAAGAAAGGCAATGCCAAAGAATGCTCAAACTATCGCACAATTGCACTCATCTCACACACTAGTAAAGTAATGCTCAAAATTCTCCAAGCCAGGCTTCAGCAATATGTGAACTGTGAACTTCCTGATGTTCAAGCTGGTTTTAGAAAAGGCAGAGGAACCAGAGATCAAATTGCCAACATCCGCTGGATCATGG
>NW_011494903.1:2899961-2901693 GCF_000754665.1 Bison bison bison
ACCTGCCTCTTGAGAAATTTGTATGCAGGTCAGGAAGCAACAGTTAGAACTGGACATGGAACAACAGACTGCTTCTAAATAGGAAAAGGAGTACGTCAAGGCTGTATATTGTCACCCTGCTTATTTAACTTATATGCAGAGTACATCTTGGAGAAATATCAATAACCTCAGATATGCAGATGACACCACCCTTATGGCAGAAAGTGAAGAGGAACTCAAAAGCCTCTTGATGAAAGTGAAAGTGGAGAGTGAAAAAGTTGGCTTAAAACTCAACACTTAGAAAACGAAGATCATGGCATCCAGTCCCATCACTTCATGGGAAATAGGGGAAACAGTGGAAACAGTGTCAGACTTTTTTTGCGGGGGGCTCCAAAATCACTGCAGATGGTGACTGCAGCCATGAAATTAAAAGATGCTTACTCCTAGGAAGGAAAGTTATGTCCAACCTAGATAGCATATTCAAAAGCAGAGACATTACTTTGCCAACAAAGGTCCATCTAGTCAAGGCTATGGTTTTTCCTGTGGTCGTGTATGGATGTGAGATTTGGACTGTGAAGAAGGCTGAGTGCTGAAGAATTGGAGAAGACTCTTGAGAGACCCTTGGACTGCAAGGAGATCCAACCAGTCCATTCTGAAGGAGATCAGCCCTGGGATTTCTTTGGAAGGAATGATGCTAAAGCTGAAACTCCAGTACTTTGGTCACCTCATGTGAAGAGTTGACTCATTGGAAAAGACTCTGATGCAGGGAAGGATTGGGGGCAGGAGAAGAAGAGGACGACAGAGGATGAGATGGCTGGATGGCATCACTGATTAGATGGATGTGAGTCTGAGTGAACTCCGGGAGTTTGTGATGGACAGGGAGGCCTGGTGTGTTGCGATTCATGGGGTCGCAAAGAGTTGGACACGACTGAGCGACTAAACTGAACTGAACTGAAGGGATTTCAAGATTTTTCAAAGCACTTGAAATCCTATTTTAAACTTATCTCAAGAAAGCAAAGCACATTGATCAAGATCATGGCTTCTGGAGTAAGGATGTCCAACATGTCATTTTCATGATCTTGAGAAAGTTTCTTAACCCTTAGTTGCCTCAGGATTTTTTTCTTTTAAATGAGGTGAAGCGTACTAGACCTTATCTTATAGGGTCATTATAAAAGTTAAGTTAATCTAATTGTTTCTAAAACAATGCCTGCTACTGGTAAGCACTGAATAATTACTTATTACTTAAAAAAACATAGTAAATTAGTTGATCACATATTTTTCTTCTTGAGTTCGAGGGGTTAAATATAACACTATGATCCCTCTTCATCCAAATTTCTGGCTGCTCAAGTCTAGTGAAGTCACTGAAGTACCTATTAAAATTATTAGCTGCCTAATATGGACTTTGCTATTTTTTAAAGTGTTATATTCTTCAGATCAGATCAGATCAGTCGCTCAGTCCTGCCCGACTCTTTGCGACCCCTTGAATCGCAGTACTCCAGGCCTCCCTGTCCATCACAAACTCCAGGAGTTCACTCAGACTCACGTCCATCGAGTCAGTGATGCCATCCAGCCTTCTCATCCTCTGTCGTCCCCTTCTCCTCTTGCCCCCAGTCCCCCCCAGCATCAGAGTCTTTTTCAATGAGTCAACTATTCGCATGAAGTGACCAAAGTACTGGAGTTTCAGCTTTAGCATCATTCCTTCCAAAGAAATCCCAGGGCTGATCTCCTTCAGAATGGACCAGTTGGATCTCCT
>NW_011494903.1:2901923-2915791 GCF_000754665.1 Bison bison bison
CTGCAGTGATTTTGGAGCCCAGAAAAATAAAGTCTGACACTGTTTCCACTATTTCCCCATCTATTTCCCTTACACTGGTTTTATTTAAGTAATGTATTATTTAACTAATTTATTTAAATAATATGTCAATTAGATCATAAATAAAAAATATACAATTGAATTGTACAATATTGGAAGAAATATATTTATTAGAAATAATAAATTTAAAAAAATCTAAGAGAAATTCTACTTTAATAATTTACAAATTTTTTCCCAAGAAACGGATTAATTAGGGGAATGTTTGGTTATCATGTGTTGGTGGGAAGGTAGAATATGGTGAAAGAATTAGAATTTAAAAAGAAAAATAGGTTGTGCTATATTTATTCTCCCTAGTTCCAACCTTGCCTTTCTCTTTTAGTGATTTTTATTTTCACCTAATTTCTGATAATAAAATGATGAAACACTGTGCCTATAAAATTTGTGGGCAAATTACACTTGCTACTGTATCTGATTTCTTTTTTCTCTTCCTATTTCTTTCTCTCTCTCACTTGCTATTAATTCTTGATTTACCCTTTAGTCCCAACTACTGCACTAAAACTTAGGAAGTTTTTTTTTATCTTAAAAGTAGGAGAGAGAGAGAGTGTGTGTGTGTGTGTGTGTGTGTGTGTGTGTGTGTGTGTCTATGTAGGTACTGGCTCAAGTGATGTATTAAAACACAATTTATAACCCAGAAGTTAAAAGAACTTTTACTCACAATGCTATGTCTTAACTGTGATTAATCCTAAAATGATGAATTTTATAACTTAACTAAGGTAAAATAGAAATAGTTCACTGGTAAAAACTGAAATATTCTAATTCCTCTAGGAGAAAAATGTCTCCTGATGCCCAAGTATTTTAGTTTATGTATTAAAAAAAAAAAAAAGGAAACATCTGTCTCCTGAATGTTAAATAGCTATTTTGAGACTCCACTTCCTAATTCAGTTCAAGTTATCACAATTCTGCTTGAAAAAGAAAGTTCACCTTTTGCAAAAGCCGTTTAAGCAAGCTGTTTCCTTCCTTTCCTAATAGGAAAAGGAATCAGTGCTGTATTCCTTCTTTAATGTTTCTGGGGGTCTTTCTTTTGTTGTTATTTTAGTCACTGAGTGATGTCTGACTCTGTAAGACCCCATGGACTGTAGCCAGCCAGTCTCTTCTGTCCATGGGATTCTCCAGGCAAGAATACTGGAGTGGGTTGCCATGCCCTCCTCCAGGGATCTTCCTGACCCAGAGATCGAACCCATGTCTCTTATGTCTCCTACATTGGCAGGCATGTTCTTTACCACTAGCTCCACCTGGGAAGCCCCATTCTAAGCCTAGCCATTGCCAGTAAGAGCAACACATCGTAATTCCAGTTTCATGCATCCACACTCTCATGATTACCTCCTAAATTTTCAACTCATCCCCTCAACATGTTCCATTGATATGATCACTTTTTCAGCGTTCTCCATCCAGTTGATGTTCTCTGGCTCTCCTTAGCAGGCTTAAGTTCCATGGTCAATCATAATTAGTCTCTTGCTTATAACTCTTTCCCTTTACCTTACACATGTGGCCAGACCACAAGCCTGGTAAAATCCAACTCACTTCCCCCTTTTCCAGTCCCTGTTTAGCTTCATCTTGTGGAGAAATACACAGTCATGATGAGCTTGTGTTACTTCATGTTTATGAGCATGAAAGTCACAGTGGGACCTTAAGGTTCTCAGAAAATCATTTTCATACTCCCCAGTCTTTTCAGTCTCATATTCTGTTTGATGACTATTTCATGTCTTCTCATTTCTCTAGAAACTCCTGAGACCTCATTCCTGATTCTCACTCTCAGCTGATCTTACTTCTTACTTGACAAAATTGAAGCAATCTGATAAATTTCATTTACCCTCTAATTGCCATCCATACCTACAGGCTCAGCTTCCCCATTGATTAACTATCCATAAGCCCATCTAAACCCATTTCTGATCATCTTTATTGCTGCCACCATTGTCTGAGCCATCATCATTTGGATTCCAGCCTAACCAAGCTGATCTCCCTGCTTTCGACTCTTGCCTGCCACCTGATCTAGTCTCACTAGAAAGTGATTTCTTCAATAGAGAAGTCAGATCATAGAATTCTGGTGCTAAGATCTTATCAGTGGCTCCCCATTTTACGTAACGCGAACAACACAATAAAGGCCTACAGACCATTGTATGTGCTGAACTCCAATTATCTGTCACCTTATTATCTTTCCACTTTGTTCACTCCTCTCCAGTCCTCTTTCCTCCTTTTTGTCCCTTGCACACTCTGCTGCTGCTGCTGAGTTGCTTCAGTCGTGTCCGACTCTTTGCGACCCCATAGACGGCAGCCCACCAGGCTCCCCTGTCCCTGGGATTCTCCAGGCAAAAACACTGGAGTGGGTTGCCATTTCCTTCTCCAATGCATGAAAGTGAAAAGTGAAAGTGAAGTCGCTCAGTCTTGTCTGACCCTCAGCGATCCCATGGACTGCAGCCTACCAGGCTCCTCCGTCCATGGGATTTTCCAGGCAAGAGTACTGGAGTCGAGTGCCATTGCCTTCTCTACCTTGGACACCCTAGGAACACTCTAATGTTAGGATTTTTGCATTTGCTTTTTTATCTTTGCCTGCCCAGACCAATCTGCCTTCACGTATGGGCAAACCTTGTTTTATTACACTTTGTTTTATTGCACTTTGCAGTGCAATACCGTGTTTTGTTTTGTTTACTTTTTTTTACAAATTAAGGTAGGTAGAAACCCTACCATGAGTCTATCAGCAGCATTTTTCTGTCAGCATTTGTTCACTTTGTGTTTCTGGGTCACATTTTGGTTATTCTCAAAATATTTCATTTTTTTTATTATTATTACATTTGTTATGATGATGTGTGATCAGTGATCTTTGATGTTACTGTTGCAGAAAGATTATGACTTGCTGAAAACTCAGGTGATAGCACTTTTAGTAATAATGTTTTATAAAATTAGAGTATGTATATTGTTTATTTTAGACTTAATCCTATTGCATATTTAATAGACTACCGTATAATATGAACATAACTTTCATGTGTACTGGGAAACAAAAAGCACTATGTGACTTAGTGTATTGTAATATTCATTTTATTGTAGTGGTCTAGAACCCAACCACAATGTCTTCAAGTTCTGCATGTATCCATAGGGCTCATCTCTCATTCTTCAAGTCTTTTACAAATGTCCTTTTGTAAAAAGGCATCAGTAAGGCATTCCTTGACTACCTTATTCCAATTACAACATACCTTTTTCCCTTAGCATTCATAACATATTAGCTTGCTCAAGCTTTATGGCACACATTATATTCTAACACACTATTTAATCTATTTATTATGTTTGTTTCCCTTTTTCAATTAATTTATTTTAATTGGACACTAATTACTTTACAATATTGTGGTTTTTGCCATACATTGACATGAATCAGGCACGGGTGTACATGTGTCCCCCTGTCCCAAACTCCCTCCCTCCCCATCCCATCCCTCTGGGTTGTCCCAGTGCACTGGCTTTGAGTGCCCTGTTTCCCTGTTTCATGCATTGAACTTGGACAGGTCATCTAATTCATATATGGTAATATACGTGTTTCAGTGCTATTCTGTCAAATCATCCCAGCCTCACCTTCTCCCACAGAGTCCAAAAGTCTGTTCTTTATATCTGTGTCTCTTTCGCTGTCTCACATATAGGGTCATCATTACTGTCTTTCTAAATTCCATATATATGCATTAATATACTGTATTGGTGTTTTTCTTTCTGATTTCACTCTATATAATAGGCTCCAGTTTCATCCACCTCATTAGAACTGACTCAAATATTTATTATGTTTATTTCTTATTGATATTTTATGTCCACCAAAATATAAGTTCCATGGGGCAGAAGTCTTATAATTTTCTTCACAGATAAATTTCAAGTGCTAAGGATATTGTGCTGGCTCAAAGTAGTAGACATTCAAATAGATTGGATTTGATATAAGCATTTATGAATGGATTTTAATATTAAATTTCTATATTTATATATTTAATGGAAATATTTAGAAGTGTTTAATTAGCCATCTAAGATATGTGAAATGGAGTATTTCCTGCCATATCAGTAAACAAGGATGTTACAATCATCAATGATTTTGGTCCTCCATGTGAACTTCTGAGCCCCAGGGGCACCCAAAAGGGAGAAAAATGCCTGCAAGCCATGAACTCTCAGCTGCTGGCTGCCATTGTGAGCGAGGAACTAAGGGTGTGAATAATCAAGAACCAAGATGCTGGCCCCACATAGCTGAGATGCATATAAAAGGAATGATTTCAGTGAGCCCAGACACTTGCATCTTCCCATACATAGAAGAGCACTAAATTCCTTGAGATATCTAGTTTTCTTTAATTAATTAACAATCATCTTTTGATCTTCAGAATACCTGCCCCTTGCTGCAAACTTCTTTATAACCTGACTCCTTCCCCTCCCCCCATTTCCTCAAAAAAGTTCTCAGAGTTACTTGAAATGCTCTCTGCCAGGCCTGAAATCCTAAGATGACCACCAAATAAAATGTAACTCTCAAACCTGACTGTTTTGCCAGGTTGGCAGATAAGAGATATAAATTATATGCAAGATTTTGTATACACACACACACTCAAAAACACAATAATTAATTTTAGTGAAGAACTTCCATTTCCATAAATAAACAAACTATTAAGTCTAAAAAAGGAAATTTCTTTAGCTTACCTCCTTTGGATGATATCTTGTTCTTCAGCAATTAATAAATTGTTCTATTATAGAACTGGCCACAAGCACACTTACCTTGGAGGAGAGAAATACTTTATATAACTACATGATAAATCTCATACTAAAGAAGTGCAGCTGGAAAAGTAATAGCTTTAAATGAAAGTCACTCATCTCCTATTTAGTTTGTTCCTGGTGCCTCAGATGGTAAAGCGTCTGCCTACAATGTGGAGACCTGGGTTCAATCCCTGGGTCAGGAAGATCCCCTGGAGAAGGCAATGGCACCCCACTCCAGTACTCTTGCCTGGAAAATCCCATGGATGGAGGAGCCTGGTAGGATACAGTCCATGGGGTTGCAAAGGGTCGGACACGACTGAGCGACTTCACTTCAAAAATGATAAGTTAGAAAATAAGTGCTACACTATAGAAAAGGGTTTAGTGAAAAATATCAAATCCCATAAAAACTTAAAACTTCTTAATCCCTCCCTTATGAATAGTTTGGGCATATGACAAAATACTAAAAAATCGGTCCTAAAGTGCTATTTTGAAATAAAATTTGGCCTACATTTTGATATTTGCAGAGGTTTCATATCTTGTTCCTTATAATTATGTGGTTGGGTTAGGTCTTAAAGTTACATGAAGTATTGGATTGGCCAAAATGTTCCTTCAGGTTTCCCATAGGATTTTATGGAAAAACTCAAATGAATTTTTTGGCCAACTAAATACTTAATGTTGATGACCAATGAAGAAAGATGTTCCAGAAAAAAAAAAAGTATAATAAGACAATATACCTTTCTACCTTTAGAAACTTTGACCTAGTGATTTGTGACTATCAGTTCAGTTCAGTTACTCAGTTGCATCCAACTCTTTGCGATCCCATGGACTGCAGCACACCAGGCTTCTCTGTCATCACCAATTCCCAAAGCTTACTCAAACTCAGGTCCATTGAGTCGGTGATGTCATCCAACCATCTCATTCTCTGTCATCTCCTTCTCCTCCTGCCTTCAATCTTTCCCAGCATCAGGGTCTTTTTCTAGTGTCAGTTCTTCACATCAGGTGGCCAAAGTGTTGGAGTTTCAGCTTCAGCATCAGTCTTTCCAATGAATATTCAGGACTGATTTCCTTTAGGATAGACTGGTTGGATCTCCTTGCAGTCCAAGGGACTCTCAAGAGTCTTCTTCAACACCACAGTTCAAAAGCATCAATTCTTCAGTGCTCAGCTTTCTTTGTACTCCAACTCTCACATCCATACTTGAATACTGGAAAAACTGTAGCTTTGACTAAATGGACCTTTGTTGGCAAACTAATGTCTCTGCTTCTTAATATGCTGTCTAGGTTGATCATAGCTTTTCTTCCAAGGAGCAAGTGTCCTTTAATTTCATGACTGCAGTCACCATCTGCAGTGATTTTGGAGCCCCAAAATATAAAGTCTCTCACCGTTTCCATTGTTTCCCCATCTATTTGTCATGAAGTGATTGGACTGGATGCCATGATCTTAGTGTTCTGAATGTTTACAACCATAGATCTTACCATAATAGTGGAGGTTTTAGATATAGACTGCAGTAGAACTTTGAAAGGAATTGAATTCCTTCTAACTCTAACATTTGACTCAGTTTTTAACCATGAATTCTATAGCCATGACCAAGGCCTGAGCCAGAACCTAAGGAAAGGAACCAGCCTGGCAGTGAGGGTCAACAATAGAATGAAGCAGCCAGTAGATGTAGATTGATTTTCTGTAATGGTGCCTTACTGAAGTTTCAACTGTCCTTGGAGACCTTTTTAATGCAATCTGTAGTTATGCAAGCTCACAGCTGAAAGTCTCACCCTCTCCATAGGTCCTTTTATCAGAGAAGCCAGTATGTGGTAGGCCAGAAAGTTGAAAGGAAGAGGCAGGATAAAATAGGATATGGGAAATGCGAAAATGATAAACGCATATTCTCTGCACAGAAGTGAGTCAAAAACTTCCAGAAAGTATCAGCATACTCTTCAAGCCACTCTACCCATCTCAGTCTTGCAGAGGTTGCCATTTCAGCCTAATGGAAACTGGTCACCATACGAATATACATATCTATTTGCCAAGAATTTGTTTATGAAATAAGAGACTTACCTACCACTTCAAGGCTGTTCCCTGTTCTCTGGCTAATCCTAAGAAGTTTACCAGGACTTGTAAAAGAGAGACAAAGAATATACAAAAATAAAAAGTGACAAAGACATACAGGTCGAGGTTGTTTGGGTATGCTATCATAGGGTCAAAGCCAAATATTCTGTTTTCTCAGATTTGGAAATTTGGAAAAAATTAAAGTGAAATCTAATTAAGGGTTTTCCCTCTGAATTAATGCATCTTTTTGCAGTGATGAAAACATTCCTTTTATTCATTTGTGTATCTAATGAGGTTTGGTTTCCTTTTTTTTTTTTTATTGTAAACCATTCACCCTCAAGTTATGGATTATATCACTGAGATAATAAAATTTAATTACATCTTCAGCTTTTCTTTCACATTTTGTAACAAAATGAAAAACAAATCTAAAAAGTAATGAAATCTAATTAAACCTTAGATATAATATACATGTAAGTTCCTTGGAAAATTAGGCTAAGGTAAACTTAAATTCCTCTTAAGATGTTTATTTCCTTTTGTTTTTCTCAAATTCAGATGTTTCAAAATAGTTACTTTGCATACTTGGAGACAAAAAATTATTTTAGATTTGTACTATACAACAACAAAAGGAGACCTTAGCAGTACTAACAGTGAGAAATAAGATTAAATTTGAGTTTGGGGAAACAGAAGTGTGATATTATTAAAAATAACAATAAAAATAATAAAGATTTTGATAATTATCCAAGAAAGTATTCATAGAGGTGATTAATGTTTTAAAAGTTATGTTCAGAATACAACATGACAAAGGGAAAAATCTTTTATCTTCAAATATTTCCTTTTTAGAGAAAAAATAATGCACAGTGAGGGGCTTCCCTGGTGGTTCAGTGATGAGTAATTCACCTGTCAATGCAGGAGACGCAGGTTTGATGCCTGGCTCGAGAAGAAGATCCCCTGGAGGAGGAAATGGCAACCCAATCCAGCATTCTTGCATGGAGAATCCCATGAACAGAGGAGCCTGGCAGGCTCCAGTCCATGAGGCCGAGAGAGTCGGACACGACTGAGTGCCTAAACAACAGCAGCAACAACAAATAAAGGGTAACGTGCCAAGCTCAGGCAATGCCAGGTGTCTCTCCTTCCCCTCTTCTGGAAAAGCAGAGACACTGGGAGCAATAAGCCAGATCTCCTTCCCATGCAGATGGAGAGAGCAGAGAAGAAGGATGAGGAGCAGGAATTCTGGAGCCAGACACTTCAGAAATCAAGTTCAATTACCAGTGCTTAATGGCTCTGTGACTTTGGGCAAAGCTTCATTTCCTTACCTGTAAAGTGAACATAATAATAATAGCACTTGCCTCAGTGATTATTATGTGGATTAACTGAAGTGAATATTAAACTCTTATTGGTACTTTGTAAGTCTTTTAAATTATTACTAAGAATCACAAGCATTTTCTACTCAGAGTATCTCTGCTGCTGACCATCAAGTCATCATTGCAGCCCAGCTTAGACTTGCAAAAACAAGGCAGACCATGAGCAATTGGCAGTACTGGGTTTAAACTATCTTCTAAGCTGCATTTATGCTGATCCCCTGAAATTGGCACTGGCTCTAAGGTGGGAGATGTCTCGATTTATTGCTGCTTCGTTCCAGAATATAATTAAATAAAATGTCAAAGATGGATATTCTAGATACTCTGGGTACTTTGCATCCACAGCAAAATGTTCTAACTCAGGAATAAATGAAACATTTAGAAAAATCTCTTAGCAACTGGAGAATCTGAATCACAAAGGCAAGTAAGAGGTTGCAACCCATAAACAGAGACAAAATTTCAATTAATAAAGGGACTAAGTTAATTTAGCATGCTCCAGGCACCATCTCAGCTCTAACTAGTTCCATGGTATTTGCCAGGCTATAATCATGACCATTATAGTGACAACTAGATGTTATTGTTGAACTATATAGTTCTGTGCGCATGTGGACATGTTTTTCTCTCCAAGATATAATAATGAAATTCTCAAGATTTTTTCCATTATCTTAATCCACAATCAAATCAGAGCCATAAACGTGGGAAGTGAGAGTACAAACAGAAAAGAAATATTGGTAAGGCATTTTAAGCCCTGAAAGAGTTCTTAAAACTTTTCTTTATACTATATGGCCCAAGGCTTGCATGATCTATTGTTTTATGCTGACTCTGTGTCTGTGTATGTTTAATCATAAATTTTCTATGAAAAAAATCAATTTCTTATGAATGATATATCATTGTTCATTTTTAAGAAAGAGTCATGATAACAGTTTTCAATCACAAAGTATTCATTGAAATTCTACCATGTAACGCAGTACATTAGGCAAAAGAATTCAGAGGAAAGTATTTGCATTCAAGGAGCTTACAGTTGAGTTGAAAAGAGAAAACACTATAGCATGTGAGGAGTCTGATGATTTTCTCCTCTCTTCCTTTCCTTCTTTCAGTCTGGCACATGCTCATCCCCTTGCTCTGAGTCGAGACATACACTTGGGAATATGAGACAGGGGTATTTCAGATAGAGGGAGGGAAATATACTATTTTAAAATAAGAGCCAGAAGCCACATTGCCGGGAGCCAGCGTGAGGAACTCCGCCCGTGGCAAAGGTCATGAGGAAGGAGGCTCAGTATATGCAAAGGCGGGATCGAGCCTCATGAGTCCTCCTGCAAATTCTCAAGCATCTACCCCCAAAACCAGAGTCTGCCTACTTTACTGCTTTGTGCTCTCACCTACACCTCTGACTTTACGAGGGCTGTCCCCCACCACCATCTCTGTCTCTGAAAAAGAGTTAACTTATAGCTCCAGTTAATAAAGTTCCTGGGCGTGACAAGAGTGTTTTAGTTCACAAACTCCTTTGGAAGTTCTCTAGCCTGCCTGAACAGGTTCTTCTGGCCACATGTGATTGTTCACAGCCTCCCAACCGTGAGAAGCACGAGATGTTCTAAACTTTCTAAATACAGATTCCTTTGAGCAGTTAAAAGATTGATTAGAAACTGTATTGGTGAAGGGTTTTTCACTTGTTGGGCCAATGTTTGCTGCTAAGTTTCCATATCCCTTACCTACTGTGTCCCTGGGAGTGTATTGATTAATACAATTGGTGTATAGGAATGTAAGTAGTAGCTTTAATGTTTGTAACCTTGGACCCTTGAGTTAATTCTTTTCTTATTATAGCCCACCACACTTTTGCCCTATAGAAATGCAACTTTATCTAATGCTTTCGGAGGGTGGCACCTGACTTTAGAATAATCACCTTTAGAGAAAAATAAGTTTTCTGAAGAAAGGGTCATAAAATGTTAACAGGCCTCCTGGCCAGAAGATGAGGTAAATCACCTAAACTTTTGCATATGATAAGTTTGCAGGAAGAAAGCCTGGCTTCGATAAGGATCAAGGACTGCTGACCTTGCACGACTCTACCCCTTCCCCCATTATCCTCTATGCACAACTTAAGGTATAAAAACTACTTTGGAAAATAAAGCGTGGGCCTTGTTAACCGAAGCTTGGTTTCCCCATGTCGTTCTTTCTCTCATCTTCTGGCTGAATTCCCATCTGGAACGTGGAGGCTCGCCAAGCCTACTAATTTTGCCTGGGCTTCTAAGATCTGACCGAAGAGGCCTTAGTGTCTCCTCTCCTTCGGGAGAACGGGAGGATGCCTGCAGCCTACGTAGGTGGCGCAAATTCCTTGTCTTGAAATTTTATTGGTTTTCCACGTAAACCAAGTTATTCAGCCTCTTTTCTTCACTGAATTTCTTCGCTGAGCTATCCTTATTTAACCACTCTTTATATCTTTAATTCTATCGTATCCTGATCCCTGAAGCTGTCTCCCATTCGAATTCCCTGGATCCACCGGGGCTGGACCCCGGTACCACATAAAGAGTAGTAGTTTGAAGGTTTGTTTTTCTTATATTCTCTATGCACAAAATCCAAGTGCCTTCGTACCTCCAATCTCAGACCTGTATCAGGAGAAGCAAGATCAGTTCAGTTCAGTTCAGTCTCTCGGTTGTGTCCGACTCTTTGCAACCCCATGAATTGCAGCACACCAGGCCTCCCTGTCCATCACCAACTCCCAGAGTTCACTCAGACTCAGGTCCATCAAGTCAGTGATGCCATCCAGCCGTCTCATTCTCTGTCGTCCTCTTCTCCTCCTGCCCCCAATCCCTCCCAGCATCAGAGTCTTTTCCAATGAGTCAACACTTTGCATGAGGTGGCCAAAGTACTGGAGTTTCAGCTTCAGCATCATTGCTTCCAAAGAAATCCCAGGGCTGATCTCCTTCAGAATGGACTGGTTGGATATCCTTGCAATCCAAGGGACTCTCAAGAGTCTTCTCCAACACCACACTTCAAAAGCATCAATTCTTTGGTGCTCAGCTTTCTTCACAGTTCAACTCTCACATCCATACGTGACCACAGGAAAAACCATAGCCTTGACTAGATGGACCTTTGTTGTCAAAGTAATGTCTCTGCTTTTCAATATGCTATTTAGGTTGGTCATAACCTTCGTTCCAAGGAGTAAGTGTCTTTTAATTTCATGGCTGCAATCACCATCTGCAGTGATTTTGGAGCCCAAAAAATAAAGTCTGACACTATTTCCACTGTTTCCCCATCTATTTCCCATGAAGTGATGGGACTGGATGCCATGATCTTCGTTTTCTGAATGTGGAGCTTTAAGCCAACTTTTTCACTCTCCACTTTCACTTTCATCAAGAGGCTTTTGAGTTCCTCTTCACTTTCTGCCATAAGGGTGGTGTCATCTGCATATCTGAGGTTATTGATATTTCTCCCGGAAATCTTGATTCCAGCTTGTGCTTCTTCCAGCCCAGCATTTCTCATGATGTACTCTGCACAGAAGTTAAATAAGCAGGGTGACAGTATACAGCCTTGACGTACTCCTTTTCCTATTTGGAACCAGTCTGTTGTTCCATGTCCAGTTCTAACTGTTGCTTCCTGATCTGCATACAAATTTCTCAAGAGGCAGGTCAGGTGGTCTGGTATTCCCATCTCTTTCAGAATTTTCCACAGTTTATTGTGATCCACACAGTCAAAGACTTTGGCATAGTCAACAAAGCAGAAATAAATGTTTTTCTGGGACTCTCTTGCTTTTTCCATGATCCAGCAGATGTTTGCAATTTGATCTCTGGTTCCTCTGCCTTTTCTAAAACCAGCTTGAACATTTGGAAGTTCACGGTTCATGTATTGCTGAAGCCTGGCTTGGAGAATTTTGAGCATTACTTTACTAGCATGTGAGATGAGTGCAATTGTGCAGTAGTTTGAGCATTCTTTGGCATTGCCTTTCTTTGGTATTGGAATGAAAACTGACCTTTTCCAGTCCTGTGGCCACTGCTGAGTTTTCCAAATTTGCTGGCCTATTGAGTGCAGCACTTTCACAGCATCATCGAAATAATTTATTCACAACTGTCCCAGAGGCTGAGAAGCAGTGGGACTTTTCAGGTCAAACAAATAGATTCAAGTAACTCAAAAACCATGAAGGGCAAAGAGAAAAGGGAAAAAATGGAGACTCTCAAAGGCAGATGGTTGTTAATGACCACCGAGTATTGGTCATGAAGATGACACCAAATCCCAGTTTGAAGAATTCACACCCAGAGATGTGTTGTCTAGAGGAAGCTTCCATTTCTCTCTCTGAATTGTGACATATGAGGGAGGGAAAGGTCTTGAACATTTTCTGAATTAGATATTACTATCTAACCATAAAGTTGTTTGAAAATGGGCTGTATTAAACCTTCAGTTTCACTGTTAATGGGCATAATGCTAATAATAAAATAATAGAAAGACAAAGAACTTAGATGTATTCCTCCAATATGCAAGAAATAAACATTTAGACAATTAAGAAACCAATGTGTTACAGTCAGAAATATCATCAGTTGAAAAAATGTAGCTGAAACTTGAAGGATGAGAAAGATTTAGATAAATTGAATGGGATGGGGATAGAGGCACAGTTTATGGTAATAGTGCAAATAGACTCGGGAACAAAAATGTAGATGGCTTATATAGACAACAGCAAGGAAACCAGCATATTTGAATGCAACATTTCTGTCTGCATGAACAATGTCAGAAATAAGACTGGCTGGGAAGTGCCATGTTCTAAAGACATGCAAATTTGGGCAGAGAACTTTACACTTGTTAAGATAACTGGTATAAAGGTTTTGGAAATTCTTGAATATTGGAGAGATATGATGGAAGTTACATTATAGAGAGATTGGTAACTACAGTTAGTATAAATTTAAGGTGGAAGAAAACAATAGAAAATAAACCAGCAAGGAGGCTTTTGTAGCAATTCAGGTGTGACAGAGAGGGATAGACCAACCTGATAGACGTTTCAAAGAAATAACCAACAGGGTTGGTCCTCAGTTATATATAAGGAATAGCAGAAAGTTTAAAGATGGCTTCCAAACTGAGAGACTATAGCAGTGGTTGGCTTGAAGGTTTTGTTTTTCAGTCACTAATCATATCCAACTCTTTGTGACCCCATGGTCTGCAGAACTCCAGGCTTCCCTGTCCCTCACTGTCTCTTGGAGTTTGCTCAATCTCATGTCCATTGAGTTGGTGATGCCATCTACCATTTCATCCCCTTTTACCCAATTCTCCTCTTGCCCTCAATCTTTCCTATCAAGGTCTTTTCCAGTGAGTTGGCTCTTCTCATTGAGTGGCTGAAGTATTAGAGCTTCAGCATCAGTCCTTCCAATGAATATTCAGGGTTGATTTCCTTTAGGATTGACTGATTTGATCTCCTTGCTGTCCAAGGGCCTCTTAAGAGTCTTTTCGAGCACCACAATTGGAAAACATCAGTTCTCCGGTGCTCAACCTTCTTCATGGCCCAACTGTCACATCCATATATGACTACTGGAAAAATCATAGGTTTGACTATACAGACTTTTTTTGGCAAAGTGACGTCTCTGCTTTTTAATATGTTGCCTAGGTTTGTCATAGCTTTTCTTCCAAAGAGCAAGTGGTGTGAAGATTCAGTTCAGTTCAGTCACTCAGTCGTGTCCGACTCTTTGCAACCCCATGAATCGCAGCACACCAGG
>NW_011494903.1:2915891-2916364 GCF_000754665.1 Bison bison bison
CTGGGGTCACACAGAGTTGGACACGACTGAAGCGACTTAGCAGCAGCAGCAGCATTCTGGGTTATGCTTCACTCATTGAACGAAACATTGGGAAAGCTGTAGTGATTAAGAGAGCACATGGGACCGTAAAATGTCCTAAAACCTTAGAACAGGAATGGTTGAAATAATTAGGGCCAATTAGTGTAGAGAAGACATATAGTTGAAGACTGACTGACTCCAAATACTTGAAAAGCTCTCAGAAAAGAATATTCTCCTTGTATCATTCAGGGTTTAAAATTAGTATGAATGGGTCTACATGGAGATGAAATATTTCTCATCAGAGAGAGAAATTTCATGTGATCTAGAGTTTTGCAAAGAGGTTTTAGAGGTCATTACCATGTTACTAAAATTATAGAAGCATAGGATAGAGGCAGAGAAGGCAATGGCACCCCACTCCAGTACTCTTGCCTGGAAAATCCCATGGATGGAGGAGC
>NW_011494903.1:2916464-2921777 GCF_000754665.1 Bison bison bison
TCAGCTTCAGCATCATTCCTTCCAAAGAAATCCCAGGGCTGATCTCCTTCAGAATGGACTGGTTGGATCTCCTTGCAGTCCAAGGGACTTTCAAGAGTCTTCTCCAACACCACAGTTCAAAAGCATCAATTCTTCAGCACTCAGCCTTCTACATAGTCCAACTCTCACATCCATACATGACCACAGGAAAAACCATAACCTTGACTAGATGGACCTTTGTTGGCAAAGTAATGTCTCTGCTTTTGAATATGCTATCTAGGTTGGTCATAACTTTCCTTTCAAGGAGTAAGTGTCTTTTAATTTCATGGCTGCAGTCACCATCTGCAGTGATTTTAGAGCCCAGAAAAATAAAGTCTGACACTGTTTCCACTATTTTTCCATCTATTTCCCATGAAGTGATGGGACCAGATGCCATAATCTTCGTTTTCTGAATGTGGAGCTTTAAGCCAACTTTTTCACTCTCCACTTTCACTTTCATCAAGAGGCTTTTGAGTTCCTCTTCACTTCTGCCATAAGGGTGGTGTCATCTTCATATCTGAGGCTATTGATATTTCTCCCGGCAATCTTGATTCCAGCTTGTGCTTCTTCCAGCCCAGCATTTCTCATGATGTACTTTGCATATATGTTAAATAAGCAGGGTGACAAGGTGTGAAGACTACTAGTGCTTAATTGTGAGATAAGGACATCAAGTTGAAGTCTTGTATTTTTGACTAACCAAGTATATGACTTCCTCAAGTAACTTTATCTATTTGGTTAATAAACAATCAGTTTTTTTTTTTTTTAATTACGGTATGGTTCACTTACAGTTTTATATAAGCTTCAGTTGTATAACATAATGATTCACAACTTTTAAAGGTTATACTCCATTTATAGTCACTCTGAAATATTGGCTATATTCCACATTGTGTATAATATATCCTTGTAATTTATGTATTTTATACCAAATTGTCTGTACTTCTTAACCCACCAGTTTTCTCATCTGTAAAATGAGACAACTGGCTTGGGTGATCTCTGAAGCACTGAAAACTTTGTTTTTATGAATTTTACTTTAGTTGTCAAATTAGTACTGAACATCATAATGCTGAGCAAGATTTAGAAAACTCAGTATCTTTAGCCAATCAATAATTCTATTTTTTAAATCTTCTGTTCACCATAGAACAACATAAGATGGCAGCACTTGCTACTATATTATATGGTTATTTCATATTCTAACCAAGGAGCAAAATAATTTCATAAAACTACAAACCACTCTTTTCTATTTTTAATTTAAGGAAATGTTATACATTTGGCATGATCCTAGCAAGAATATAAAGTTTGTTCCTATAACTCACTGAGTCCAAGGCAATGGGGATAAAAACAATATCACCAAAAATAATAGTAACTACAGTCAGTCAGTTCAGTCACTCAGTCATGTCCCACTCTCTGCAATGCCATGAACCGCAGCCTGCCAGGCCTCCCTGTCCATCATCAACTCCCGGAGTTCACCCAAACTCAAGTAACTAACATTTAGGTAAATTGGAAAGCAATGTACACACATAATGTCTTTTAATATTCAGAACCCACATCTGAGAGTTAAGTACTGATTTCACTCTGTTATAAATGAGAATAGCTGAGATTTAGCAAAGCCATAATTTTCCAAGTCAGAAAGTTCTCAGTAGTGGAGTTGGAACTATATTCTGAGTCTTTCTTATCTGAAATCTTCTTAATTCTATCATCCTGTGAGGGCATTAAAACAGATTGTTAGTTCCTCTGAAGGATGAATGGGATTTCTTCACAACTTGAATGAAACTCAAGAAATAGAGTCATGACAGAGCTGTTAAATGCTGGCTTTGCATCCATTCCCCTACCACCATGCTGTGTTGCTAGAAAATGAGAATATTTTGAAACTCACATTAGAGAATAAAATATAAGGAAACGAATCAGAACCCATTATTTCCTCCTTTATTTGTAGCAGAATATAACAGGCAAAGGGATATTTCTTCTTTACTGACCTCTGCCGTAGAGCAATTCAGCATTTCTTACACCTTCTTTTCCAGTGACCAGAATATTAGGTGTGCATGCATGAGTGCTAAGTCACTTTGATTATGTCTGACTCTTTGCAGCCCTTTGGACTGTAGCATACCAGGCTCTTCTGTCCATGGGATTCTCCAGGCAAGAATACTAGAGTGGGTTGCCATGCCCTCGTCCAGGGGATCTTCCCGATCCAGGAATCGAACCTTTGCTTCTTATGTCTCTGGCACTGGCAGGCAGGTTCTTTACCACTAGCACCGCCTGGGAAGCCCGAATATTAGGCATGGGTATGTAATTCACAATGACATGTTTGAAATCTCAACATATGTAAACAATCATATGGTCAGAGTTTATAAGAAAGGTTATCGGAAAGAATTTTTGGTGTGAAAATAGTTACAACTTCATAGGTAATTACTAATATTTTTATCTGCATGTCACAAAAAAATTAATGAGATTCTCAAGCTGTGGTATGATTTTTGACCTGTTGATATGAAGCAGGAAGCAAACTTAACACCTTCCCCGTCAACGGTTTCTGTTTCATTATGAATTTTTCATAATCATGTATCCTGTTGCTTTCTTTTAACTTGTAAACTGTTGATTTAGTAGTAGTGGGGTGTTAATTTTGTGTGCTAAGGTTTGTTAAAGCTACAGATTTCAGATAAAAGGAAAAAAAACAGTGACTAATTCAGAAAGATTTTTAAAAGTGTAATTGGGGAAAAATATCACATTACTAAGAGTAGATCATGACTGACTACTCCTTCCGTAAGCTCCAAATTAGATTATTATTTTCCTTTATGATATATCTTATGAAGCATTTATACATTTTCAGTCATATTTAGAATACACAGTCTTCCCTGGTGCCTCAGATGTAAAGAATCTGCCTGCAATGCAGGAGATCTGGCTTCAATCCTTGGGTTGGGAAGATCTTCTGGAGAAGGAAATGGCAACCCACTTCAGTATTCTTGCCTGGAGAATTCCTTGGACAGCTATGGTCCATAGGGTTGCAAAGAGTCAGACATGACTGAGCGACTAACACTTTCACTTTTCCTATATATGTGAGTGTGTGTGAATATATAAGTACGTATATATAAATGTGAAAGAAAATTCACTAGAGATGTCCTTAGCATGTCCTTTGCAGAGAAAGCAAAATTTAAGAATTTGTTGGTTTGTTCATTTGTTGCACAGTTTGCTGTGAGTGGACTAAGCACCTACAAAGTGTGAGAAGAATATGAGAAAGTGGTACCCAAACCTGCATTCCCTTTTGTAGAGTGTACAGCCTAGTGAGTGAAAAACACAGGAAATAAGAAAGTTCATTTTCTAATTGTGCATGACAATAAGTGCTTGAAGAACAGAACACAGGGATCAGTGATGGAGGGGGAGGAGTTGGGGAGGATGTAGTAAGTTGTCCGGGATGACTTCATTGAAAAGAGATGGATAAAGACATTAGTCAGTTTAACAAGGAAAGGGAGCTCCAGTGTTCTAGGAAGGGGAGATAATAAACAGGTGTAAAAAGTCCATAAAAGAGAAAGTACTGGAAGCATTTTAGACCAGTGTGGCTAAAGTGCAGAGACCAAGTGGGAGCTAGATTCAGGATGCAGGTGGAGAGGAAGCTGTGAATAGGTCATGAGGGGAATGGAAACCACAGTAAGAAAGCAGGAGAGTGATAAAACTCAATTTATGTCTGTGAAAAATCTTTCAATCTGCCATATGAAAAATGGACTGAAGGGGCGCATGTTCAGAAATAAGTTATTTGGAATGCTTTTGTTGAAATCTGGCAAGTGCAGAAAAAGTGAATGCCAATTTGAGGAAAAAAATGTAGAAAAAGTGAAAGCCAATTTGAGATAGACTTGGTCAGACTTGTTACATGTGGAGATGAGGAAAAGAGCAAATGAAAAAAGATCATTCAAAACATAGGAGGGCAGAACATTTTAATGTTCCCTACATAGGCATATGTATTGGTCAAAACTCATCAAAAACACTCTATGATATGAGCATTTTTATATTAAAAGAAAAAACTGTATACAGATGTTGAACACTAATTCTGTATGCTGATTAATTTAGGGGAATGTGTACTGATATCTGTAAGTTACTTTGAAATACTTAAAAAGTAAAATGGATTCAATGGAAGGATAGAGGGATGAATAGATACATAAGAAAATAAGCAAAGTAAATATCAATATTATTGTTAAAAAGCCTTATAGTTTCTGGTAACTTTGTAGAGCTACTTGGAAACACATATCAAAAGCATTACAAATGCAGATTTTTTTGACCTAGTTATTCTACCTCTAGAAAGATGTCTTGTGGAATAATCAGAGATACATATAAAGATTTATTACATAATGTTTAGAGAAATATAATGTTTAGTAAAAAGATAAACAAAATCTATAAATAAGCATGTGGATTAAATATAGTATATCCACTTGATTAAATTCTATTATCCTCAATATCATTCTGTAGGAAAAAATTTAAGCAACCATAAAAAAAAAACAAGATACATTTTTAAGTAGAAAAATTAAATTTGTAATATATTACCCATATTTTGTAAGCGCACCTTGTAAATAGTATTTAAAACATCATTAGCGTTTTACCAAAATGTTAGCAATTATTAAAAATTACATTATTTTCATCTTGTGTATTTTCAATTTTCATATTTTCTACAATATTAAATATGTCTACTTCCTTAATAAAAAGTAGCATGTAATTTTAAAAGAATTCTGCCATAATTATTTAAAATTAGATACCAAGATAAACAATATTGTCTATAATATTAGAAATAAGACTAAAATATAGAGATAGATATGGCTACTTTAAAAATGTATTCAGAAACAATATTTTTAGCTATACAACTCCTAATTATATGTTGTATGGAGAAGCAAAGGGTCTCCATGAGGTTTTAGAAATAGCTAAAGAGAATTGGTGCCAGACAAAGAAGCCAAGAAGGTTGTTGGCTGACATTTAAAACCTCAAAGCAAAGACAGGAAAATCACTGTTTGCGTAGGACAAGTCTTGCTATGCCTGGAGAAAATTGTGTGTATTTTGTTTTGCTTTGTTGTTGGATTTTATGTTTTTGTTTCCATTGCTTTAGTTTTGGTTTTGGTTTCTTTGGTTAAGGTAATTGAAGTTCTATGACCCACTGACCTCCTTATACCATTAAATTAACCTTTGACTAAAAAATGATGGATTTTTTTCCCTGTGGTTGACATATTTCCTCTAAGACTCAGATTTCTGGAATTTCTATCAGATAAATTTTAAAACTTTCTCATAGTAGTCATTAGTATAATTGGTGAAAAATGCAACTTTAGA
>NW_011494903.1:2921877-2928043 GCF_000754665.1 Bison bison bison
ACTTTAGATGAGTTCCTTTAGACTACTTTCTGAATAATAAAGCCCAAAGAACCTAAAGAACATTGAATTATCTATTGACATCAGGCTAAATAGTTTTCAAATTTATATTTAGTTCTGTATTATTTGATGTCTTAATAGGTCACTTTAATTGATATCAAAATAAGTTTTCTGAAGAAAGGAGTGGTTAGCAGTGCATTTGAAAATAGAATGAAAATAGTTGAGATTAATGATATAAACTAAAATGAAATATATTAAAAATAGGTGAGAAGTCGTATATCTTCATTGTCAGTATCAACTGAGTATAAACAAGATTGGAGAGTATTGGCTTCAAAATTGTGCATTAAATCCAAAACTAGGTGACTAAAATATCATTATTTGCCAAGATCAAGAATCAGTTGCCAAAAAAACTAATGCCATTTTAATGATATAGGATCAATTGTGTCTAGATTAACTATCTGTTCATATTTCATTACGACTAGGAGTAATACTTTCCATTTTTGTTGTTCACATTTTTAACAGCTTACTATACAAAACACTACTTAGATGATGAAAGGTTTGTTTTCCACATTGAATATCTTAAAATTCTGCATAATTGCCAGAAGAATCAAATGGTAACATAATATTAATAAATGTCTTCAAATGTTGAAGACCTTCCACTTTTAAAGTGAATTAACTTCATTCAATGAGGTACCAGAAGGCTAAATGAGCACCAAATAGAGATATTATTCATGTTTCTTTTCAATATATGCTTTTCTCTCTGTGAATGCGTGCATTATGCCTTATTCTTCGATTTCTAGCATTTGGCCCAATGTCTGTAATATTTAGTCAATATTTGTGAATATTGGTGGAATGAATAAATGAATAAAGACACAGTTTCCTAATTTAGGCATTATTTTTTTCTAACAAAACCATTCACTAGAGTATTTTGATCCTAAAAGGAGTATTTTGTCATGTTTAATATTTTTAAAAATTGTACTTATATAAGTGTACAACATGATGATTTGATGTACGTATACGCAGTGAAATGATCATTTCAGTCAAGATGATTGGCATATTCATCTCTTCTCTTCACCTTACCTTTCATGTGTGGGTGGTGAGAGCACCTGACCTACCTTTTGGCACACTTCTGTTATTAATACAGTCTTGACTGTACATTAGGTCACTAGACTTATTGGTCCCACATATCTGCAACATTGAACCAGAATAAAACTATTTTAAAGTTAAAAACAAAAAAACTCAAAATAAAACAAAAAAACCTGTCCAAAAAAATGGAAGTGATGACAATGTAGTCACTGGAATGATTTAAGCAAAATCTACATCACTATTTTCAGAAGCATCAGAGAAGAAAATCCTTGCTTTCACAGGCACCTTGTTTTAAATTCTAACTCCTTTATCTACCAGAGGCTTTCCCTCATTGTCATTTAAATTTGCTGTCATCTTTTCCATCCTAAAACAAATCCTATTTTTGCTACTATCCTATATCTCACCTTCTTTTTGCAGCCTGTTGCCTATAATACCACTATCATATCATTGTATCATATTAACCCGTTATTCTTCTTCATCACTCCCTCTACTCTAACCCAGTGCTTATTTCCTCGCCACTCCACTGAAGCTACTGTCATCACGAGCTCTAAACAATTCCTCTTTTTAAATATAATGGACATGAGTACTCTGCCCCATTTGACAGTCTTAACTTCTTTTGAAGCACTCTCTTCCTTTGGCTTCTGTGATAACACATTTTTCTTTTTTTTCTTTTAAACACTATCTCTATGACCATGCCCTTCATCCTCCTTTTGGGTTTCCCATTCTTTCCCACATCTTTTCATGGTGGTAGAGTTTATCTGCATTCCATCCAGAGCTTGCTTTTTCTCATTCTACGCTCATGAGTCAGTCTCTTATTCCAATTTGTGCATGTATGCTTGACTCACATATCTCCCAGGTTAGATAATTAAACTCTAAACCCAAAGATGTGTGTGCTTATTGAACATCCACATTTGAATGACCCATAGAAATCCAAATACAACATGTCCAAACTACTCCCTCATTCTTATTGATTTCTAAATCGGTTTTTCTCTCAGTAGATAATACAACCAATACACTTCTCCAAGCCAGAGAGCTAGCTGTTAGTACTGAATTTACTTATACTCTGTCAATCTACCCTGGTGGCTCAGATGGCAAAGTGTCTGCCTACCATGCCAGAGGCCCGAGTTCAATCCCTGGGTCTGGAAGATCTCCTGAAGAAGGAAATGGCAACCCACTCCAGTGTTTTTGCCTGGACAATCCCATGGATGGAGGAGCCTGATAGGCTACAATGGGGTTGCAAAGAGTTGGACATGACTGAGCAACTTTACTTGTCAATCTACCAATACACAGGTATCTAAAATGATTAATTCTAGCAGCCAAATGTCATCGAATATATAAAATACACCCTGATAACATACGTCCTTATATCTCTAGTGTCCTTTAAGCCTACTATCTACCAGTTCCCTAGTTTAAGCTCCCATTATCTTCTGCTTAGATAGCTGCCTGGGGCTTCCCTGGTGGCTCAGAGGTTAAAGCATCTGCCTCCAATGTGGGAGACCTGGGTTCGATCCCTGGGTTGGGAAGATCCTCTGGAGAAAGAAATGGCAACCCACTCCAGTACTCTTGCCTGGAGAATCCCATGGACTGTGGAGCCTCGTGGGCTACAGTCCACAGGGTTGCAAAGAGTCGGACATGACTAAGCGAAGATAGCTGCAATAATTTCCTATCTTATTTCATTGATTTGAGTTCATTTTTAACACAGTAGCCAAAGTAATCTTTTTACAATATGAGAATGATCATATCACTTCCTTCCATCAAATCCTTTTCTGGCTACCAATTTCCTCCAGATTATAGTGCAAAATTGTTCAGGATTTGGAATCTATGGTTGGATAGCATCCCCAACTCAGTGGACATGAGTTTGAACAAGCTCCAGGAGTTGGTGATGGACAGGGAGGTCTGATGTGCTGCAGTCCATGGGGTCACAAAGAGTTGGACATGACTGAGCAACTGAACTGCACTAAACTATATTCCTAGAGTCATCTCCTAGAAGTATCTTCCACCTAGCTTACATGTAAACTCTACCCACTGATCTATCAGTCTTAGTAACACCATACTCACCTTCATGTCTGGACATTTGATAAGAAATTTCTCTGCTTGAACTGTTCCTCCTTCCAGGCTTCATATTGCTAACTTTTAAACTCAGGTGCCACTTATTTCAGAAATACCTCCCTGATCTGCCTCCTATATACTCCAATAGCTCCCTTAGTTACTCCTTTAGTTAGAGCACTCATAGTCATTTGTTGTTGCCCTTAGATTATAAACTCCAAAAAGTGGTATGGTTTGGTATCTAGTTCAGAGTTATATTCCCACTGAGTAGCACAGTGACTATCATATAGCAGATACTCCAAAACAATTTTTTTAAGAAAAAAGTAAATATAAAAAGAATATTTATCAAATAAAGATAAATAAAATCAATGTTATACAGTCATGAACAATTAACAATAATTTGAGAGAATGAGAAGAACATGGCAGGGATATCTTGAAGACTGTGCAGTGTTTTTAGTTGGAGTTGTGGCCAAATAAATATCAACATCTGAGAAGTGATCAGGTTCAAGAAACTGTCACGTTGAAAGGACCTAGTATGAAGGAGGGGGAAGGTTTGTCTTTTCCCTGTTCCTTATTTGAGTTATGGTATTCTGGGTTTGGAGAAGGCAATGGCACCCCACTCCAGTACTCTTGCCTGGAAAATCCTATGGATGGAGGAGCCTGGTGGGCTGCAGTCCATGGGGTCTCGAAGAGTTGGGCATGATTGAGCAACTTCACTTTCACTTTCATGCATTGGAGAAGGCAATGGCAACCCACTCCAGTGTTCTTGCCTGGAGAATCCCAGGGACGGGGGACCCTGGTGGGCTGCGGTCTATGGGGTCGCACAGAGTTGGACATGACTGAAGCGACTTAGCAGCAGCAGCAGCAGCAGGATAGAGGACTGCTAAGGGTTCAAACATTACAGCAGGGATCCCCAGTCCCCTGGGCCAGGGACTGCTACTAGTCTGTAGCCTGTTGGGAACTGGGCTGCACAGCAGGTGAGTGGCAGGGGAAACCAAAACCATTGCCCCACCACCACCTGTGAAAAGTTGTCTTCAATGAAATCAATCCCTGGTGCCAAAAAGGTTGGGGACTGCTGCATTAGAGGGTATAGGAAAGGTTCAGGATAGATCAGTGTTCACATATGAAGGTCTGTCGCTAGAGTCTTGTACTGTTGTTCCATAAAGACGGCATCAAGAGTGTAACATGAAAACTATGTCAGAGTCAATATTAGGACCAGAATCAGGGAACCACAAGACACAGTAGCAGCATGTTATTCAATAAGGAGAGAATTGTTCAGGTCAAGCTGGATTTAGCAGACAGAGTAATGCTCTTGGGGGACCATTAATAAATGTGAGGACTCTGATTCCCAAATTGAGCTTTTAAGTCTCAAGAGTATATTGGCTATCATCTGATCCTTCAAAATATTTGACAGTCTCTTCAAACGTTAGCATAAATGATGAAACTTACCAACGCAAGAGAGACAAACCTCCATCTGCATCTAAATCCTCCAGTTTTTAGGAGAGGGGGCTGAGGGCCTCCATGATTGAAGGTGGTGTCATTTTTCTGGAATTCTTTGAAAGCTATAGGTAGAGTGAAGCCAGAGAGAGAAAAGGGCATGTCTCAATTTGAGGGAAATTTCCTGTCTCTGAGAGCTGCCAAGAACCTCCCCAATTGTCCTCAGTCAGATCCACTTAGGGAGTTTTGGATTCAGACACTGCCAAACTTCACATAAGTCAGAGAAGCAGAGTTATCTTTGCCCTTAGTCTTTCCTTAGGAAGAACACTGTCCCTTTAGCTCTTTCACATCTGAAAATTAATCTGTGGAAATAACTTTGGCATCAGATATTCCTGGGAAATAAAACCATTCAAGAACTGTGAATAAATTTATTGGACTTTTACTTGAGAATAATTGTTGGTACCTGGGAAGAAAAGTGATGTCACTAAGAATGAAGGTGTGTGCCAGGGAAGTGTATGGATGAGATTTCCCTTTAGGACATGACTGGAGAAAGTGTTCCTGCTTCAAGAGGGCTCTACTTGCAGCCATCTTGAGTAGATTTTGACTTTGTTTTATGAAAGTTATCCAGAGTCTACACGGATTAAGAATCTTTTGATCTGTTTTGACTTCAAGGACACACCATGCCCTGTTTTAGGTGCCAAGTTTGTGTTCTGTTGAAAACCATACTTAATAGTTTGGCAGTATCAATGCTAACCCAACAGAGAGATTTCCCATTTTTATGAAACACCCACAAAAAGTCAACATTGTGGTTTTTAGCATCCATTCACCAAATAACAGAGTAATAAAAACAAGATTGGAAGGACTTGAAAGCACTCAAGATATTTTACTCTGGCATCTAATATGATTTCAACAAAGTATTATGTAGCTTAGCTAAGATAAAATGGACAAGGAAAATGTATTTATTGAATAGCTGTCTCGTTTTCAGAAATTTAAGAAAAGTACGGAGTACCTATAAAAAACTGACCTTATTCTGAAAAGTCATTAATTTGATGGATGAGAAAAAATAAGCATACAAAAATTTTAAATTACACCCAAGGCAGTACATAATACAGAAAGGATTTTTCCTTACTATTCTTCAACACTTGACAGTTTCTTTTCTAAAACACATATTGAGTCTGTCATTTTCTTTCTTAGTGGGTGTCACCAATCATCATTTGCCTGAAATACCTCCTTCATCTGGTTCCTGCATTTCTGTCTTTGCCCTCCCTAACAGATCGCCACACAGTAAACTAAACATTTTGAAGCACATCCAATTATGCCATTCTTCTTCATAAGATCCTTCAAGGGATTGCCACTGCATATATGGAAAAAGCCACGAACCTCACCATGCCACAGGTCCAGCAGGAGATAGTACTGCCCATCTCTCCAACCTTCTCTTGGGCACCATCCTCCTTCCTCAGTTCAGTTCAGTCGCTCAGTCACGTCCGACTCTTTGTGACCCCATGAATCGCAGCACTCCAGGCCTCCCTGTCCATCACCAACTCCTGGAGTTCACTCAGACTCACGTCCATTGAGTCAGTGATGCCATCCAGCCATCTCA
>NW_011494903.1:2928143-2937714 GCF_000754665.1 Bison bison bison
ACCGCTTCGCATGAGGTGGCCAAAGTACTGGAGTTTCAGCTTCAGCATCATTGCTTCCAAAGAAATCCCAGGGCTGATCTCCTTCAGAATGGACTGGTTGGATCTCCTGGCAGTCCAAGGGACTCTCAAGAGTCTTCTCCAACACCACACTTCAAAAGCATCAATTCTTCGGCGCTCAGCTTTCTTCACAGTCCAACTCTCACATCCATACATGACCACAGGAAAAACCATAGCCTTGACTAGACGGACCTTTGTTGGCAAAGTAATGTCTCTGCTTTTCCATATGCTATCTAGGGTGATCATAACTTTTCTTCTAAGAAGTAAGAGTCTTTTAATTTCATGGCTGCAGTCACCATCTGCAGTGATTTTGGAGCCCAAGAAAATAAAGTCTGACACTGTTTTCACTGTTTCCCCATCTATTTCCCATAAAGTGATGGGACCAGATGCCATGATCTTCATCTTCTGAATGTTGAGCTTTAAGCCAACTTTTTCAGTCTCCTCTTTCACTTTCATCAAGAGGCTCTTTAGTTCTTCTTCACTTTCTGCCATAAGGGTGGTGTCATCTGCATATCTGAGGTTATTGATATTTCTCCCGGCAATCTTGATTCCAGCTTGTGCTTCTTCCAGCCCAGCATTTCTCATGATGTACTCTGCACAGAAGTTAAATAAGCAGGGTGACAATATGCAGCCTTGATGTACTCCTTTTCCTATTTGGAACCAGTCTGTTCCATGTCCTCCTTCCTATGCCCACTCAATTCTGGGACTTTTCCTATGCTATCCTTTCTCCTAATATACTGTCCTTCTAAGCCCTCCTTGGGGCTAGATCTTCCCCATCACTTAGGAATCAGCCTAAGTATCACCTTCCCAGAGAGCCCTTCCTTGAACACTGAGTTTGAAGACTACCTCTGTCGCTTTCCACTTCAGCACTTCAGGACATTATTCAGCTTTCCCATTTTTGAATGTTTAAAATCAAACTGCATGTTTTGCCTATACTCCATTCCTTGCCCCACTTAAGATTTTTGAAGCAGGAGCCCTGTTTGTCTTCTCCATATGGTTTCACAGCCCAAGAGCCTGCTTTGGAGTAAGTGCTTAATATATAGGTTGAATGAATGGCTGAATAAATGCACACACATTTTTTCAAAGGTAGCCTGATATTTTCCAAACTATACAATGCTTCATATAAATATAAATCAGATAGTGAAACAGAGACAAGAAGAACTGGGCAATGAATTCAATATCAGTGAAGGAGAAATGAGGCTAACGGAGGAATGTTGTTAAATATTCTCTTTGCTCAGTGTGTGAAGCAGAGTTTGGAAACACTGGCTGTTAAAAATGCTGAAGAAAAGTATAGGCTTACACAGACTGACAGATTCAGTGGCGGGTTAATGTAGAAGATAGGTCTTGAGTTAAGTCTTGAAAGCAATGTGGAACTGAGTTGGCATGGAAGGATTAATAAAAAATGATGAGTTAACCATGCAAAGCGGCAGAAGCAGGAAACCTGGAATTATATAGTTTCATGGGGCCACTAAGAAATCCTAACTTCCTGATTTGTAGACATAGTTCTCCACAGAATTAGATTTCTGAATCCTCTGCTCACCTACCTAAATGCCTTGGTTTTATTTCCAAGCAGTTCTTTTCTTAATGTTTCTTAGAACATGCCTTCCTTTGGAGGGGGGAGGGAAGTCATGAGAAATGAAAAAGTCAGAATGCTTTACTCTGTAATCCCTCTCAAACTTTAGATTTTATTGGAGATTATGTAATGTTTTTACCTCTATTCATTTTATTAAAAAGCTGGTGACATTTCAGAAGATGCCTACATCTGAGAATTACTCATAGCCAAGAAGGTCTATTTGTCATCTAGGGCTCTCCTGTCAATGAAGCCAAATGGGAGCAAAAAAGAGTATGACTTTGTTATTTGATTAACACGGCCCCCGCTTAGGGAAAGTTTTTTACCCAGCCCCACATTGTGGATCTTGAGACAAGACTATGCTGGAGGCTCGGATTATTAAAACTGGCCTTCCCCCGGTGTATCAGAAACCTCTTATGTACTTCTTTAGATTCTATCCATCCCGCCTCTTCATCCAGCCACTGCTACAAAACAAATTCACTGAACCTTTGCTTAGGTGTCACTTAAGTGCATCCTGACAATGCTCATTCTCATCTCAGACTCATTTCAGGGCTCTGCTTCTGCCATGGGGCTTCTCATATGCTGTAGGGATATTCTGGATACTCATTCAGGAACAGAAGGAAGGTTGGGGAGTTAATGCCCAGAAGCCCATTTTTGACCAAAGGGACCAGGGGCTGATGGATAAATGCTTTCTCTTTTGTCCTCTGGTAAATAGCTCTGAGGCATATTTCATATGTTTGTTTTAAAAGTCACGTTGAATCAAGCCACAGTCACCTACTATGGATAATTAGGTAACACATTCTTGTATTGGCTTTTTTGCTTGTTTCTTCCATTTTCTGGCTTATTCCTCTCCTTCCCACAAACAAATCTTTGTCTCAAGCTCTTTTGTAGGGGAAAGGAAGCCAAAGCTAAAACATCTATTAAAACAAAGCAAGAATTACTCAAATGGCAAGATGCCAAGAGTACTCAAAAAGGTCTGTAACCCAAAATAGTATTCAGTTCAGTTCAATTCAGTCTTTCAGTCATGTCTGACTCTTTGCGACCCCATGGACTGCAGCATGCCAGGCTTCCCTTTCCATTACCAACTCCCCAGAGCTTCCTCAAACTCATGTCCATTGAGTCAGTGATGCCATCCAACCATTTCACCCTCTGTTGTTCCCTTCTCCTCTTGCCTTCCATCTTTCCCAGCATCAGAGTGTTTTCCAATGAGTCAGTTCTTTGCATCAGGTGGCCAAAATATTGGAGTTTCAGCTTCAGCATCAGTCCTTCTAGTGAATAATCAGGACTGATCTCCTTTAGGATTGACTGGTTTGATCTCCTTGCAGTCCAAGGGACTTTCAAGAGTCTTCTTCAACACCACAGTTCAAAAGCATCAATTCTTCAGTGCTCAGCTTTACTTTATGGTCCAACTCTCACATCCATACATGACTACTGAAAAAAGCATAGTTTTAACTATATGGACCTTTGCCATGCAAGAAATTCACACTTCAACATATCACCATTGCAAACACTAGCCACTGTTACAAAAATAAATACCTTTTGAGATGGTTATTGGGATGAGAAACTGGGGCTAGGTTGGTCAGACAAGAGCCAAGTAATCCAAAGAAAGTACAGGGAAGATGGAGTTCTTTAACCAGGAATATCCTGAGGACTATAGGGTGGATCGCTAAGGGAAACACTGAGAAGAGAGGTGATACGATACTGAACACAATCTTTATACGCTACTCAATGTTGCCCTGAGTTGGCACAAGATGTGAAACTTGTAACAGCTGGCACTCTGCTGCTTTTTCCCTTTGTTCAGCTTGCTATTGGTCAAAAGCACATGGGGGTTTTTACAATTTAAACATACCTTAATAATTTCACAAATGACTAAAACCATTCCTTACATGGTGATCAACAGCAAAGGCTGCCAATTTGATATGGGCAACAGAACATGAATTATTGAGGTCATCATAGCAAAACACAGCCTGTTTTACTCATAGAAAAGGGTAAACCTAGGCTGATAGACCCGAGAACTTTAGCTTTCTGCCATGCCCTATTTAGCCTCAATAGAATCATAGCTCAAGAGTGCTCCAAGGAAATTTGTAGATAAGGAAACAGAATACTGGTAGGGTGGCAAACATGGTAAGGGCAGGGGTCCAGTTCTTCTGACTTACAAATCAGACTGTTATGTTTTCTCTGATTGCTGTACCTTCTTAAAGGGAAAAATGAATTAGGTTGGGGTGGGTAGCAAGGGCAGGTTTAGGTCATAATAATACATCCTATCTTGGAGAATTTGTTGTTTTCCTTCTTTTATAAAAGTCTTTGTTTTTTTGTTTCATTCATATGAGTATTCTTTCCTCTACTTCCTGCTTCTAATTACTGGAAAAAATTTTTTTTTATTTTTTTACACACACATATTCATTATCACCAAAAGTGTTTGTGCCATTCATTCTGTTCTTTTTAGCAAACACTTACTCCCAAGCTCTAAGGCTTCTAAAAACATCTTAACACATTATTGACTGAAGAAATATTAATGCCACAGGCATTAGGTTCTGCAAAAATCCCCTGGTCAATAATCTGTTAAGAAGTCAGCTCTTTGTTTATTTTCCTATCCCAGCCATCGATTCTGATTTAATGTTAATGTTAAGAGAATACTCTATTGTACTCAAGTAGGTCTTAAAATTTTAAGAGGCTCACTCGTGCCTTTCAAAGTAATTTAATTGCTTTTTTGATATTGTTCAAAAATTTTTCTATGTTTTTCTTATTATTTTTGAAAATGTTTCTCCCACATTGTGCTTTTTCCTAAGTAAATCAGATATTCTGAAATATTTTTGCTAAACATTTGTTAGCAAATTTAATATATTTGCATGCTATGGGAAACAGTGATAGAACCAACTTTTCCCATTAATATTATGTAGCTAGTTAACCTAAGGGGCCCCAGCAGTTCAAAGCTCACATAAATATTAACTTTAATTCCATTGTTATTTTAACCCACAGAGCCCAATAACTTGACTCCCTGGAGGCAAATCCTCATGAGCACTGTTCAGTTTTAAAATCAGTTCAGAGTTCTGGAATTATTTTTTAGACTCTCTGTTTATTTGGCTCACTAATCCTGATTTTTTTGATGTTGTTGTTGTTGTTGTTTTGACCTCACAAACGTGTAAGTGAAATGGATCAGTATAGAAATTTGAGTATTTATAACCATCATATTTTTCATTTGATTGCTAAGTGTATTTTGATTGGAACAAGTAAAACTCCAATATACAGACAGCAAATATTTTACAAATGGAAATGTCAGAAGAATCTAAAGTGAGTTGACTGGTGAGTCAGTTTTAATTATTTTCTAAATAGAAATTTTCTGATCTTTGAATACTTTAAATCCAAAAAATTTAATCAAACAAATGAACATTCATTACTCAATAGGAACTTACTGACAAATGTGGGAAATATGCTAAAAGGAAAACAAAGAGCATGTAGAACATGTTATTTTCATATTATTTCCTGATGAATGGTTGATTCAATAAGCATTCTCAAATCCTGTCTTCCTGCTTCTCTTTATATAATTAGCCAAATACTTGTTTCTCCATCTCCTTTGTTTTTTTAATAAAAGGGGCCATTTTGGTTGGCAGCACCACTCTATCCTTCAACCCATCAACAATATAATGAAATCTCCCTTCATTAAATATTCTGTAATTAAGGACAAAAATTAAGTTCTGTTTGCCTAATCCAATCAATTGGGTTTCATTTACTGGGTGCACATCCAAACTGCTACACCTTCATATTCAATATACATGCAGCCAGGACCAATGTTAACCACTAAGGATCATTGTCCACCACAGACCAACATGTAAAAGGTAGCTATAGACAACAACAACTGTGCTAACAATGGGATAGAAATCACCTCCTAACAAAGTATTCTGTAGTGATTGAATGTTACTTTATTCATATGGTGTTAATTCGCTGTGTATTAATTATGATGAAATAGCACAGAGATTTTGTTAATGATTAAGCCTTTTTGTTTGTTTGTTTGCTACAATGCAGTTCTCCTAAGTTTCAGTGATAGTCTTCTTTGGTTATTGGGAAATGCTAAGAAAAATAATTATCCTTAATTATGCTGGCAGTTAACAGAAAAGATATTACACTGTAAATCTAAATCAAGTGAGAAGCTTGGGGATTTCAGTTCTTATGCTATTCCAATGTTATAAACAATTTCTCTCCTTGCCCAAATTTGTATAGAAGTGAAGTGAGAGTTAGCTTGATCCCTTTTAGCTTGGATTACATGCAGGAAAATAACTTTTTCCCCTTTTTTATTGAAATACAGCTAATTTACAATATTGTGCTATTTTTTTCTGTACAGCATGATGACTCAGTAATACACATATATACATTTTTTTATTCTTTTCCATTATGGTTTATCCCAGGAGATTGGATATAATTCCCTGTGCTATACAGTAGGACCTTGTTGTTTATCCTTTCTAAATGTTTGCAGCTAGTAACTCCAAACTCTCAGTATATACCTCTCCTTCCCTCACTCCTCCTTGACAACCACGAATCTGTTGTCTATATCTGAGCCTGTAGCTATTTTTAGACAAGTTCATTTGCGCCATATTTTAGAGTTACATATAGAACTGATATCATGATTTTCTTCCTTTCTTTCTGACTTACTTCTCTTAGTATGACCATCTCTAGTTGCATCCATGTTGTTGCAAATGGCTTTATTTCATTCTTTTTAATGACTGAGTATTCCATTGTGTATGTGTACCACATCTTCTTTATCCATTTATCTGTTGATTGACACCATAAAACTCCTAGAAGAGAACATAGACAGAATATTCTCCAACATAAATTGTAAGAATGTTTTTCTAGGTCAGTCTCCCAAGGCAATAAAAATAAAAACACAAATAAATAAATGGGACCTAATCAAACTTACACACTTTTCCACAACAGAGTGTTAGTTGCTCAGTCGCGTCTGATTCTTTATAACTCCATGGACTGCAGCCTCTGTCCATGAAATTCTCCAGTCAAGAATACTGGAGTGGATTGCCATTCGCTTCTCCAGGAGATCTTTCTGGTGCAGAGAAACCATAAAAAACAAACAAACAACAACAACAAAAAAAACAACAGCCTATTAAATGGGAGAAAGCATTTTCAAATGATGCAACAGATAAGGGCACCTATACAACTCAACAACAAAAATTAAAAAAAAGAGCAGAAGACCTTAATAGACATTCACCGAAGAAAACACACAGATGGGCAGTAGGCACATGAAAAGATGCTCAGCATCATTGGTGGCGTAGTGGTAAAGAAACCACCTACCAACGCAGGAGACACTGGAGATGCAGGTTCAATCACTGGATCAGGAAGATCCCCTGCATAAGGACTTGGCAACCTGCTCCAGTGTTCTTGCCTGGGAAATTCCATGGACAGAGGAGCCTGGCGGGCTACAGTCCATGGTGTCTCAAAAGAGTTGGACACGACTGAGAGACTGAGCACAAGCACACAATTAATTATTAGACAACTGCAAATCAAAACTACAGTGAGGTAAAACCTCAGTCTGGTCACAGTGGCCCTCATTAAAAAGTCTACAAATAACCAACAATGGAGAGGATGTGGAGGAAAGGGAATCTTCCTACACTGTTGGTGGGATTGCAAGTGGGTGCAGCTACTATGGTAAACAGTGTAAATGTTCCACAGAAAACTAAAAAGAAAACTGCTGTGTGATCTAGCCATCCACTTCCTGGGAATACACCTAGACAAAACTGTAATTCAAAAAGGTACATGCACCCTTATCTTCACAGTACTCAGGAAAATAACTTTTATATAGAGGTAAATGGTTATGGGCTTCCCTGGTGGCTCAGATGGTAAAGAATCTGCCTGTAGTGTAGGAGACAGGGATTTGATCCCTGGATCAGGAAGATCCCCTGGAGAAGGGAATGGCTGTCCACTCTAGTATTCTTGCCTGGAGAATTTCATGGACAGAGGAGCCTGGTGGGCTACATAGTCCCCGGGTCAAAAAGAGTCAGCCTCAACTGAGTGACTAATACTTTGTTTTCACTTTTCAAATGGTTATTATTGGTCACAATTACTTTGGTAGGCAAGGGAGACGTAAGAGAATTTAAAAATTCAATTATGAATATCCAAACACGCGTATAATATTCTAGAAGTACCACTATTTATCTAATTAAAGTGATATGTTTGACTTTTTTTCTATAATGCTTCCTTTTATTAAACTAGATGAGAGATTGCTCATAGATCTAACAGATGGGTGATAGTGTGATAAAGTAACAAAGCACATCATCAAAAGGCCAGGTAGGAAAAATGTATTGAATGCTCTGTCTACTCACCCTGCCCTTTACTTAATACTAACCCAGAGACCAGGGAAATTGAGAAAGTACATCTGCATAGGACCCATCCATGCTAAGGACCCACTCCAGGGCTCAGAGGATCCTTGGCATAAAACTTACTATATTCAGCACCACATAGACAACTTTTTTTTTTTAAGAGCAATCTAAATCAAACCATGATTCCAGATAAAGGATATAGGTAAAATCTACATTGAAAAAATTTCTATCTCTAAATTTAATGAGCTGTTGAGAATAAAAGAATAGTAAAGTTAAGACTCAGACTAAAGAATCTGCCTGCAATGCAGAAGACCCAGATTCGATCTCTCAGTCAGGAAGATCTCCTAGAGAAGGGAATGCCTGCTGGCTCCAGTGTTCTTGCCTAGAGAATCCCATGGACAGAGGAACCTGACAGGTGAAAGCCCATGTGGTTGCAAAGAGTCAAACATGACTGAGTGACTTTCACTACTGTGAAACTTAAGCATAAGGTAAGATACAAAGAGAAAGCTCCGGTGAAGTTCCCTATCTCCATCTGAGAAAAATTAACAATGAAAATAGAAAGAGAAATTAAGGAAATGATCCCATTCACCATTGCAGTGAAAAGAATAAAATACTAAGGAATATATCTACCTAAAGAAACAAAGCAAGAGAGTTCCAGAAAAACATCTATTTCTGCTTTATTGACTATGCCAAAGCCTTTGACTGTGTGGATCACAATAAACTGTGGAAAATTCTGAAAGAGATGGGAATACCAGACCACCTCACCTGCCTCTTGAGAAACCTGTATGCAGGTCAGGAAGCAACAGTTAGAAGTGGACATGGAACAACAGACTGGTTCCAAATAGGAAAAGGAGTACGTTAAGGCTGTATATTGTCATCCTGCTTATTTAACTTCTATGCAGAGTACATCATGAGAAAAGCTGGACTGGAAGAAACACAAGCTGGAATCAAGATTGCCGGGAGAAATATCAATAACCTCAGATATGCAGATGACACCACCCTTATGGCAGAAAGTGAAGAGGAACTAAAGAGCCTAGTGATAAAAGTGAAAGAGGAGAGTGAAAAAGTTGGCTTCAAGCTCAACATTCAGAAAACGAAGATCACGGCATCCGGTCCCATCACTTCATGGGAAATAGATGGGGAAACAGTGGAAACAGTGTCAGACTTTATTTTTCTGGGCTCCAAAATCACTGCAGATAGTGATTGCAGCCATGAAATTAAAAGACGCTTACTCCTTGGAAGGAAAGTTATGACCAACCTAGATAGCATATTCAAAAGCAGAGACATTACTTTGCCAACAAAGGATCGTCTAGTCAAGGCTATGGTTTTTCCTGTGGTCATGTATGGATGTGAGAGTTGGACTGTGAAGAAGGCTGAGCGCCGAAGCATTGATGCTTTTGAAGTGTGGTGTTGGAGAAGACTCTTGAGAGTCCCTTGGACTGCAAGGAGATCCAACCAGTCCATTCTAAAGGAGATCAGCCCTGGGATTTCTTTGGAGGGAATGATGCTGAAGCTGAAACGCCAGTACTTTGGCCACCTCATGTGAAGAGTTGACTCATTGGAAAAGACTCTGATGCTGGGAGGGATTGAGGGCAGGAGGAGAAGGGGATGCCAGAGGATG
>NW_011494903.1:2938021-2941558 GCF_000754665.1 Bison bison bison
AGGGACAGGGAGGCCTAGCGTGCTGCGATTCATGGGGTCGCAAAGAGTCGGACACGACTGAGTGACTGAACTGAACCGAAAGAAACAAAAGACCTATATAAAGAAAACTATAAAACACTGCTGAATGAAATCAAAGAGGACACTAATACATGGAGAAATATACTTTGTTCACGGATTGGAAGAATCAATATAGTGAAAATGAGTATACTACCCAAAGCAATCTATAGATTCAGTGCAATCCCTATCAAGCTACTAATGGTATTTTTCACAGAGCTAGAACAAATAATTTCGCAATTTGTATGGAAATACAGAAAACCTTGAATAGCCAAAGCAATCTTGAGAAAGAAGAATAGAACTGGAGGAATCAACCTGCCTTACTTCACGCTCTACTACAAAGCCACAGTCATTAAGACAGTATGGTACTGGCACAAAGTCAGAAATATAGATCAATGGAACAAAACAGAAAGCCCAGAGATAAATCCATGCACCTATGGACACCTTATACTTGACAAAGGAGGCAAGAATATGCAATGGAGAAAAGACAATCTCTTTAACAAGTGGTGCTGGGAAAACTGGTCAACCACTTGTAAAAGAATGAAACTAGAACACTTTCTAACACCATACACAAAAATAAACTCAAAATGGATTAAAGATCTAAAGGTAAGACCAGAAACTATAAAACTCCTAGAGGATAACATAGGCAAAACACTCTCCGACATAAATCACAGCAGGATCCTCTATGATCCACTTCCCAGAATATTGGAAATGAAAGCAAAAATAAACAAATGGGACCTAATTAAACTTAAAAGCTTCTCCATAACAAAGGAAACTATAATAAAGGTGAAAAGACAGCCTTCAGAATGCGAGAAAATAATAGCAAATGAAGCAACTGACAAACAACTAATCTCAAAAATATACAAGCAACTCCTGCAGCTCAATTCCAGAAAAATAAATGACCCAATCAAAAAGTGGGCCAAAGAACTAAACAGACATTTCTCCAAAGAAGATATATGGATGGCTAACAAATACATGAAAAGATGCTCAACATCACTCATTATCAGAGAAATGCAAATCAAAACCACAATGAGGTACCATTTCATGCCAGTCAGAATGGCTGCAATCCAAAAGTCTACAAGCAATAAATTCTGGAGAGGGTGTGGAGAAAAGGGAACCCTCTTACACTATTGGAGGGAATGCAAACTAGTACAGCCACTATGGAGAACAGTGTGGAGATTCCTTAAAAAACTGGAAATAGAACTGCCTTATGACCCAGAAATCCCACTGCTGGGCATACACACCAAGAAAACCAGGATTGAAAAAGACACGTGTACCCCAATGTTCATCACAGCACTGTTTATAATAGCCAGGACATGGAAGCAACCTAGATGTCCATCAGCAGATGAATGGATAAGAAAGCAGTGGTACATATACACAATGGAGTATTACTCAGCCATTAAAAAGAATACCGTTTGAATCAGTTCTAATGAGGTGGATGAAACTGGAGTCTATTATACAGAGTGAAGTAAGCCAGAAAGAAAAATACCAATACAGTATACTAACGCATATATATGAAATTTAGAAAGATGGTAACGATAACCCTGTATGTGAAACAGCAAAAGAGACACAGATGTATAGAACAGTCTTTTGGACTCTGTGGGAGAGGGCGAGGGTGGGATGATTTGGGAGAATGGCATTGAAACATGTATATTATCACATGTGAAATGAATCACCAGTCCAGGTTCGATGCATGAGACAGGGTGCTCAGGGCTGGTGCACTGGGATGACCCAGAGGGATGGGATGGGGAGGGAGGTGGGAGGGGGGTTAAGGATGGGGAACACATGTACACCCATGGCGAATTCATGATGATGTATGGCAAAACCAATACAATATTGTAATTAGCCGCCAATTAAAATAAATAAATTTATATTTAAAAAAAAATGACAAAACCACAGAGGCATTATTTTTCTTATCTTTTTTTTTAGTTTTTTTTTAAAATAATGTTTTCCTGAACATTCAGACCTCTAGGTTGAATTGGAAGAATGAGCCAAAGCTGAATTTCCTTTTTACCCAGAAGAAAAAGAATTATTCCTAAGTATTAGTTCCCTAGTATTGCCATAACAAAGTTCCACAGACTGAGTACCTTAAACAAAGAAATGTCTCACAGTTCTGAAGGCAAAATATTAGCAGACTTGGTTCCTTATGAGAGCTGTGAGGGGGAATCTGCTCCATGCTTCTCACCTAGTTTCTTGTGGTTTTTGTGGAAATCTTTGATATTTCTTTACTTATAGATGTATGACCCCAGTCTCAGCCTTCAGCATTGCATGTCATTATCCCTTTATTTGTTCCTGTCTCCATGCTCAAATTTCCCTTTTTAAAAGATATAGCCACAATAGGTTAGGGTCCACCCTAATAATGTTATCTTAACTTGATCATGCGGAGATGCTCTTTTTCCAAATAAGGTCACATTCACTGGGGGTTAGGGCTTCAATCTGAAAGACATAATTCAACCCATAACATTATATATACTGAACCTAACTGGAGGATTTTAACAAGATCCTTTACTTATTAAAAGGAACAAATAAAGTTCAATCCTCCAACTGCAGAAACTTCCAAATAATCTCCTCCCTATCCTGCACTTTCAGACTTGAGTGGAGTGTTTAGAAGGCAACATTTATTCCAGCAATTGAGCGTGCATGCATACCTATATTTATTCCACAAATTTCATGTTCAGGATCTTAAAAAGGGAATAAAAGAGTCAAGGAGAGATCATCACAGCTGAACAAAAATAAAATGTCTCAGTGCTCAGACTGAGACATTTGTGTCTGACTTTTTGCATCATGAAAGGCTGTCACCTGCCAGGCTCCTCTCTGTCCATGGGATTTCCCAGGCAAAAATACTGGAGTGGGTGACCATTTCCTCTTCCAAAGGATCTTTCTGACCCAGGGATCAAGCCAACATTTCTTAAGTCTCCTGCATTGGCTGGCAAATTCTTTACCACTAGCACCACCTGGAAATAGAATGTCTGGATGAGTGAAAAATTGTTACTGCAAACATGAAAACATTTTACACCAAAAATGTGCAAAGACAGATAAAGAAATTAAACATCATAAGAAAGCCTTCATGACTGCTTCATATTAAAGGAGAATTCTGTGAAGACTCAAATTTTAGGAAAAAGTACTCAAAAATGAGATTGTTAAAAATAATAAAGTAACATTTAAAAGAAATATTACAGAAAAAGAACTAAAATGACATTATTACAAACCAATAAATTGAATAAAAATATCTTTTAAAGGACTGCTGCTGCTGCTAACAGAGCTCAATTTTAATTACTTGCTTAGGAGAAAAGATATAGAGAATTAGCAAATAGAAACAAGTGAAAGTAACTAACAGAAAAGTATAAAAAGAAAGGACAAAGACCATCCAACTCAAGTATCAGATCAGATCAGATCAGTCGCTCAGTCGTGTCCGACTCTTTGCGACCCCATGAATCGCAGCACGCCAGGCCTCCCTGTCCATCACCATCTCCTGGAGTTCAC
>NW_011494903.1:2941658-2942070 GCF_000754665.1 Bison bison bison
CAGCCATCTCATCCTCTGTCATCCCCTTTTCCTCCTTCCCCCAATCCCTCCCAGCATCAGAGTCTTCTCCAATGAGTCAACTCTTCACATGAGGTGGCCAAATACTGGAGTTTCAGCTTCAGCATCATTCTTTCCAAAGAAATCCCAGGGCTGATCTCCTTTAGAATGGACTGGTTGGATCTCCTTGCAGTCCAAGGGACTCTCAAATCTTCTCCAACACCACACTTCAAAAGCATCAATTCTTCGGCGCTCAGCCTTCTTCATAGTCCAACTCTCACATCCATACATGACCACAGGAAAAACCATAGGCTTGACTAGACGACCCTTTGTTGGCAAAGTAATGTCTCTGCTTTTGAATATGCTATCTAGGTTGGTCATAACTTTCCTTCCAAGGAGTAAGCGTCTTTTAATT
>NW_011494903.1:2942170-2949039 GCF_000754665.1 Bison bison bison
CTGTAGTGATTTTGGAGCCCAGAAAAATAAAGTCTGACACTGTTTCCACTGTTTCCCCATCTATTTCCCATGAAGTGATGGGACCGGATGCCATGATATTCGTTTTCTGAATAATTGGTGTCTTTTAAAACCGTTCAAAGATATAATAGCTGAAATTTTTCCTGAAATGGATCAATAGGTCATATGGCACACACAGTTATAAGAAAAGATATAAATACATGTTGATGCTAAGTATATTGATGAAAAATTGAGTTATTTATATGAAGGAGTGTCAGGGTGGCCTTAAATATCTTTTCACCATCATGCTATGCCAGAGAACAACAGAGCATATATATATTTATAAAAGTCTAAGAAACAGAAAGTATAGCAAGAAATTTATACTAGTCACATTATTCTTTATTAAATCTCAAACTTATTAAAGTCACAGTTTTTCTCAAGCATGAAAGGATTGAGGAAATATAGAATCCAGGATCCTTAAAAAAAAAATAAACAACTACTTGATGACCAAATCTGGACAACAAAGATAAATAAAAAATAAATTAACCAATAATAGATGATCTTTGCTAAAATGCAAATGTTGAACATTTGAATACAGAATTAAGAATAAATAACCATGGGATCTACAGTCACATAATAATGTTAATTTACAAAACAAAGCAAACAGACAAAAGAAATAAAAGAAAAATAGTGTTTCAAAATTTTTTTATTTTTTTTGTTTTAGGGATGTTTTCATAACTACTATCTCCAATTTAAAAACATGAATTGGACCTTCACCATTCCTTCATTTTAATTTGTTTCCTTTTCTCTCTCTGTTACATATAATAAAAAAATAAATTTTAATAATTTTGCTAAAAACAGCATGCAAGATGTAATTTTATTTTTTATAGAAGTGCTGTCTTATGTCTCTCTCTCTCCATAAGTATATAGATGTTTAGAATATTGTACACTTAATATCTGATGGTTGGATAGCATCAGTGACTCAATGGACATGAGTTTTACAAACTGCAGGAGATAGTGAAGGAGAGGGAAGCCTAGCATGCTGCAGTCCAGGGGTTGCAAAGAGTCCATCACAACTTAGCAACTAAACAACAACAACCATGCTGCTGCCACTGCTAAGTCACTTCAGTCGTGTTGGACTCTGTGTGACCCCATAGACACAGCCCACCAGGCTCCACCGTCCCTGGGATTCTCTAGGCAAGAACACTGGAGTGGATTGCCATTTCCTCTCCAATGCATGAAAGGGAAAAGTGAAAGTCAAGTCGCTCAGTCACGTCCGACTCTTCCTGATCCCATGGACTGCAGCCTTGCCAGGATTTTCCAGGCAAGAGTACTGGAGTGGGGTGCTTTTGCCTTCTCCAAACAACAACCCTATCTACCCTGATTAATTCTAAGTGGGGAAATTACTAATCTTTTTTTTTTATGTATTACTTCAATTTCTTCTTTAAATATGTGATATTAAAGCAATAAAAACTCTCTTAGAAATGACCATTTCCATAGAAACTGAACAGCTAAATAGAGAATAGATGTCACCAACCATTTCTATGTCCTTATTCATTTCAACAATCAAATTAGATTCATTTCTCCCTCTTTAGTTCCATAACTCTATAAACTTTGAAGTTTGAAGAATATTATTAGGTTGTTTATTAACTAAGGAGTTCATGCATATAGGTATTCTGTCATAGTGTAGTATTAAATATTCTTGGTTATTGATTCCATGCAGAAAAATAATGCGTATTCTCAGTTTCCCTGGGGTGAAATCACTTTCCAAGCTTACTTAAGCTTTATTTTTGTAAATGTTGCTGTTATGTCATAATGAAATATTGTCAGCCTGCAGCTCACTAAAAGTATAATCCCATCAACTGTGAGCTGGCTTCTAGAGGGAGAGCGAACAAATTGCTAAGGACCTGTCATTTTACCAAGCTATGACTGATAACCTCTAGCAAAATACATGAATGCAAAAGGATACAGTTTGAAAGTGGAGAGTAAGCAATATCTCTGTACAAACAGAAAAGGGAATTTTTATGGGAACTGCTGCTGCTGCTGCTAAGTCGCTTCAGTCGTGTCCGACTCTGTGCAACCCCAGAGACGACAGCCCACCAGGCTCCTCAATCCCTGGGATTCTCCAGGCAAGAACACTGGAGTGGGTTGCCATTGCCTTCTCCAGTGCATGAAAGTGAAAAGTAAAAGTGAAGTCACTCAGTTGTGTCCGACTCCTAGCGACCCCATGGACTGCAGCCCAACAGGCTCCTCCATCCATGGGATTTGCCAGGCAAGAGTACTGGAGTGGGGTGCCATTGCCTTCTCCATTTTATGGGAAAACTGTCTACTATTTTGATACAACTAAAAGGTGCAACAACTCCTATGGCATGTCTGTATGCAGCTTTCTTAACTTTCTTCTCCTTGAAGTCTTAGACAAAGGTTCAGCTAGCTCTGATCCAACTAGAATTGATTCATGTTTATAAATATAAGCTTGACATTGCACATGCTTACCTTTCCTTCCATTGTTCTTGTATTTTGAGCAGATTGTCCTGAGGGAACTATAGGTATGTATGGGTCAGTTTGTACTTTTCATTGCTAGAAAGCTGATCACCTAGTGACCCGATTACCTTAACCATCAGTGTTGGATAGAGTCTCCAATGCACTGGACATTCTGACACGTGAATTCAGTAAAGAGAAGAAAAATCTAAAAATCCAATATGCACCAAGTTTTATGCTGAATGAAGGCATAATTAAGATAAATTCCCAATGATCTTGTATCATTTAGATTTTATCTTTTCTATCATCTCAACACACACACACACACACACACACAAGGTCATAATAAAATGAGTTAACAGAAATTTTGGACATCTCTTAAGACTCAAATATTTAAGAACTTATAAACTGCCTCTGATAAGATTCATTCAAATTCAACATGTTTATTAACTAGGTCCTATTTGAAAGACTCTGTGCTATGTATAACATTTTGAATAATGTGATGAATAATGTGTGTTCTTGCGACATATTCAGTACAGAAAATTTGGTAGCAAGATAGAAGACAAGGGAGGAATTCTGAATAAAGCTGTGCGCTGTGTGCTAAGCTGCTTCAGCTGCATCCAGCTTTTTGTGATCCCATGGACTGTAGCTGGCCAGGCTCCTCTGACCATGGAATTTTCCAGGCAAGAGTACTGGAGTGGATTGCCATTTCCTTCTCCAGAGGGATCGTCCCAACCCAGGGATCAAATACATGTCTCCTGAGGCTCCTGCATTGCAGGCAGAATCTTCACCGCTGAGACACCAGGGAAGCCAACAAAGCTAGAGCTATGTAATTAGGATGGAAAAGAACTTAATAGCATAATTGTACCTTTAAGACAAAGTAAAAGGTAACAGCAAAAGAAGAAGAAAGAAAAGGTCACATGAGCAATGATTGAGCAGGTTTGACTTTACATAAGCAAAAATACTTGGTTTAGCATAGGGATTTTATGAAAGAAAAAAGGACATGCATTCATGAAGCATAATAATGCAAATATAAAGTTGAGCAGCTGACATTACCAGGTGGATCAAAGTGGAAAAAGTCACCATCCTATCTTCAAGGTGTCTTCCATCTAGTGAGCAAGATGATGGGCTTCCCAAGTGGCACTAGTGGTAAAGAATCCCCTTGCCATTGCAGGAGATGCAAAAGATGTGGGTTTGATCCCTGGGTTGGGAAGATCCCCTGGAGGAGGAAATGGCACCCCACACCAGTATACTTGTTGGGATAATCCCATAAACAGAGGAGCCTAGTGGGCTACAGTCTATGTGGTCACAAAGAGTCAGACATGACTAAGCATCCAAGTACATAAATAAGTAGATAACTGTGATATGAGGGAGAAAAAAAAGGTAAATTGTGAACCTTCCAAGAAAGTATGGTGGCCACTCTGATGTAACCTGCGTATGCCTTTTAAGAATGAAAGATTTATTCCCCCACTGCTGAAAGAAAACCTTCAAGTGGCAGCCCGTACAAGATTGACTCAGCTGAAGAGAGAGCCACTCAAGGACGTGTTGCCTTGCCAGGGTGACCACACCTAATGACTAGCCTATGTCAGGGTATAAATACCAGCTCACTTATCCCAACTTCAGAATTCACCTTAAAGTTAATCTGGGACCCTTATTTTCTTTATAGAGTTGCCTTAGTAAACTATTATTACCAAGGTTATAGAGCTGATAAAATTTTCAACTGATACATAACATTAACAACTCTATATATCCTCATGACTTAGTGTGTTATGAGGAACAGAAACATCAGGAAGGGAATCCAGCTCAGAACCTTAGCTAACTCTCCATGGTTTCTCATCAGTCAAGCCAGCGACAGATCTGGTTTTGCCATAATCGCTGTAGTTATGAGATAATTATATTGACTTCCAAACAGAAGCCTAATTATATGCAAAATCTTAGCATTTGATTTTTAATTTTTTTTAAGGATAGGATTAGAATTAGTTTGTAGAAATTGTTTTTTATTCTACCTTTCTTTTTCTTGCTAACCATACATAAAGTTGCTATGCCATTTGCATAATGAGGTATTTACTGCTTTGCAGGTTTGGCTTTAGAGTATATCCAAACTATTCATATTATGAAGCTTTCTCAAGATCACTGGTCTTTTGTCTCATAAGAATGTATGATATATTCAGACAATGTAATACTATTCAGCAATAGAAAGGAATAAACAGAATGGATGACTCTGAAAATTTTTGATGAGGAAAAGAAATGTTATTTATGGTGTATGATTCTATTTGTATGAAATTCTATAATAGGTGAAATTAATTTCTGATGGGGAAAAAAGTCAAAACAGTAGTTGCCTCTAGAGGGAAATACAGGGACTGAATGGGAAGAAACATAAGAAAACTTACTATGGAGATGGAAATGTTCTTTATCTTGACAAAGTTTTGGGTTTCCTAAATAATTATATATTTACCAAAATTCATCACATTGTTTGCTTAAGATTGGGCAATTTACTGTATGTAAATTTAAACTAAAAAAAACTTTAAACTAATATTGACTCTAATTCTATTAGAATTAGTTTATTGAATCTAATATTGACTCTAATTCTATTCTTAAGAATATGGGTGAAGTACATATATCTGTAAGTTACTTTAAAATGTGTCAAAAATGAGATAGATTGACAGATGGAGAGAAGAATGATTGATGGTTGGATCAGATCAGATCAGTCGCTCAGTCGTGTCCAACTCTTTGCGACCCCATGAATCGCAGCACGCCAGGCCTCCCTGTCCATCACCAACTCCCGGAGTTCACGGAGACACGTTCATCGAGTCAGTGATGCCATCCAGCCATCTCATCCTCTGTCGTCCCCTTCTCCTCTTGCCCCCAATCCCTCCCAGCATCAGAGTCTTATCCAATGAGTCAACTCTTCGCATGATGGTTGGATAGATATGGGATAAGACTAGTAGAGCAAAATGGTTATTTTAGACTCTAGGTTGTGTTTAAATCAAATTTCTTATATCTTTGAAATTTTTCATAATAAAATGTGAAATAAAAGCGACAAATAAATATGAAAGTTGATTTTAAAATTTAATGGTGATTGGGCTTCCCTAGTGGTCTATGGTAAAGAGTGCTAGTTTGAGCCCTGGTCAGGGAAATTCCACGTGCTGCCAGGAGCACTTAGAAAAAATAAATAAATAAACATCGTTGCAGTAAATAACCTTCTAATTTGAAATTATCTTACTCAATATATGGTCTGTAGTGTTAGAAAATACTTTTCTAAATGGCAAGAAGAAAAAAGAGCAATGAAAGAAGGAAGCATTTTAAACTGCTATAAAAATATTGACTGCCACGAAATGGAGTGATTCTTTACCCAAAATTTTCAGTAAAACATTTTTAACCATGCAAGCATATTTGATTTACTGTATGTAAATTAGCATTTACACTTAAGTTCATAAAATTTTAAAGTCGGAAGAGACCTTAGCAATCATCTTCTAATCCTCTAGTTTTATTTTATTTATTTATTTTTTTAATCCTCTAGTTTTAAAGATATGAAAACTGAGGTCCACAGGGACAGGAGGTTTACTCAAGGTCAAGCAGCTAGTAAATACCAGCGTTGTTTACCAAAAATACCTCTGGGAATTCTGATTCATTTCCCTTTGAAGGTTTCTTGTGCTATTGTGAGAATAAGACAAGCATCTTAAACTATCTGAACAGCCATCTGTGAAATGGGAACAATAACTCCTGTTCTGCTATTAGGACCTTACAGGAAATACCAGTGCACTTTGGATTGTTCGTAAAACTGAGAAACTGAAAAACCACTTGTTTTCAATTTTTGTGTAATAAATCAAGGAGATACATATCAGTGAATTCCAAAAGGGCACTCAGTTACCAGCTGTGATTTAGCCCATTATTTCTCATAAAATATGCATAGGTCAGAATTCAATAATCCAATGACTATGAGAGAGAAAATACATATTAAAGTAGAGCAAGTAGGGGCTAGAACACACTTCAGTTCAGTTCACTTCAGTCGCTCAGTCGTGTCCAACTCTTTGTGATCCCATGGACTGCAGCACTCCAGGCCTCCCTGTCCATCACCAATTCCCGGAGTTTACCCAAGCTCTTGTCCATTGAGTCAGTGATGCCATCCAACCATTTCACCCTCTGTTGTCCCCTGCACCCACCTTCAATCTTTCCCAGCATCAGGGTCTTTTCCATTGAGTCAATTCTTCACATGAGGGGGCCAAAGTATTGGAGTTTCAGCTTCAACATCAGTCCTTCCAATGAACACTCAGGACTGATCTCCTTTAGGATGGGCAGGTTGAATCTCCTTGCAGTCCAAGGGACTCTCAAGAGTCTTCTCCAACACCACAGTTCAAAAGCATCAATTCTTCAGTGCTCAGCTTTCCTTATAG
>NW_011494903.1:2949139-2950766 GCF_000754665.1 Bison bison bison
GTCCAACTCTCATATCCATACATGACTACTGGAAAAACCATAGCTTTGACTAGATAGACCTTTGTTGGCCAAGTGATGTCTCTACTTTTTAATATGCTGTCTAGGTTGGTCATAGCTTTTCTTCCAAGGAGTAAGAGTCTTTTAATTTCATGGCTGTAGTCACCAACTGCAGTGATTTTGGAGCCCCCTCAAAAAAAAGTCTGTCACTGTTTCCACTATTTCCCCATCTATTTGCCATGAAGTGATGGGACCAGATGCCATGATCTTAGTTTTCTGAATGTTGAGCTTGAAGCCAACTTTTTCACTCTCCTCTTTCACTTTCATCAAGAGTCTCTTTAGTTATTCTTCGCTTTCTGCCTAAGGGTGGTGTCATCTGCCTATCTGAGGTTATTGATATTTCTTCTGGCAATCTTGATCCCAGCTTGTGCTTCATCTAGCCCAGTGTTTCTCATGATGTCCTCGGCATATAAGTTAAATAAGCAGGGTGACAATATACAGCCTTGATATACTCCTTTTCTTATTTGGAACCTGTCTGTTCCATGTCCAATTCTAACTGTTGCTTCCTCACCTGCATACAGGTTTCTCAAGAGGCAGGTCAGGTAGTCTGGTATTTCCATCTCCTTTAGGATTTTCCACAGTTTGTTGTGATCCACATAGCCAAAGGCTTTGGCATAGTCAATAAAGCAGAAATTTTTTCTGGTACTCTCTTGCTTTTTTGATGATCCAACGAATGTTGGCAATTCGATCTCTGGTTCCTCTGCCTTTTCTAAATCCAACTTGAACATCTGGAAGTTCAAGGTTCACATACTGTTGAAGCCTGGCTTGGAGAATTTTGAGCATTATTTTACTAGCGTGTGAGATGAGTGAAATTTTTCTTTTTTTAAATTTTATTTTATTTTTAAACTTTACAATATTGTATTAGTTTTGCCAAATATCGAAATGACTCCACCACAGGTATACCCGAGTTCCCCATCCTAAACCCTCCTCCCTCCTCCCTCCCCTACCCTCCCTCTGGGTCGTCCCAGTGCACCAGCCCCAAGCATCCAGTACCGTGCATCGAACCTGGACTGGCGACTCATTTCATACATGATATTATACATGTTTCAATGCTATTCTCCCAAATCTCCCCACCCTCTCCCTCTCCCACAGAGTCCATAAGACTGATCTATACATCAGTGTCTCTTTTGCTGTCTCGTACACAGGGTTATTGTTACCATCTTTCTAAATTCCATATATATGCGTTAGTATACTGTATTGGTGTTTTTCTTTCTGGCTTACTTCACTCTGTATAATAGGTTCCAGTTTTATCCATCTCATTAGAACTGATTCAAATGTATTCTTTTTAATGGCTGAGTAATACTCCAGTGTGTATATGTACCACTGCTTTCTTATCCATTCATCTGCTGATGGGCATCTAGGTTGCTTCCATGTCCTGGCTATTATAAACAGTGCTGCGATGAACATTGGGGTACATGTGTCTCTTTCCCTTCTGGTTTCCTCAGTGTGTATGCCCAGCAGTGGGATTGCTGGATCATAAGGCAGTTCTATTTCCAGTTTTTTAAGGAATCTCCACACTGTTCTCCATAGTGGCTGTACTAGTTTGCATTCCCACCAACAGTGTAAGAGA
>NW_011494903.1:2950866-2969382 GCF_000754665.1 Bison bison bison
CTCCCTCTCCAGCATTTATTGCTTGTAGACTTTTGGATCGCAGCCATTCTGACTGGCGTGAAATGGTACCTCATTGTGGTTTTGATTTGCATTTCTCTGATAATGAGTGATGTTGAGCATCTTTTCATGTGTTTGTTAGCCATCTGTATGTCTTCTTTGAAGAAATGTCTATTCAGTTCTTTGGCCCATTTTTTGATTGGGTCATTTATTTTTTTGGAGTTGAGCTGCAGGAGTTGCTTGTATATTTTTGAGATTAGTTGTTTGTCCATTGCTTCATTTGCTATTATTTTCTCCCATTCTGAAGGCTGCCTTTTCACCTTGCTAATAGTTTCCTTTGTTGTGCAGAAGCTTTTAAGTTTAATTAGGTCCCATTTGTTTATTTTTGCTTTTATTTCCAATATTCTGGGAGGTGGGTCATAGAGGATCCTGCTGTGATGTATGTCGGAGAGTGTTTTGCCTATGTTCTCCTCTAGGAGTTTTATAGTTTCTGGTCTTATATTGAGATCTTTAATCCATTTTGAGTTTATTTTTGTGTATGGTGTTAGAAAGTGTTCTAGTTTCATTCTTTTACAAGTGGTTGACCAGTTTTCCCAGAACCACTTGTTAAAGAGATTGTCTTTAATCCATTGTATATTCTTGCCTCCTTTGTCAAAGATAAGGTGTCCATACGTGCGTGGATTTATCTCTGGGCTTTCTATTTTGTTCCATTGATCAATATATCTGTCTTTGTGCCAGTACCATACTGTCTTGATAACTGTGGCTTTGTTGATGAGTGAAATTTTGCAGTGGTTTGAACATTTTTTGGCATTGCCCTTCTTTGGGATTGAAATGAAAACTGACCTTTTCCAGTCCTGTGGCCACTGCTGAGTTTTCCAATTTTGCTGGCATATTGAGTGCAGCACTTTTACAGCATCATCTTTTAGGATTTGAAATAGCTTAACACACTTAGAAAGATACAATGTTCACCACTCTTAACCATGTATTAAATTCTCCAACCAAAGGAGAATTTACAAGTTTTTGTTTTATACACACTCTTCAAAGATATTCAGACTAAAGCAAATGTAATCAAATGCATAAATGTGATCTCAAAGTAAAACATTAAATCTGAAGAGAGGTATTGTGTGCTAGCAATAAAGTATTTCACACAAAAAAGCTTTTGACTTTTATTTCATGTGGATTTAAAACATTCCACTTTTTAAATGCTAAATTTTAACATATACCAACATAACCTTTATCATATCTTGCCCCTAGAGAAAAAGCCGAGAAGGAAAAAGTGCTTGAAGATCAATTTCCTTACAATAAAATTCCCAGAACAGCATTATAAAAAGCAAATTTCCAGATTGCCATAGATACATCTGAAACTTCTTAGCACTGTGGAATACTATTCATTGATGTATTAAATAAGTACTTTAAAATTTATCTATTAAAGAGCTAAATGAGTGGAGGGGGAGACAAATTTCCATAATATTTTAAAATTTTTAGAGTATTTTCTTTATCTGATTTGATCTTCATGATATGAAACTATGGAATATCAAAAGATAGCATGCCTGCTCAGGTGTGTCCAACACTTGCAACCTTATGGACTGTAGCCTGCCAGGCTCCTCTGTTTATGGGATTTTCCCAGCAAGAATACCGGAACGGGCTATCATTTTCTCCTCCAGGCAGTCTTCCCGACCCAGGGATTGAACTTGAGCCTTCTGCATTGGCAGGCAGATTTTTTATCCCGAGCCACCTGGGAAGTCCCATCAAAAGATAGAGCAGTTATTAATATCCTTATTTCATCTATTAAGCAATCAAGGCTGAAATATAGTCTCATAAAGGGCAGCTTGTTATTAACAAAGCTAAATAATAAAAATATGTATAGTAATTACAGAGCACCTTACCTGCCTTCTGAGAAATCTGTATGCAGGTCAAGAAGCAACAGTTAGAACCAGACATGGAAAAATGGACTGGTTCCAAATTGGGAAAGGAGTACAAGGCTGTATATTGTCACCCTGCTTTTTTAATTTGTATGCAGAGTACATCATGCGAAATGCTGGGCTGGATGAAGCACAAGCTGCCATCAAGATTGCCAGGAGAAATATCAATTACCTCAGATATGCAGATGACACCACCCTTATGGCAGTAAATGAAGAGGAACTAAAGAGCCTATTGATGAAAGTGAAAGAGGAGAGTGAAGAAGCTGGCTTAAAACTCAACATTCAATAACAAAGGTCATGGAATTCAGTCCCATCGCTTCATGGCAAATAGATAGGGAAACAATGAAAGCAGTGACAGACTTTATTTTCTTGTGGGCTCCAAAATCACTGCAGATGGTGATGGCAGCCTTGAAATTAAATGACGCTTACTCCTTGGAAGAAAAGTTTTGACAAACCTAGACAGCATATTGAAAAGTGGAGACATTACTTAGCTGACAAAGGCCTGTCTAGTCAAAGCTATGATTTTTCCAGTAGTCATGTATGGATGTGAGAGTTGGACCATGAAGAAAGCTGAGGGCTGAAGAATTGATGCTTTTGAACTGTGATGTTGGAGAAGTCTCTTTACAGTCCCTTGGACTTCAAGGAGATCCAACCAGTCTATCATAAAGGAAATCAGTCCTGAATATTCACTGGTGATGCTGAAGGCATCATCGCCTTGATGGACATGAGTTTGAGCAAGCTCTGGGAGTTGGTGATGGACAGGGAAGCCTGGCATGCTGCATGCAGTCCATGGGGTCGCACACAGTTGAACTGAAACTGTTACAGTAATTTGTTAAGTTCTTAGAGTAAATAAGCATCAAAGACATGACTGAAATTTATGTTTTCCAGCTTTGAAGCTAGTGCTTCTTCCCCTGAACTTGCTATCTAAATTTGTCGCTTACATCAGATATTTTTTCTAACTTTTAGAAGTGATTATTTCTAGCAAAGCATCACAAATCTATTTCCACATTTTCCTACTATGTTTGACAAAATGACAGATAAACATAGGATTCCATAACAGGGCCCAGCAATTCAATCCACTGGGTTTGGAGGAAGGAAAAATTAGATGGTAACCCCAATTTGTTTTCCTTGTTCCTTCTTTCTCACTTCATTTCTCCTTTCAATATTCATCTGTCTATCAATCTATTTACCTACCTATCTACTGATACATATGAATACAACAGAATATACAGTTAACTCCTGAACTACATGAGTTTGAACTGTGCTGCTGCTGCTGCTAAGTCGCTTCAGTCGTGTCCGACTCTGTGCGACCCCACAGACGTCAGCCCACGAGGCTCCTCCGTCCCTGGGATTCTCCAGGCAAGAACACTGGAGTGGGTTGCCATTTCCTTCTCCAATGCATGAAAGTGAAAAGTGAAAGTGAAGGTGCTCAGATTCAGGTTGAATCTGTGAATGTGAAACCACAGATATGGAGGACCCATCATGGGAGTAAAGCATCTGCAGATTTTAGTATCCATGGTAGCTCCTAGAACCAATACCCCCTCCCCCAGATACTGTACTATTAACGATTTAATAATCTCTACTTAGTTCTTTCCATATTGGAACATCATTCATTTTAAACTCTGCACTAGCTATTCTATAAGAAAAGATACCTAAGTCACAGGGCTTCATATGGAATGAAGACACTTGCAGTGTGGGTAAAGTGAAGTACGTAACAGAAATATTAAGTAGAAGTGTTAAGAAATATTTTGGGAGAGTTTATAGAACACCAGCTCTTTTGAGTTCATTTATAAATACAGTGAGTAGTTACAAAATGCTATTATATTTCAAACTCTAAGCCTGGGAGCAGCAAGAACAAAATGCTGATTGTGAGATGACTTTATCTAAACAACAGCTTTAGATTTTATTTTTCAGGCATTATGACGCTTTTGAAGGTTGGCATTTGTTTTAGTATGGTTTTGGTTTTAGTTTAACCAGAGAAAAATTCATTTGGGGTTTTTATAAGATAAAAGATATCATTCATAGGGAATAAAAACTGAAAACGTGGTGCCTGGTTAGAAAACCAATGGAATAATCAAGACAAGATAATTTAAGGGCCTGAGGTGAGGTAGTTACAGTGGGTATACAGAAGGGACACAGTCAAATATTACTTAGGAAGTAAAGGCTGAGCTTCCCAGGTGACTCAGTGGTAAATTATATGTCTGCCAACCAGGAGACTTGTGTTAGATCCTTGGGTTGGGAATATCCCCTGGAAAAGAAAATGACAACCCTCTATGAATTCTTGCCTGGAGAATGCCATGGACAGAAGAGCCTGATGTGCTATAGTCTTTGGGGTCGAAAGAATTGGACATGACTTAGTGACCAAGCAGCAGCAGCAGCAGAGTAAAGGATATGCTGAATGAATAGATGTTTACGTTAAGGAAAGAGGTACAATGCCTCTGAATTTTCCCTTTGGAAAAGTGGCAATTCCAATCAAGCTGATAGTTGGAATTTTCTTTTCATTTTCTTTTTTTCATTTTCTTTCTTTTCTTTTTCAAACATATAGTTGATGTTTTCTTTTCGATCTGTCTTTGTTAAGGCAGTACATGTCAAAGAAAAGTGATTTCAATTAAATTCGAAAAATGTCCCATCATCTACTCTCCTTAGATTAACTGCAAGCACTTGGTCAGAATTCTGAAACACAAGGTACAGAATATGGTGGCCTTGGAGGGCAACAGCAACTGATTCATCTCAGTATTTATAGCACAGGAAGAAGATAGGCATAGAGAACTGTTAACTCTAAAGAATGTGTATATCTGCGTGTTTTGAGTTTAACCAGGGAATAGAGAAACAATTTCTTCTTTTTTTAGTTGCTCAGTCGTGTCTGACTCTTTTTTGATGCCTATGGACTATAGCTGTGGACTATAGCCTGCCAGACTCCTCTGTCAATGGGATTTCCCAGATAGGAATACTGGAGAGGGTTCCCATTTCCTTCTCTAGGCGATCTTCCTGACTGAAGGATTGAACTGTGTCACCTGCATGGCAGGTGGATTCCTTACCACTGAGCCCTCAGGGAACTGTGGTTTTAAGTATCTGTATGCTTGAGCATGTGTAAGGAAACATACCTACAAATTGAGTTTCTGGAATTCTGCAAGCACTCTCCCTCAAAACCTTTAAAAATTCATCTGCTTTTAAATTTCCCATGTAAAAAGTGTAAAGACCCTTTTTTGTTAAGACTGCCTTGCTTCAATTTTGAAATTGAGCTTAAACATTACAAAGAAGTAAAAGTATCATCTTTTTACGGTTGAGTTTATTTTTTTATTTTTAAAAGGTAAAAGCTCAGATAAGTAGAAAACTGCATAATCACTAACATCCAAATTCAGATATAATTTAATTATTCTTGCATGGCATGATTACTGGTTGAAGAAAAATTTCAAATTTATTAAAATGACATAACCTGAACAACTAATTATATTACAATATGTTGCTGAGGAAATACATGAAGTACTTTCAGCTGTAATTAGAAATGTTAATTTTTTTATTTGAATTATAAATGATGGAAAGAACTAAATCAAATGGCAAACATACAGGACTCTTTATAAATTAATTTTTTTAAAAAATGAAAATAATTTATTACTGTTATATTTGCTCTTGAAGGGCATTGTGACTTTCTTGGTTTCACTGTTTTAGATTTTGCTAGTCTGCACTCTACCATAGTTTATAATCATCAATTTTTTCATCTCCAAAGAAATCAGAAAATGTGAAAATGACTTTAATCTGGTCATTAAAATGGTACATTGTGTGTTAGTCAGTCATGTCTGACTCTTTGTGACCCCATGAACTGTAGCCCTCTAGGCTCCTCTGTCCATGGAATTGTCCAGGCAAGCATACTGGAGTGGGTAGCCATTCCCTTCTCCAGGGGATCTTCCTGACCTAGGAATTGAACCCCAGCCTCTTACAATGCAGGCAGATTACTTACTGTCTGAGCCAGCAAGGGAGCTCTATTTCCATTAAAGTGAAGTTTATGAGTGAGTTGCTCATGTAGTTTCTTTTAGACGTCTTTAACATTAGTCTCACCTCTTTGTTAGGAAAATTAATCCAATGTAACCATGCACAATACATTGAAATCAGGGATTCTTGAAGGCAGTAAGATCAGTTGGAAGCCATCTCAAAAGTTCAGCTGAGAGGTAATTGTGTTTGAATTGGCATTGCAAATGGAAAGAAATACTGCTTGAGAGATATGGAAGAGGATAATACAAAAGGACATTGAGACTGTGGTGAAGGAACTTTTTTTTAAAAGACAAAATTTAATAAGGTTTAAAGTGATACTGTTAGCAGTATAAAGACTGTTAGCAGATGAAAACTCGAAGAAAAATGTTTTCTCATGATTGAGAGAACAAAGAAATGTTAGTTCCACTGTGAGCTTAAGTGGAGAGTTTGAGACCCTTACTGGAATCTACTGAAGATATTCCACAAGCAAATGACAGTGGACATGTAAGGACAGAGTGCAGGAGATAAGTCAGGACAAGTGCTAAACTTAGTAATCTACATCAGTACTTTTCAATTTTAATGTGAATATGAATCATCTGGCATTTCAAAAATGCGTTTTTTGTCTTAAAGTTCTGAGATGGGCCTTGAGATTCTGTATGTCTGATAAGCTTCTAGGTGATATTCAAGTTATTGGTCTAATGACCGTGCTTTGCATAGTAACTACATCACTTTTAAATTAAAAAACAAACACATAAATGAACAAACAAAAACAATGCCGTGTTCTAACCCCAGAAAGTTTAACTACATTTTTGGTTTAAAGCTGCCTGGGAACTACTATTTATTTCCCAAGGCAATTCTAATGTGCCACAAGTTTTATCTGATGTCAAAGTGGTAATTTCAAAGAGATAAAACAATCATTTAGATGGGTTATAAAAGGGAAAAGTAAGACCATGAAGAAAAAGAGCTTCTAGAATCATGAGAGGACAAAAAGATAGGTTTTTATAGTAAGCTAAACCAGAAGAGGGTAAAGTCAAGTCAGAAGAGAGAATAAAAGGTAACTAGTATTATTAAATACTCTAAAGATGTTAAAAAGACATGAAGCCATAATAAATTATTAGATTTATTCACTGAGAGGCTGATGGTGATCTTGAGTTTTCATTTGTGGTTCCAGGAGAGTTGTCATCTTTATTATTGAAAAAATAATAACTTTATATTAATTAGGAGAAAGCTTATGATTTAATCCTAAATAATAATAAAGTATAAAGTAAAAAAGCATGTAAAAACTCACATTTTGTTACGCATAAAATTACTAGCATCAGGATTTTTTCTATTTCATTCAGAATGTTCCTTCTTTATGTTAGACAGGTGATACACTCATCATAGCTAAGTAGATGAACTAATTTTATCAATATATGATCATAAATGTAACACTATTTTATAATTCAAATATCAGCATTGAACTTATCAGTAGGTTAAAAAATAAGATCTCCAATATATTCAGATAAACATTAAAACGTATTATTTCCTTCAAATGTGTGCTGCTGCTAAGCTGCTGAGTCACTTCAGTCGTGTCTGACTCTGTGCGACCCCATAGATGGCAGGTCACCAGGCTCCCCCATCCCTGGGATTCTCCAGGCAAGAACAATGGAGTGGGTTGCCATTTCCTTCTCAAATGCATGAAAGTGAAATGTTAAAGTGAAGTCACTCAATCTTGTCCGACCCTCAGTGACCCCATGGACTGCGGACTACCAGGCTCCTCCGTCAATGGGATTTTCCAGGCAAGAGTACTGGAGTGGGGTGCCATTGCCTCCTCTGTTCAAATGTATATATAAAGTTAATAAGATTATAGAAATTTTAAAGTAAAAGTCGCTATTTCTTGTTTGATGCATATGACATTAGGTCACATTTATTGAATCTTTGAGAAAAGAAATGAAAAAATTAGCATGCTCATTTCCTTCTACTTCATTTTCTTCCAATTTTTAATGATACGTATTTTTATATATTGAGATTTACTATATTGTATGCTGTTCTTTAACCATAATGAGAAAAGTTTTCATCTAAAATTTGTATTTAAAAAAATTCAATACTCACCAGTGATTAGTTACCATTATTACTTTTTTCTCTTCTTTAAAAAAAAAGTATATCATGATTTCTTAAGTTTCACTGTACTTTTATTTATGTACTTGTTTGTTAGATACTGGATGCTTGGGGCTGGTACACTGGGATGACCCAGAGGGATGGTATGGGGAGGGAGGAGGGTTCAGGATGGGGAACACATGTATACCTGTGGTGGATTCATTTTGATATATGACAAAACCAATACAATATTGTAAAGTTAAAAAATAAAATTAAAAATTAAAAAAAAAAAGACATTTTCCTGGGTGCTGTTCTCTGAATTCTTGTTTGCTTATATGTTGCTGGTTATCATTATACTTGAAAGGAAGTTTGACTGGATATAAAATGTGTAGGCTATGCTTTTGTTTTTCCATGTAGAACTTTGTAACAAAAATAACAATGCTATTCAATATTTGTTGAATGTTTGTCAAGAAATTTATATTTATTATCCCCTTTAATTCCTATAGTGACAGTATTGTGGTAGGCTGAATAATGGTCCCCAAAGGTACCCAGCCCCTAATCTCTGGACCCTGTGAATGTTACTTTATATGCCAAAAGAGTCTTTGGAGACTAAATTAGGGATCTTGCAATGAGATTACCTTAGATTACCTGGGTGGGCCCTATATGCACTTCTAAGTGTCTTTATAGTTCAGTTCAGTTCAGTTGCTCAGTCATGTCCAACTCTTTGCGACCCCATGAATCACAGCACACCAGGCCTCCCTGTCCATCACCAACTCCCGGAGTTCACTCAAACTCATGTCCATCGAGTTAGTGATGCCATCCAGCCATCTCATCCTCTGGCATCCCCTTCTCCTCCTGCCCCCAATCCCTCCCAGCATCAGGGTCTTTTCCAATGAGTCAACTCTTTGCATGAGGTGGCCAAAGTACTGGAGTTTCAGCTTCAGCATCAGTCCTTCCAATGAACACCCAGGACTGATCTCCTTTAAGATGGACTGGTTGGATCTCCTTATAGTCCAAGGGACTCTCAAGAGTCTTCTCCAACACCACAGTTCAAAAGCATCAGTTCTTCGGCGCTCAGCCTTCTTCACAGTCCAACTCTCACATCCATACATGACCACTGGAAAAACCATAGCCTTGACTAGATGGACCTTTGTTGGCCAAGTAATCTCTCTGCTTTTCAATATGCTATCTAGGTTGGTCATAACTTTCCTTCCAAGGAGTAAGCGTCTTTTAATTTCATGGCTGCAATCACCATCTGCAGTGATTTTGGAACCCCCAAAAATAAAGTCTGCCACTGTTTCCACTGTTTCCCCATCTATTTCCCATGTTGGTGATGGACAGGGAGGCCTGGCGTGCTGCGATTCATGGTGTCACAAAGAGTTGGACACGAATGAGCGACTGATCTGATCTGATATGATGGAATTACTTCCTTTTTCTACTGCTGTGCAATACTTATTTAAAAGCTAACCCTGTAGATAAGTGAAAAAATTCAGATTCTATATTATTACAATTGTTTTCTTCCTGGGGAAGGACTGGTAGTTTGTTCTGATACTGAGATTTTATCCTAATGTCTGACTTACTCAAATTCAGATGAGTTTTTAGTCTCGTTTCAGAGTTAAGCTCTGACTGTATACTTCAGTGGCTTCACTTTTCTTTCACAGGAGAATTTCTTACTTTATGAGTTCATTTACAGCAGCCCACAGACTGCTTATAAAAATAGAGTCCGCAGTCCGAAGTTGCTCAGCCATTCTCCTGAATGCCTTCTAGAAAGGTTTGTTGAGAAAATTCAGGCCCATCAGCTGTAGTCATTGAGGCTTATGAACACAGTGAAACAGGAAGCTATGATTTCAGGAATTTAATAAGCAGTACTTCTGACCTTTCATTTCCCCTCTTGGAATCTTTGTCTACCAGATGATTTAATAGTTGTCACCACCTTGAGCTCCCATCAAGCCTGCCACGTAACTACAGCCATGACCTTTGACTGGTAACACTCATTTACTACCAGCTGAGGTCTATAAAAATGGTGAGTTATGGTCCATTTCACCAAGAAACAAACTTTAGCACCAACAGCAGTGTCAAGGGGAGGCTTGAACACTTTCTGCTATCTCTAACCATTAAGCCATCCAAAGATAACCCAAATAAACAAAACAATATGAAACAACCACAGGCACCTGATAGATGACTTTCCAGGAGAAGTTTCTTAACCTCCAAACTTCCATTCAGATTAATGTCTACAGGCACTCCAAAAGGAAATTCTGGAAACATCATTGGTTAGTACTTCAATTATTTTAATATTTTGTTAATTAAAGGAACCAATATTTATTAAAAAAAAAAAAAAAACTATTATGTTGGCCTTGTTTGGTAGCTAAGTCATGTCCAACTCTGTGACAACATGGACTGTGGCCTACCAGGCTCCTCTGTTCTTGGAATCCTCCAGGCAAGATTTCTAGAGTGGGTTGCCATTTCCTCCTCCAGGAGATCTTCCCAATCCAAGGATTGAATCCACATCTCTTGCATTAGCAGGCAGGTTATTTACCCTTAGTACCACATGGGAAGCCCCTGCACCCCTCATTCATTGCAGCACTATTTACAATAGCCAAGATACAGAAACAATCTATTGATGCATGAATGGATAAACACACATACACACACACACACACACAGTGGAAAATGATTAAGCTATAAAAAGAATAAAATTTGTTATTTGCAGCAACATAGATGGAACTTGAGGGCATTATGCTAAGTGAGATGAGTCAATCAGAAAAAAGACTCCTATCATTTCTCTTCTATGATAAATCTAAAAACAAAACAAGCAAAAAATCCACACAAACAAAATAAATACCAAGTTCATAGATATAGAAAACAGATTGGTGGTTACCAGAGGTGAGGGTTAGGAGGTGAGTGCTTCCAGCAGGTAAAAAGAAAAAAAGGAAGTGCACACACACCAAAAAAAGAACTGAAGTTTCTTTGCATTTAAAATATTAAGGAGACTAGTCTGCAATCTTTTAAGAAGCATGGACTGAGATTATTTGGGGTAGTATTTACAGCAGCTTCCAATCCACACAGTTTACTTGAAAACCCTTGTTAAAAAAAAACCAAAAATTTAAACATATATTTACTCCATATGATCCTTTAGTGCCACTCCTAGGTGTTTGTCCAAAATAAACGAAAACAAGTCCACACAAAACCTGTTTGTGAATGTTTATAACATCTTTTTGATAATTGCCAAAAAATGAACATAAAGCAACTGCCTTCTACTGAATGAAAGGAACTCCAGGCTATGATAGCCAATGAAAGAAGAAACACACATTTGCACACAACTGTTGTAACAGTCCAGCTTCTGAAACACACCTGGAACTGGCCCAGCTAAATGAGCCCACAGACTGAGGCTCGAGTCTCCTGGCGCAAAGCTGTGAAGGATCTTGTGTTGGGCACATAATTCATTCCCTAGGCCTCTTCCTCAATAGTCTCTGGTGATCCTTATGTGACTGCAGTTTTGAGGTGAGCAGGAACTCAACTGCCAGATCCTTCCAGCAATCCCTGACTCCCACCTTATGCCAAGCCCTGTGCCATGTGCTAGGCTGCATGGCAGGATAAGAATGCTCAGGAATTGTCACAGTTGGGTGGGAATTCTGCTTCTCAGAGGGAATGCTTACAGTCATCTCTCCCACTCTTTCCACAATCTGGTTAATTTCAAGGTGGGAGGGAGATTATATAGAGACATGAGCAATTTAAGGACTGAAGAAGAAAAGGTGTCCGTGGAGTGTACATGCATTTGTGTGCAGCACAGGGTGGCCAGAGAAGGAGAGACACATGAGGGATCTTTTTCTCTTACTCAGGCATTTCCTGTGTAATATCATGTTTGCCCATTTAATCCCATCTCAGTATCTGCTTCTTAGATGACCTAAAAAAAACAAAACAAGCATTTATGATACTTACATAAGCATGAAATATTCTTTAATTGCAAGCCTAAGCTTGACTAAAGCTTAGGCTTTACCTGAACCTAAAGACTGGAACAGACTGGTCTCATCCGTGGGTACAAGCAGTAAATGGATATACAGAGACAACAAAGACGAGTTGCATTGTCAAAACTCCATTTCCAAGTTCAAGTTCACTGTTTGAATGGGTCCCAGAACAATTTAGTAGTCTCGACTGAAGCAGATTCACTGAAGTAGTTGGTGGATGGGGTGAGTGAAACTCAGGTTGGAGTGGTGTAATGAATAATGTGATGTCAGCAAGTGGAGAAAAGGAATGTAGGTGATTATCTGGAGACATTTATGGAGAACTTTTGCTGGTGAGGAATACAAAAGCAAAAATTTTGAAATATTAAGAGAACTACCAGAATGGGACACAGAGACCCAAATGCTGTTGAAAAATGATACCAATAGACTTGCTTCTGATGCAGCATCTCCACAACTCTTCAATTCATAAAAAATGCAGTATCTGTGAAACACAATAAAATAAAATATAGGTAGGGTGTTGGCTAGAGAGGAATACACTTTCTTAAAGGGAAATAGTGGTTCTTTCCAGACAACTGAGTTAATGGAGTGCTTTACAAAGTTCTATGATTGCACTAACTGTTTAGCTGCCTTTTGTCACCCATGCTTTCTACATCCAAAGACAAAGAGTTCCTAGGTCATGAATCTTATAAAGATGGATTTTTACAGGTACCACTTTCTTCCAGGTGAAGGTGATCCCAGTGAGCATTTCCTATGTGCCAGGTACTTTGCTAGGCACTTTACAAGAATCAAATTATTTATTCTTCCCAATGTCTTCAAGAAACAAACATTATTCTTCATTACAGAAGAGAGAATTGAGGTCAAGAGAGATTAAATAATATGTATAAAGTTAGGTACATTGCAGAACTAGGTTTCCATCCTAAGTTCATGGTATTTACTACTAAGCTGTGCTGTTTATGATTCGAATTGCCCTATGAAACACACTGTGGGTAAGTTTTGATGTACTTTTTTATACTGACAGTTTCAATTTCTCCACAGTGCACAGTTTCTAGAATGATTAAAAGATGAGGAGCTTTCTCTTTCAAATTTACCTCTTCTCTATTCAGAATACTCCATCATCACAAATGTTTTGCCTTGTCATCAGTGGTGTTCTGGTAAGTATTTAATAACCAGATCTCCAGGGTGAAAAAAAAAAAAGCTGACTTATAACAGTAATCTCACCATTTCCTGGTCCAGGCTACCAACAAGATATCACTAAATGCAAAGTTGAAAGGAATGCAGTGAAATTCAGTAAAACACACCACAGTATTAATATTTCCACCATATAAATACAGTAGACATAGAACCTCAAGAGCATGGAAAATAGTAAAACAATAGTGGAATAATGATTATTAGCTTTGTTTTTATTATGCTATTTAATTACCACTTCATATAATTTTTATTTTGGCTGTTTTAAACAAACAACTTTAAAATTCTTGATAATTTTACAATTGGCTCTTGCCAGCTGGAATGAGCCCATTCCAGCATATTATTTTTTATGACATTTTTAAATCCTCCCTCTCCGGCTTATACATGCTTTCTCAATTCTCCTTAAAAGCTGTTCCTACCTCGGATCTTCCCCTTTATGTTTTCTTCATCTTCACAGGCAACTCTCTTGCAATGTCTTTGGCCCTCCTAGTTTAACAATTCATGGAAACCTAAATCTGGTAAATAATCAATTCTTCCAGAACCTCTGGAGAAATGGTAATTATATCTACTCTGATTAGAAAATTTTCACCTTATGCTCACATGCCATCAGTTTCAAGAAAACAAGAGATGATCTCCAAGCCTACATGAGAAGATCCATAAACAAGAATATCCTATGTAATAGGTGTGCCTGTTCAGCTGGAGAACTAGTGAGCTCTCAGTTGACCATAAGATCTTTTTTCTTCACTTTTAAGAATTTAATTATGTATATTTTAGGGAGATATAATTGATGTATAACATTATATAAGTTTAAGGTGTACAATGTGTTGATCTGATATATATATTACACTGATACTAAAATGGAGCAGGACCCTATGGTCCTTGCTTCTCCATGTCCTCTGCCTGCTTTTTCTGTGTGGAGAATTTTAGTCAAAGAGTAAGTTTAATCAGAGAAATGAGAAATGCAGAAACCAAGAAAAATAGTCAAAGGAGGCCAGATAATAATACTGTACTCATTAAGCATAGTCAAGGACCCTTAGCTCCTTCTCAAGGGCTATAGTTAATACTCTGAGCCATATCCTGTGCTCATAGATACTGATACCCCATTAGGTGGAGAAGTTAGCTACGTGATGACCAGATTATAGCCATGACATAAGCTTCCACAGTTTCAAGAACTGGCCTCAAGGAAATGGAAACAAACCCACCCTAGAACTGAAGATTAACTGTATTTAAAACAATCAAGATGATGCAGGTCAGACTGCTGCTGCTAAGTCGATTCAGTCGTGTCCGACTCTGTGCAACCCCACAGACGGCAGCCCAACAGGCTCCCCCTTCCCTGGGATTCTCCAGGCAAGAACACTGGAGTGAGCTGCCATTTCCTTCTCCAATGCATGAAAGTGAAAAGTGAAAGTGAACTGATAACCAATTTCAAGATGACTGTCAGAGCTGACTGTACTGTTTCTGCATGTAGCCCCCTCCCTCTATCTATAAAACTTTTTGGGAGTAGCAGGGTGGGGAGTAGTTGGCCTTTGGACAGGCATCTGCCCTCCTCACTGACTGTTGGCATGCAAAATAAAGCAAACGTTCCTTTCCACCAAGCTTGCCATTTTAATGGCTTTTGAACAGCAAGCAGTCAGACGTGGGCTCGGTAACAATATTTCTAATAACTTTTGTCATATCACATAACTATCACTTATTTTTGTGTGGGGAAAACATACAAGATCTAATCTCTTGGAAACTTTGAAGTATATAACACAGTATTGTTAACCATAATTACTATGCTGAGCATTAGATCTCCAGAACTTATTCATCTTTTATGTGCCAGTTTGTACCCTTTAACAACATCTCCTCAATTTCTCCACCACCCCATCCAGCCCCTGATAATCAGTATTCTACTCTCTGTTTCTTTGAGTTCTGGGTTTTTAGATTCCACATAAGTTATATCATACAGTATTTGTCTTCCTTGCCTGTGTTATCTAACTGTAGTGCCATCCATGTTGCTGCAAATGGCAGGATTTCCCTCTTTCTCATTGCCAACTAGCACTCCATTATATATATTCTGTATATACCGCATATTCTTTATCCATTCATCCCTTGGCAGGCACTTAGGTTGTTTCTATGTCTTGGCTGTTGTGAACAATGCTTCAATAAACATTGACTGTAAGATTTTATATTGGTTTCCCCAGAAGCAGATTTCTACTACAAGAATCCAAGTGCAAGAATTTTACCTATGGAATACAAGGAGCAATGGAAAGAGGTATAGGAAAGGGATGCCAGCCAATAAAGGGTACGGTATTAAGCCATCTACCACAGAGGACAGATGAGGCTTAATCCCATATGGAACTCTGGAAGCTGCTAAACACACATCTAATTGTTCCGGTTCCAGAGACCCCCACATGAGAAATCCTGAGGAGGTGAAATCAGACAGTTAGTTTCCCATAATTTCTTATCTGCTTGGATAGTCACTTTCTGCAGTTCCTGTAAAAAGTCCCCAGGAATATGTGGACAGATACTGGCAATTGAAGGTCCACTTGAGTGTAAAGGAAGATCCAGTGGTTACAGCCAGAACTCAGCATCTGCTATGCACAGTAGTGGCCTCCCACACACAGGAAACATTTTCCTGGGAATTTAGACTGTCCTTCAAAACAGCTTTACCCCCATATCATTGCAACTACAACCACTATTTTTAAAGTACTCAGTATTTATATGCACCATTCTTAGGATGGTATGTTTCCTTCTTCCTTTAATTGAAAGGAAACTGATGAATTTGTGAAGTACATTAAAAAGTACAGCGAAGTGGAATTTGTTTTTACATCTTTCCTGATTTTGCAGATCAGTGAAGATTTCTTAATATTTTACTTGAAGGGTATTATGAATGAAATTCACACCAAATTCATCTGTTGAAGCCATAAACCCCAAAGAACTAGATTTAGAGATTCAGGCTTCAAAGAGTAATTAAGGTTAAATGAGGTCATGTGGGTGGGACCTAATCCAATAAGGTATGACCAATGACCTTATCCAAAGAGGGACACCGGGGAGGTGAGTTCACAGAAAAAGCAAAATCATGTGAAGACACATAAGAAGGTGGCCATCTGCAGACCAAGGAGAATGACCTCAAGAGAAACCAGAGCTTCCAACACCTTGATCTTGGAATTCCAGCCTCCAAAAATGTGAGAAAATAATCCTCTGTTGTTTAAGCCACCCAGTCTGTGATATTTTGTTAATGCAAAAGGAGATTATCTCATCATTTCTTAATTTAATTATAACCTTGAGTTTGACAATGACTTTCTGGTACTTTGAAACAAATTAGAACCTTTCAAAGAGATTTTGAATTGATTACCCATGAATGCTACACAGTCTTCTCTTACACAGGACTACAGGTTTCAAAAAGATAGCCTTGAAACCAAGACTAAAAATGACAGTACTGGAAACTGTGTTATTTTCTGTCTCACTTTGTTTCTGGCACAGTTGAGTTGGGAATGCTGTCCTCTTGTTATGTTTAGACAAGCAATAGTATTATTGGTCAGTCCCAATTTCCCAAAAATGATACTCAAGTCTCTACAATATCCAGGAATTCACTTTTATTTATTTGAACAAACCTATCTGTCATGAGGTATGTGACTTTTGCTGAAATTTTTGGCTCATTCTCACTGACTGTGATCATGACTAATTCTTTTAACTTTGATGCTTTGGTATGTACTTTAATTGCTCCATTTATATAACTAATGGTTGTAAATGCATGAAGATTATTTCTATTAAAATAAAAATAGTATCCCTGAAAGAATAACGTTTTCACATTGAGCTAATGTATCTTTCCAAAAATAGAAGCAGTACTTTTCCTAACTGTCTTATGAGTGTATTGTGTGATGCAGTTTTAATATCTGTAGCTTCTTTTGGTTAGATCATTATGTAGTGAATACTTACAATTTGATTTTAAAAGTAATACATTAAGACAGTCTTATGAAATCTAATATCTTTGTCCAGCTAGAAGGAGAGGGTTAGCATAACCACTGATGAAATAATGGAAAATATTCACAAAGAGTCAAGGTGTTCATAATCTGCCTATTTGAAAACTGGCTCTCAAGAAGCAGTCTGAAGAGCAAAATCTGCAAAATGGGATTTGAAAGGGTGGCTATAGTTACTTGTTTGTGTGGTTGAATCTTCATTAGCATCCTTAGGGAAGTAAAGTGGATTGAGTGTTTCTTAAGAATGCTTCAGGAGACATCCCTAGCGGTCCGGTGGTTAAACTCTGCCTTCCAATGCAGGGGATGTGGGTTCAATCAGAGAACTAAAGATCCCACCGGCCACGGGGCAACTAGGCCCAGCACCACAACCGGAGCTCTAGAGCCCACAAGGAGCTACTGCTGAGTCTGTATTCCCTAGAGCTGGTGTTCCACGACAGAAGCCCGCCCACTTGCAACTAGAAAGTTTTGCCCATGTACCAGAACTAAGAGCCTGTGGGCAGCAACAAAGACACATTGTGGTCAAAAAAAGAAAATAAGAGAGAAAAAAAAAAAAATGCTTCATAGGGACCTTCATAGAGGAACTTCATAGAGGGTGGAGATACAGAAAACAGAAAAATAGAATAAAAGTCAGCATGGGCAGTGGGCTTGGTCCCAAAAAGTAAAGGTGCACAAGGACTCCATCCCACTTCTTCTCTTGCTTCTTCAGTTTGATCCCTATCCTTCCTCTCTCATTTCTTGTTTGCAAAGTGTCCAATGTCAGTTTCCATACACGAGGGCACACTGGAATAAGACTGGGGTATATACTGGACCTTAGATATCCTAAAGGATGCCTCTCATTACATATTATCTCTATTTATTACCTGGGCTCTTCTCTTAATGTGGTAATATTCATTCATTTTTTTTTCAACACATTAGTGACAGTGGCTTCAGTTTTGGCATTATCTTCTACAAATTAGAATACTGCCCACAAATTACATTGAAATTTGAAAAACCAATTCAGTTCTTACATTTTGTTGAGGTATAGTTGATTTACAATGTTGTATTAGTTTCTGCTGTACAACAGTGATCAATTATATATACATAATTATATATATATATATACATATATGAAAGTGAAGTGAAAGTCGCTCAATCATGTCTGACTTTTTGTGAGCCCATGACTTATACAGTATAGTGGAATATATACTATTTTCTCCAGGCCAGAATACTGGAGTGGGTAACCTTTCCCTTCTCCAGGGGATCTTCCCAACCCAGGGATCAAACTCAGGTCTCCTGCATTGCAGGCAGATTTTTTTACAAGCTGAGCCACAAGTGAAGCCCAAGAATACTGGAATGGGTAGCCTATCTCTTCTCCAATAGATCTTCCTGAGCCAGGAAACAAACTGGGGTCTCCTTGCATTGCAGATGGATTCTTTACCAACTGAGCTATCAGGGAAGCCATAT
>NW_011494903.1:2969482-2969913 GCF_000754665.1 Bison bison bison
TTATATATATATATATATAATTCTTTTTCATATTTTTCCCTTATGATTTATCAGAGTATTGAATATAGCTCCCTGTGCTATACATTAGAACCTTGATGTTTATCTATCCTATATTTGAGAGTTTGCATCTGCCAATCCCAAACTCTCAATCCTTCACTCCCCCTAACCCCTCCAGTTTGGCAAATACATGACGGTTCTCTATGTCTGTGAATCTGTTTATTTCATTAGGGCAGTTCATTTCAGTTGCTCAGTCATGTCTGACTCTTTGCAACCCCATGGACTGCAGCATGCCAGGCTTCCCTGTCCATCACCAACTCCCGGAGCTTACTCAAACTCATCGTCCATCAAGTCAGTGATGCAATCTAACCATCTCATCCTCTGTCTTCCCCTTCTCCTCCAGCCTTCAGTCTTTCCCAGCATCAGGATCTTTT
>NW_011494903.1:2970013-2971331 GCF_000754665.1 Bison bison bison
CATCCATATTGCTGAAAATGGTACTACTTCATTCCTTTTTATGGTTGAGTAATATAACATCAAACCAGTAAGCTGCTCCATGTCCAGTTCAAACTGTCGCTTCTTGACCCACATACAGGTTTCTTAGGAGGCAGGTAAGGTGGTCTGGTACTCCCATGTCTAAGAATTTTACGCAGTTTGTTGTGATCCACACAGTCAAAGGCTGTGTAGTCAACGAAGCAGAAATTTCTATTTTTCTGAAATTACCTTGCTTTCTCCATGATCCAACAAATGTTGGCAATTTGAACTCTAGTTCCTCTGTCTCTTCAAAACCTGATTTTTATATCTAGAATTTCTCAGTTCATGTACTTCTGTAGGCTTTCTTGAAAGATTGTGAGCATAACCTTGCTAGCATGTGAAGTGAGCACAATTGTAACACAGTTTGAACATTATTTGGCATTGCTCTTCTTTGGGATTGAAACGAAACCTGACTTTTCCAGTCCTGTGGCTTGTGCTGAGTTTTCCAAATCTGCTGCATATTGAGTGCAGCATTTTAACAGCATCAGCTTTTAGGATTTTAAATAGCTGAGCTGAGATTCTGTCACCTTCACTAGCTTTGCTCATAATAATGCTTCCCCTTGACTTCATAGGGGATTTTATATAGGTCATATCTGAATGGCCTAATCGTTTTCCCTGGGTTTTCTTCAATTTAAGCCTGAATTTTACAATAAGGAGTTCATGATCTGATCCACAGTCAGCTCCAGGCCTTGTTTTTGCTGACTGTGTAGAGGTTCTTCATCTTAGGCTGCAAAGAACATAATCGATCTGATTTCAGTATTATCTACCCAGTGAAGTCCATGTGTAGAGTCTTCTCTTGTGTTGTTGGAAGAGGGAGTTTGCTCTGACCAGTGTGCTCTTTTGACATAACTCTGTTAGCCTCTGCCCTGCTTCATTTTGTTCTCCAGGGCCAAACTTGCCTGTTATTCCCAGTATCTCTTGACTTTCTACTTTTGCATTCCAGTTCCCTATGATGAAAAGGACATCTTATTTAGTACTATCTCTATAACATCTTGTAGGTCTTCATAAAACCATTTGACTTCAGCTTCTTCAGCAACAGTGATTGGGGCATAGACTTGGATTACTGTGATGTTGAATGGTTTGCCTTGGAAATAAACTGAGATCACTCTGTCATTTTTGAGATTGCACCCAAGTACTGCATTTTGAACTCTTTTGTTGACTACGAGGGTTACTCCATTTCTTCTAAGGGATTCTTGCCCACAGTAGTAGATATAATGGTCATCTGAATTAAACTCTCCCATTCCCATCTATTTTAGTTCAC
>NW_011494903.1:2971431-2973935 GCF_000754665.1 Bison bison bison
AGGCACATCCACCACTAAGTGTCATTTCCACTTGGCTCAGTGGCTTCATTCTTTCTGGAGCTTTTAGTAATTGTCCTCTGCTCTTCCCCAGTAGCATACCGGATATCTTTCGACCCATAGGACTCATCTTCTGGTGTCATATCTTTTTGCCTTTTCATACTGTTGGTGGGGTTTTCCTGGCAAGAATATTGAAGTGGTTTGCCATTTCTCCCTCTGGTGAATCACATTTTGTCACAACTCTTCACTATGACCCGTCCATCTTGGGTAGCCCTGCATGGCATGGCTCATAGCTTCACTGAGTTATCCAAGCCTCTTCACCAAGTCAATGCTGTGATCCAGTAGTAAAAATATCTGCCTGCCAATGCAGGAGATGTGGGTTTGATCCCTGGGTCAAAAGATCTCCTGGAGAAGGAAATGGTAACCCACTCCAGTATTCTTGCCTGGGAAATTCCATGGACAGAGAAGCCTGGTGGGTTACAGTCCAGGATTCAAAAAGAATCAGACACAACTTAGCAACTAAACAACAATATACCACATCTTCTTTACCCATTAATTGATGGACATTTAGATTGTTTCCATGTCTTGACTATTGTGAATAGTGTTTCTATAAATATAGGAGTGCATGTGTCTTTTAGAATTATAGTTTTGTCTAGGTATATGCCCAGGAGTGGGATTGGTGTATCATATGTCAACTTTATTTTTAGTATTTTGAGGAACCGCCAAACTATTTTCCATTGCGGCTGCTCAAATTTACATTCCCAAGAACAGTGTGGGAGGGTTCCTTTTTCTCTATACCCTCTCCAACTTTTATTATTTGTAGACTTTTTAAGGGTGGTCATTCTGACTGAAGTGAGGTTGTACCTCACTGTAGCTTTGCTTTGCATTTCCCTAATAATTAGCAGTGATGAGCATCTTAGAAAACCAATTCCTAATTAGAAATTTTAAAGCATAATCTGACTCTGTATCAACCTAATACAATGAAGTTTTAAATTTTACTTTTTTTTTTCTGTTATGGATCTTTTAAGTCTGTCTTCTACTGCCTACCCATAATAATAACTAGGTTCCTTTTAATACTCACCCCAAAATTTCTGTTACCTGCCAGTGATCACCCAATAATTGATATCTGTTAGTGAAAGAGACTGTTGTGGAAGCTGAAGCTCCAATACTTTGGCCACCTAATGCAAAGAGCTGACTCATTGGAAAAGACCCTGATGTTGGGAAAGATTAAAAGCAAAAGGAGAAGGAGGTGACAGAGGATGAGATGGTTAGATAGCATCACTGACTCAATGGGCATAACTTTGAGCAAACTCTGGGAGATAATGGAGGACAGAGGAGCCTGGCATGCTACAGTCCATGGGGTTGCAAAGAGCCAGACAGGACTTAGCAACTGAACAACAACAGCAATTTTAAATTGATGTAAATAATCAATAAGTAAAGTGCTACCCATATGAAATCACTATCTAAAGCAAACATATCCAGTAATATATATCCAAATAAGTGTTGTACTCCTGCAAGAAAATATATATAGATTACACTTAAAGATAGTTTGTGGGAAATCCTTCTTGAAAATTATTTTCAGATTCAGTTAAGTGATGCATACCCATACATGACTTTAACTTTATAACTCATTGATCAAAGATAAAATTATTCACTTGATAATTTGTCTATGCTTTAGGGTTGACTCCAATCCTTTATTTGTATACATGTATATGTTATTTATTAAAAAATATGCAAAAGTTCTTAATTCAGGCTCTGAGGAAAATTTAAACAAGTAAATTTCTAGAAATATGCTAACGACTTGATCATGGAATGTCCAGTTGGTTGCTTGTAATGCCTTTTTGAAGGGATAGTACATTTGAAAGTACAATGTTTGTTCCAACTTTGTACTTAGAATTTTTGTTATTTCCTTAACTTCATAACTATACTTATTTAACATTTTAGTGCAGGGAGGTATATGGAAAATCAGTAAAACCTTAAGTCCCACTTAGAACTCAGCTGTGAATAGAGATTGATAATAAGCCAAGCTGATTGGCACGGCATATTCTTTTATTCTGCATGGGTGGCATTTTCTCATTCTGCTAACATCTGTAATAAAAACAAAGCTACAAGAAAAGCCAGGGATGAAATATGAGAATTTTGAAAGGCACAATCTTCATCATTCACACAAAAATATGACATGGAGGGAAACCGAATGATAATAGTTAACTAGTTCATACAATTACCAATGGAGATTTTCTAATACAGGAAGACTAGCTAAAGGTAAATTACGAGTTTGTAAAAAGACAGTAGACTGTATTCTTGGCTCACGTTACTCACAGGCAGTCTGTAATTCTTATTAACCCTTACATTTTTTGCACTTCAGAATTTCCATACCCACAATGAATTTACAAGGGCTAGTGTCACACTCTGGGAGAAGGCAATGGCACCCCACTCCAGTACTCTTGCCTGGAAAATCCCATGGATGGAGGAGCCTGGTGGGCTGCAGTCCATGGGGTCGTAAAGAG
>NW_011494903.1:2974035-2974452 GCF_000754665.1 Bison bison bison
AATAAACTGAGATCACTCTGTCATTTTTGAGATTGCACCCAAGTACTGCATTTTGAACTCTTTTGTTGACTACGAGGGTTACTCCATTTCTTCTAAGGGATTCTTGCCCACAGTAGTAGATATAATGGTCATCTGAATTAAACTCTCCCATTCCCATCTATTTTAGTTCACTCATTCCTAAGATGTAGACATTTACTATTGCCATCTCCTGCTTAACCACATCTAATTTAGCTTGACTCATGGACCTAACATTCCAGGTTCCTATGCAATGTTTTTCTTTATGGCATCAGACTTTACTTTCACTGCCAGGCACATCCACCACTAAGTGTCATTTCCACTTGGCTCAGTGGCTTCATTCTTTCTGGAGCTTTTAGTAATTGTCCTCTACTCTTTCCCAGTAGCATATTGGATATCTTT
>NW_011494903.1:2974884-2976815 GCF_000754665.1 Bison bison bison
CACATACACAGTCAGTTCCATAATGAATTTCTAAGCCTATATCTCCTATTGGTTCTGTTTCTCTGGTTGAACTCTAGCTGACACAAGGGGTAACATAGCCAGGAAGCTCTGAACCTGTATTTGGTATACATCTTAGACTACTCAGGAAAAAACTCATTCTACCTACTGGGAGTGCTGCATTGTTAGAAGTTTCTGCTAGTAATGGCTCACAAAACTACTGTTCATAGACTGAACATATCCAAGGGAACAGGCATTAGCTTCCTCACTTCTGGCTGTGTAAGGGTGGCCCCAAACAATAGGACAAGGACAATCTTTTTGAACTAATCTAGGGATTCTTGGAGAAGGAAGTGACAGCCCACTCCAATATTCTTGCCTGGGAAATCCCATAGACAGAGGAGCCTGGCGGGCTGCAGTTCATGGGGTTGCAGAAAGTTGGACATGACTGAGCGACTAAACAACAGGGATTCTTATCTCAGCAAACATCATCATTTAAACTGGAAAGACAGTGCTGTTCCAGGTGTGACATAGTTTTGCCTTTCATAGCTTTACAAATCAGAAGTATGCACCCTTTCCCGAGGGGACAGGATGTGCCAGCCTAATTACAAAGTGAATCAAAGCATCATTAGCTTATTTTAGAGCCTGTACAAGAGAAATTATTCCATTAGGTTTTTGTATTCTGTTTTTAAAAGCTATAAAGATTTTGGATAGCAGTATCATGGTAGAGCGTGATAATTTTGATTTGGGGGGTGACCTAAAATATGCAGACTGATCAACTTGAGATGCATGCTATGTGCTTCATTCCCTGTCCAAATCACCGAGTTAAGATTTCAGCTTTCCTGATGGCAATACATGAAGAATGTAGCTGCTACAGAGCAAGGTTTCATTTTAAGACCCTACTATATCTTATCCAAGTTTGACTTTTCTTTATATTTTTTAGAAAGAGAAAAATAAGTTTTTTCAAATCAATCAATATGCTTCTTTTTGTAAGACAATAGTCATTATTTGCCCATTTTTTCTTCTTTGAGCTTTGGCTACCAAAAAACTTCAAGATAAAATATTGCTTCCAAATACAGTATATTAGCTCAAATTTATTTTATTATTTTATTGTCCCTCTATGACTTTAAATGGGGCTTCCCCAGTAGCTCAGTTGGTAAAGAATCTGCCTGAAATGCAGGAGACCCCAGTTTGATACCTGGGATGGGAAGTTCCCCTGGAGGAGGGCATGGCAACTCATTCCAATACTCTTGCCTGGAGAATCCCTGTGGACAGAGGAGCCTGGCAGGCTGCAGTCCATGCGGTCACGAAAAGTTGGACACAACTGAGCAACTAAGTTCACAACAGCATGGCTTTAAATGTTTTCTTTTGATTCAACTGATCACAAAACAGAGCCTGAATTGAGCATTTGGTCTCAGGCTGTCTTTTAAGGAAGACATTCCAGGAAGGAGCAGTGAGGGAGAAGACAAGAGAAGAGGAGGAGGAGTAGAGGACATTCACAACGTCACCATGAAGGTCATGGGGCTCAGTTTATTCACATCCTCATGAGCTTACAGCATGCTCCCTGAAAGGCTCCCTGAAGGATGAGAATGGCTCCTTTAATTCAGTGAAACAAATCACATATAATCACTTAGATTATTCCCCTGCTTCTGTCCCACTCCGATAGAGACTCCTCAGTTATTCTTGTTCCGGATGGGGTTTTGGAGGAGACATTTGAGTGGAAAGCTTTGACACAGGATGCCAAGAGTGCCAGATTATTCTGAATCCTCACTACTTCTGAGGCTTAACTCAGGGGTGGGCCAGGGGAACAGATAGAGGGCCCCAGAGACATGACCCTCAGTCATATTAGGTGTGTGCTTTTTGCTACAACACTTCTCAGAGTCTTTTGAAAAAGTCTTTTTTCTCAACTGAGAAGAAAATTGAAGACACACACACAC
>NW_011494903.1:2976915-2977968 GCF_000754665.1 Bison bison bison
GGGACAGGGGAGCCTGGTGGGCTGCCGTCTATGGGGTCACACAGAGTCGGACACGACTGAAGTGACTTAGCAGCAGCAGCAGCAGTGTCACACGCTGTTACCAGTCTTCGTCTTAGGTGTCCTGATATTATTAGTGCATGTACCATATAGCATGAGAGGTGTAGACACCGTGCCCTAGAAACCTGACTAATGCAAACATCTTCTGGGACCATGATAATATCACTGGGATTACTCCAATAGAGATTTTTTTGGATCTTTCTGATGTTAGCTGCTCAAAAGATCTTAGTCAATTCATCAGAGATGTCCTGGAAGATCAGAATGTTGTCACTGGGGATTCTCTGTGGAATATGTCTAGTTCGGTCATTAATTCCTGGAAACCTTGAGACATTTCAATTACAGGCATTCAAATACTTAAGATGGATCAGTGCAGCACTTGAAGAACTGACCGTATTAACTATAAAGTACTTCATCAGAGATAGACTGCCAAGAAGAGAGATTTTCACAAATTTCTTTTTTCTTGTTTACTTTTCTCCAAACAAGCTTTGCCAGACTGCTTCTGTTTTGTTAAAGCCTACAAAAGTTTACAATTTTTCTTAGGGGTGTGATGGTCAGTGTGATGTGTCAAGTGGGCTAAGCTACAATCCCCAGTGATTCAAACAAACATAAATATAGGTGTTGCTATGAAAGTATTCTGTACATATGACTTAAGTGCAATCGGTTGACTTTAGTAAAGGAGATTATCCTAGATAATCTTGGTGGATCTGATCCAATTCATTCAGGAGCCTTAAGAGAGGAGCTGGGGCCTCCCTGAAGAAGGAATTTCCACTGTGTGCAGCAGCTTTGCTCAATGCCTGAATAATCCAGCCTTTCTTTCAAATTTTGGACTTGCCTGTTAGCTCCCAGGTGGAGCTAGTGGTAAAAAAGTCACCTACCAATGCAGGAGATGCAAGAGATGTGGGTTTGATCCCTGTGTTGAAAAGATCTCCTGGAGAAGGAAATGGCAATGCCTTCCAGTATTCTTGCATGGAAAATCCCATAGACAAAGAAGCCTGA
>NW_011494903.1:2978068-3014303 GCF_000754665.1 Bison bison bison
TGAGAAAAAAATTGAAGACACACACACACACACACAGACTCATTACTTTCATGTATACTTGGCGAGTTTTTCCTTATTTTGGGAGTACAGGATTGAGTTTGAAGCTATAATTATAAAGAAGAGGCAGGAATGAGTTGATGAGAAGTTTTATAAACAGAAAGTGAAATACATAAATACATGAAACTTGCATGGGTAAATGTTCCTTCAGTAATTGTACTGGAGTGGAATTAAGGGCTTTATATTCTCCGCAGAGGCTCTACATAAATTAATTAAAATAATTGCTTCTTATTTTATGGAAAAAATAGAAGCAACCAGAAGATTCCTTTGAAATCCTTCTTGCACCAACAATCTACCTATTTACACACATGTGTGGCACTAGTGGTAAGGCATACCTGCTTGCTAATGCAGGAAATGTAAGAGATGCACGTTTGATCCTTGAATTGGGAAGATTCCCTGGAGGAGGGCATGGCAAACCACTCCAGTACTCTTGTCTAGAGAATCCCATAGACAGAGGAGCTTGGCAGGCTACAGTCCATAGGGTCGCAAAGAGTCAGACAGGACTGAAGCAACTTAGCACTCAAGCATACGTGTGGCCACATACCCTGTGCTCCATCACTCATGTGGATGAATGGTCTCTGCTCCAGTGAAGGCCAAGCCCCACCCTTGCTGCCTGTCCCCTCCTACCTCCTCGAAGATGTAGCCGCATGACTTTCCCTCTTTCTCTTGAATCATTACTTTACATTCAGAAAAAGAAAAAGTAATATTTTCTGTTAAAGGGAAAATCAGAACCAAAAACCTTGGCCTCGTTTTCCCACTGAATTCACTGCTCCGTTTCTCCACTTCTCCTCACTACAGAATTTCCTAGACGATTTTTAGCCATGCTCCCTGCCTGCAGTTTTTCTTTCTTTTTCCTTAAATCCATGACAACCATGTTGCCACTGTCACTCTATTAAGATGACCTCCTGGTTACTAAGTGAAAGACAACTTCTCGGCGATCACCTGGCAGGGGCTGTGGTCCCATGAACACAGGGAACCAGCCCTTCTGCTGGTTCCAGAGCAGAACACCAGAACACTGCTGCCCCGAGCTTTCCTCCTACTTCTTAGGTCTCTCCTGTCCTCCGGGCTTTTTAAAATGATAGAAGCTGATTGAAAACAACAACAAAACTTAGAGGCTTTGCAGAAAAACTAGTTGAAGGAGTAAACAAGGGGAGCATATGGGATCTGGAACAGTTTAAATAGGGGGATGGACACATTTATGTGGTGATAAAAAATGTGTTTCTGGATCCTCTCAATGTACACAACAGACTTCACTGTCAGCCCCGCTCTGATGCTAGGCCATGTATTCCTACGTGCGCCAACAGAATAAGCAGGACACACAGATTAAAATACTTATAATCAAACAATGCAAATCTATTAAATAATACAATTAATTACATATGAATTCTTTTATAGCCAATCTATATTTGTAAGAAGCCAACAGATAGCACATTAAACAGTGCTCTGGTCTTCTCAGTACTCTTTGTCTTATAAGTTTTTAGCAGGACTCTGATAGAAGTCTAAAAGACAACTTCCGGTTTGGTATCTTGGTGAAGGCAGTTTCAGGCAGCTAGTAGGAACTGCTGGAATCCCGACCACACTCGCCAGCCCAGGAGTGGTGGCTTTGGCTCCAGAAAGACGATTTATTCATTTCAAAGCCCTCTAGGAAGGGGATTGAAGCATTGAAAAGGCCACTGTGAGAGCATGCTCACAGTGAGCCTCGTAGGATTGGCAGTGTTTGCTTGAGTTATAAAACCACGATTTTCTCTAATTAAAAAATAAACCTCCACTCAAGGTGCAAATATAAATATTAAGTGAGTGCATGGTGAGTGACCTTTTGTCCTCAAGAATGAATCATGTAACTAGGTAAATAAATAAGTAAATAAAAGACAGCTTCCCTATAATCACTGAAGAAGGGGTACTTACTTGCCAGGAGAGGAAATAGCACACCAAAGGAAGTAAGCCCATCAGTGTGGAGCTTCAGTGGAGATAATAAATTGGGGGTTTCAAAATCTCCAATCCATAGTCAACTGTTGGGATGAGTGTGGGAAGATAAAGGGTAAGACTTGAAATGCTTAATGATGTGGGCAGAGTTGCTGGACAGAAAAAAAGAAAACATGTACTTGTCTATCTTTTCAGATAGGAAAAAAAAAAGTGTCAGAAACTCTGGAAAGAAGACTAAATTGCTCCAAGAAAAGCATATCTAACATTATGATGAACTTCATGGCAGTTTAATGGGAAAAGAATATCTGAGAAGGGCTCCAGAGGAGAACAAACTTTCCATGAACAAGATGTGTTTGCCACAGTATACATCTAGCTGTTTCTATATGAATGCCAACAACACATATACATCCTGCAGGCTTATTTTCATTTCACACATTCTTAACCCAAGAGTTATGAAAATTAATTGCCAGGACAGTTACATATGGTCAGGACATCTGCTAAAATACTTCCCCTAAGCAGATTCAGGGAAAAACAATTAAAGAATGCATATGGAAATGTTTGGAGCCATTTTTTATGAGTTTCTAAGTTTAGCTGAACTTCAACAGCTGTCTGGCTAAGGTAAAACATGGCCAAATAATATTCACATTCACCTACTGATCAGCATCACCAACTTAAGATTCAAGGCTACATATTTCTGGGCAAAGATTTCACCCAATTCAAGATCTATATAAAGGAGGCAGAAAATAACAGGAAGTACTCCAGAGCTGACTTCAGGGTTCAGGACAGAAGCACTTGGTTTGGTGAAAGCAGCTGCAAAGGCCCCTCGACTTCTGAGAATGTTGCCCCCACACGCTCACACGGAATCCAACTGCTTCCCCGAAAGGAAGAGTCTTACTGACTTGGAATATTGAGAAAATTGGACTTACTTGGAAGGCAGAAGCAGTTTTCCCTCCATGGACACATTCTACCAGACTAAAGTTCCCAGACAAAAGTCTTTAATCATTTTATCATAATGCGTAGTTTTTGAGGACATAGCAAACTCAGCATATCATCGGTTCCAAACATAATTCCCAATGTGAGAAAACACATTTTCATTCTTTTGTAGTTACTGAAAACATAGCACTGCATTCCAAAGTCTTCAAACAAGAAATGGAGCATGTATAAGGAAAATCTGGTGAAAGTGTTATGGGAATCTGTTTTTATAACTTGTTTTTCTAGTGATCTCTGCCTGTCTCCTTTGACCTTCATTTCTTGACAAATGTAGGACTTGCTTTTTGCCAAGGCATACAAACTGTTATGCTTTTCAACTCAGGATCCATTTACAATTTTTGGCCTAAAATTCTAAGTAAATATAGACTTTAGGCAGTGATATACGTACATGTTTTCTTGTAAGTTGGTCGTATGTATCATAAGAAAAAGGAGTATCAGGTTTTGATACTATTCAGAGACAGGATGTTGTGATTGGTTAAGAAAGGATGTGGATACACTTCTTATCTAGGACCAGCCTAACTCAATGCGATGAGCATGTTTCCTAAGACCATCTGTTCTCGGAGAGAGACAATGGTTGAGGGATCTCTTTATCTCTAGTGGGATGCACATCAAGTTTTTACTACTGTGCCGAAGCTAGCAACAGACCTGAGTAAATACATGTTTTTTGTTCTCTTTCCATTGTTCCTTGTGTTCTGCTTTTGATCCCAAGATAAAGCACCACTAAGCCTTAAATAAAACATAAAGAGACTGAGAAACAAGTGGGAATACATGAAGAATAGGACATTTGATCTCTTTACAAATAATTAAATAAATAAATAACCCCGAGGATTGGACTTCCTTAAGTCCCTGATACATTGCAGAAATATCCCTTTGTGATTAGTATGAGGAGGGGATGGTGTTTGGAACCACTGCCAAGCTTAAAGTCATAAAAGTTATGGAATGTAGGATCTGGAAGGCATCTCAGAGATTTGCGTGCACTCACTCAGTCATGTCTGACTCTTTGCGACCCCCTGGATGGTAGCCCACCAGACTCCTCTGTCCATGGGATTTTCCAGGCAAGAATACTGTAGTGGGGATCTTTCCCATTTCCAGGGGATCTTCTCAACTCAAGGATAGAACCCATGTCTCCTGCATCTCCTGCATTGGCAAGTGGATTCTTTACCACTGGGCCACCTGAGAAGCCCCATCTCAGAGACTACTAATTACATAGAATTCTCCTTTTACATATTTAAAAAGAAGTTCAGAGAGGTGTCATAACTTATTCAGATGATGAGCAGCTAATGAGCAGCAGGATTAAACCTAGTGTATCTAGTGTCAAGTCCAGGGCTTTTCCTTTTGGCAGCTTATGAAAATTTACTAAAAACCTTTCAGATCTGTTACCTGCCATCTTTGGATGGAAGAGCCTGGAAGGCTGCAGTCCATGGGGTTGCTGAGGGTTGGACACGACTGAGCAACTTCACTTTCACTTTTCACTTTCATGCATTGGAGAAGGAAATGGCAACCCACTCCAGTGTTCTTGCCTGGAGAATCCCAGGGACGGGGGAGCCTGGTGGGCTGCCGTCTGTGGGGTCGCACAGAGTCGGACACGACTGAAGTGAATTAGCAGCAGCAGCAGCCATCTTTGGAGCAGACTCCATGACAATGAAAATTATAATATATTCTCCCGTTATGCCCACATAATGGGCTCTGAACCAGCTGTTATTCAGGGTGAATCTCAGCAGGTTTGTGAAGCATATCAGACCCTCTTACTCCATATTCCTGCCTCTAAATTTGAGGTGAAAAAGGAGAAGAAAATGTTAAGGAGATAGAATTGACTGATCTTTTCCAACTCATAGGGAGCAAGAACTAGAACCTTTTCTCTAGTGGAATATCAGCCAAACTGGATTTGGAATTAGCCACATGAAAGAGCTGATTGTGGTTGACAGTGTAACCTACTGAATGTGACACCATGACTTAATAAGAATGGTGGTTTAGATACACTCATTAAGCATGCTGCTGCTGCTGCTGCTAAGTCACTTCAGTCGTGTCCAACTCTGTGCGACCCCATAGATGGCAGCCCATCAGGCTCCCCCGTCCCTGGGATTCTCCAGGCAAGAACACTGGAGTGGGCTGCCATTTCCTTCTCCAATGCATGAAAGTGAAAAGTGAAAGTGAAGTCACTCAGTGGTATCCGGCCCTCAGTGACCCCATGGACTGCAGCCCACCAGGCTCCTCCATCCGTGGGATTTTCCAGGCAAGAGTACTGGAGTGGGGTGCCATTGCCTTCTCTGCTCATTAAGCATAGATTCTGGCTATGCATTTACAATATACAGAATACTGAAGAGGAACACAACAAGCCTTGTTATCATGTCTATAGCAGGATGTGCATCATTCTGACATTTGGAAAATTTATAGCTGTATCCACAATTAATAAAGTAAGTTTATATATCTGTGCGTGACAACAGATTTTCTATTTTATTTAAATTGTCTATTTTGTTGGCATAACGTTATAGTCTTCTCTTATAATACCTTCTGTAGGATATGAATTGATTCCCCTCTTTCATTCCTGATTTTGATCATTCATGTCTTCTCACCTTTTTTTTCTTAATCAGTCTAGCTAGAATATCAATTATGTTGAGTTTTACAAAGATTTGATTTTGGTTAATTGATTTTTTCTCTATTTACCTCCATGTAATTAAATTCTGCTCTATTTTTTATTATTTCCTTCCCTTCTTACTATGTGTTTGATTTACTCTACTTTTTCTAAATTCTTGAAGTGGTAGATTAGATTATTGATTTTACATATTTCTTTCTAATATAAGCAGTTATAGTTCAAAATTTTCCTCTAAACACTGTATTAGTAGCATTACATACCTTTTTAGTGTTCATTTTAAGATAATTTTGATTTACTTTTTTATATCTTCTTTGAGTCATGAGCTATTTAAAATTTTGTTTTTTAATGTATACATATTTAGGAATCTCTCAGATATCTTTTCTTTATTAGTAATTTAAGTTCTTGTTTTCATAGAGCATATTTTGCTCTATGAAAGGATTTCATAAAAGGATTTCATTCCTTTTGCTTATGTATTAACATATAGTCTACCCTGAGGGATCTCTTCTCATGTTCTTAACAGGAGTGTGTATTCTTCAGTCATTTCGTGATGTGTTCTATATATGTTAATAGGGTTCACAAGTCTGTAGCTTAACTTTGTTTTTCATTGTGCTAATTATTAAATAGAAGTACTGAAATCTCAATCTATACATTTTTTGTCTATTTCTTCTTTGAATGTTAAGGTTTTCCTTCATGTATATAGTGCCTCTCTTTCGAAGTGTGTGCGTGTGTGTGTGTGTGTGTGTGCGCACGCATGTGTGCTCAATCATGTTCGACTCTTTGCGACCCCATGAGAATTTTCCAACCCCATGAAAATTTTCCAGGCAAGAATGCTTGAGTGGGTAGCCACTTCCCATTCCTGGGGATCTTCCTGATGCAGGGATGGAAGTTGAGTCTCTTGCATCTCCTGCGTTGGCAGGTGGGTTCTTTACTACTGTGCTACCTGGGCAGCCTAAAACATTGCCTTCTCAGCCCTGCTGGGATTTTGAAGTGTACATATACCTTTATAATTGTTGCAATTGTTATATCTTCCTGGTATGTTGATCCTTTTAGTACTAAAACATGGATCTCTCTTTATCTAGAAATATTTCTTGTCTTAAAGTCTATTTTGACTGATATTAATGTGGCTATTCTGGCTCTTTTATGGGTATTGCTGCATGATATATATTTTTTCATTCTTTTGCTTCAGCCAATCTGTATCTTTGAACTTAAATTTGTCTCTCATAGACAACAGTAACCGCGTCTCTGTCTTTTGATTGGAGTGTTTATTTACATGTATTTCACTCATCAACATAGTTGGATTAATGCCCATCAGTTTATTCTTTGTTTCTGTCACATGTCTTTAATATTCCTTTTTCCTTACTGCCTTTTTTGTGTTAAAAATATTTGAGAGTATCAACTTTCTCCTCAGCAGAGTGTTTTAGCTGTAGTTTTTGAATAATTTTCTTAGTGGTTTGCATTTCTAACATCACGATCGGCTTCAGAGTAATGCCACGCTGTGCTAAGTCACTTCAGTCGTGTCCGACTCTGTGAGACCCTATGGACTGTAGCCCACCAGGCTCCTCTGTCCATGGGACTCTCCAGGCAGAAATACTGGAGTGGGTTGCCATGCCCTCCTCCAGGGTATCTACCCGACACGGGGACCGAACCTGGGTCTCCTAAATCTCCTGCTTTGGCAGGTGGGTTCTTTATCACTACCACCACTGGGAAGCCTCAGTGTGATACCTACTTGCAATAGAATATAATACCTCCAAAGAGTTTAATTTAAAATTATGACAAATCAACTCTGTTTAGTAAAAGTTATGACTCTAAATATCTATTGTCATTATATGTTAGTTAGCAAAAATTCTACTGTTAGACTTCATTCACCATCCAAGGAAAACACTGATAGATTCCCATCCCCCATCTCCTGCCCTACAACCTACACACACCATTCCATCCCTGATGTTATGGGTGGGTTGCACACTCAGGATGCCTGAAAGGGAGATCTCCCACAGGGTTTTTCTTATGGCAGGACCTGCCTCCTATTCTCTGTCTTCTGTCTTTGAGAATATGCAGGACGAGAAATTGTAGCCATGAGTTATGTTCTATCTGACAAACTCACATGAGGGCACAGGTTTCCTTGGTTTTGTTGTTGTTTTTTGTTTTTTTTCACTTGAACCATTCCCTTTCCCCTCACTGTCAATCCCTTTTTTTTTTTCTCTCAAGTATCCTTTGGAGTCACTTTTCTAATTAGTCTCAAAACACATCAGGCAGGGAAGGTCCTAGACTTTTAACCAACTTCAGGAAGAGTATATCAGAAAGGAGGAACTATTTGGTGGGCTGGTGATTCCATCATAACAATACTTTTATCACCAATGGTCTGTGAGAATTCTTTCAGATCTTAGTGAGTAAAGTATAAATATTCCCAGGCATCATTTCAAAAGCATCTCCTTACTTGGTGCTTAGCCTTTTAATATTTCACTATCATTTTTCATTATAATTCTAGGAAACCATTTGGGTAAAACAGGATGTTTATAGAAAGTCCTCTTGCCTTTACCCAATAAGGCTTTTGGAGTCATAGACATAATAATGCCATGAACTTGGACAGTGCCCTTATACCAAAGAATTCTGCACACTTTCACTAGCTGAGTGCCAACTCACCAGTCTGCCTGGAATTTCTGTTACCAGGCCCCTATTTATTTTCTTTGATTTTTCTTTACCATAAAATAAATATATAAAACTGAAATGTCAATGTACATATAGTTTATATTGGTTAATGCTGAGTTCTTTCTCTTCTGTTTTAAAAATCCTCCCAACCCCTTCTCAGATTATTATATGATGTTTTTCTCCAAATGCTTTAATGAGTCATTAAATTAGAATGGTAAATTGTAAAAATGATTATATATATAGCTTTCAATGTCTACCCTATTGTTAATGTCTTGCCTAACTATAATACAACATGAGCATCAGAAATTGACAGATACAATCCAAAAACCTTATTTTTATATTGCCAGTCACAAATGTACTTCCATATATGTTAGTGTGTATACCTGTATTTTTCTGCTGTTTTATTGTATGTGCAGCTCTATGTAACCATCAGTGCAATGTAGATACTTAACTATAACATTGCCACAAGATTCCTTTGTCCTCCTCTTTTATAGCCACTTTCGGGCCATCCTGATACCCCTGCCTAACCCTTAGCAACCACTAATTTTTATATTTCTATATGTATAATCATGTCACTTCATAAATATTATATAAGTGGTTTCTGAATGGATCAAAAGTATGTATTCTTTTGAAATTGGCTTTTTACACTTAGCCTAATTTTTTTGAGGCTCCTCCAAGTTGTTGTCTGTATCAGTAGGTCTTTTTTTTTCTTACTTTTGAATAGTATTCCATAAAGAAATCAACCCTGAATATTCTTTGGAAGGACTGTTGCTGAAGCTCCAGTGCTTTGGCCACCTGATGCAAAGAGTTGACTCACTAGAAAAGATCCCAATGCTGGGAAAGATTGAGGACAGGAAGAGAAGGGTGGGGGGCAGTGGATGAGATGGTTAGATGGCATCATCAACTCAATGGACAAACTCTGAGGAAACTTTGAGCAAACTCTGGGAGATGGTGGAGGACAGAGGAGCCTGGCATGCTGCAGGCTATGGGGTTGCAAAAGTTGGACATGACTGAATCACTGAACAACAACAGCAATAATCCTTAATTTAAATGTTCCCACTGAATGACCATCTGAGGGTTTCCCAGTTCTTGGTCATTAGGATGAAAAAGTTGCTATTAACTTTCATGTATACACTTCTGCATAAACTTTTTAAGAGTTTTCTCTGTGGTACATGTCCCAGTCTTGTGGTAACTTTATTTTTCATATTGAAAGTAACTGCCAAACTCTTTTTTCAGAGTGGCTGCACCACTTTACACTCTTGAAGGCAATGAATGAATAACAGTTTCTTTGTATATTCTCCAACATTTAAGGTTAACATTAAAAAAAATAGCTATTCTTATAGGTGTATTGTGGTATTTCCTTTCAGTTTTAACTTGCATTTCTCTAATGACTAAGAATGATAATTACAATGTTGATGATGATAATATTTTCATAGCTTCTTCTTTGAGAACTGCTGGTAAACTCTGCCTTTTTCACTCTCAGATCTGAACTCTGAAATAATGTTGAATATCTTTTCATGCGCTTATTTTTCATCTGTATATTCTCTTTAGTTAAATGTCTATATGTACCTTTTGCTCATTATTTGCTTTTTAATTAATGCTGAGTTTTCAGAGTTCTTCACATATTCTAAACACAAGTCCTTTTATGTACGTGTAATTTGCAAATATTTTCCAATCTCATAATTTGCCTTTTCTTTCTATTAATAGAGTCTTTCACAGTACAAATTTTTAACTTTGATTAACTTCAATCTATCAATATTTAATTTATTTTTATTGAAGCTTGGTTGATTTATAATATGTTAATTTGTGCTATATAGCAAAATGACTCAATTATACACATATATACATTCTTGTTTTTTTTTTTTTTCATTATGGTTTATCCCAAGATATTGAATCTAGTTCTCTTTCCTATACAGCAGGATTTTATTGTTTACTTTAGTGTAACCTCTGAGAGCTCTTTGCCTAATAATAGATCCTAAAAATTTTCTCCCATGGTTTTTTTAAGAAGTTTTTATAGTTTTCTGTTTCATATTTAAGTTCATGATCTATTTTTGAGATTTTTTTTTATAAAATATGAGTTGTAGGTTAGGTTCACATTTTCCTTATAGATTTTTCCATTGCTTCAACATCATTTATGGAAAAACCAATCCCTTCTACACTTGCTTTTGCTCTTTGTCAAAAATTAATTGAACATATATGTGTGGATGATATGTTTCTATTCAATCAATGTCTCTATCCCTTGACCAGTAGCACACTGTCTTGATGACAGCAATCTTAACATTGGAAAGACTGATCACTTTCCCTTTATTCTTTTCCAAAATTGCTTTGGCTATGCCGGGATATGTACTTTTGAAGAAAATATGCATATTCTACTGATACTTAAAACTAACAACAGAAATGCTGACTTGTAGTCATATGTATAGTATCAAAAAAAATCACACTTTCAGTTTAAAAATTTGACATATATAATCTAAGAAAGAAATGTTAGACTATTCTTCCATTTCTAAGAATTTATTGTAAGCAAATAATCAGAAAATTGTACTAAATTGTACACCTATTTAAATTGCAGTAGTACTTGTAATAGCCCACATTTTGAACCAAATGCTAACAGATCAGAGTTATTCAAAGTATGGTCCACTTTCAATCTCAGTAATTGTATTGTTCATCTCTGTTTATTCTTTCTTTCTTCTAGGTCTTTGTTAAATGTATTAGTTGATTCTTTCATTTTCTCCATTTTATTTTTGAGGTTTTGGATCATCTTTACTATCATTACTCTGAATTCTTCATTGTTGTTCATTTGCTTAGTCAAGTCTGACTCTTTGTTATGCCATGGACTGCAGCATGCCAGGCTTCCCCATCCTTCACTATCTCCCAGAATATGCTCAAATTCATGTCCATTGAGTTGGTGCTGCTATCCAATCATCTCATCCTCTATCGTCCTCTTCTTATCCTGCCCTCAATCTTTTCCAGCATTAGGGTCTTTTCCATTGAGTCAGCTCTTCACATCAGGTGATCAAAGTATTAGAGCTTCAGCTTCAGCCTCAGTCCTTTAAGTGAATATTCAGAGTTGATTTCCTTTGGGACTGACTGGTTTGATCTCCTTGAAGTCCAAGGACTCTCAAGAGTCTTCTCCAGCACCACAATTTGAAAGCATCAATTCTTCAGTACTTAGCCTTTCTTATGGTCCAAGTCTTACATTTGTACATGCGTACTGGAAAAACCAATTTCTCCTAATCATGGTCTCCACTAAAGATACGTTTCCAAAATGCCCTCCAAGGGATGACTGAAACATTATGGATGTGCTGCTGCTGCTGCTGCTAAGTTGCTTCAGTCATGTCCAATTCTGTGCAACCCCATAGACAGCAGCCCACCAGGCTCCCCCATCCCTGGGATTCTCCAGGCAAGAACACTGGAGTGGGTTGCCATTTCCTTCTCCAATGCATGAAAGTGAAAACTGAAAGTGAAGTTGCTTAGTCGTGTCCGACTCTTAGCAACCCCATGGACTGTAGCCTGTCAGGCTCCTCCATCCATGGGACTTTCCAGGCAAGACTACTGGAGTGGGTTGCCATTTCTAGATGGCCACAAATGCGTTCCTCATTTTCCTTTGCACAGCACTTTCAAAAGACTTAGCTAAACACCAAGGGAGGGCAACTGGGATATAAATATAAGTGAAAAAAAGTACAATAATAGTCCAGCTGACCCAACACAGGAGTTCTGATCCCACCTCAGCCAGCTCAGATAGCCAGTTCCAGCCCTAGAGCCTTGTAAGCAGCATGTCAGAGGCTCTTTGCTCTTTAGGTCTCAAGTCAACTCCCCCAGGAGGGTGCCTCCTCTCAGTCCCAGTGTCACCTCCATGGTCAAAAAGAAACACCTCATGCCCTGCATAACAGAAGAGGGCTCAAAAACTACTTAAGAGATAAATGAATAGATAAACCTTACCAGTCAACTTTGAACCTGTCCTTTCAGCTCTGGATTCTGATCTGAAGATACACCACTCTTACTGACTACTGACACCAAATGATTTCTTCCTCCAGTGAGATACTTCTGCCCCTTAATTACTAGGGTGTGGCTTCATCTCCGGATTCATTCGATTAACAAACTTTTTTTCAATTGTATTGAGATGTAATGTTTTACACCTCTACTGAGATGTAACTGTGTAAGTTTAAAGTGTATAACTGACCATCTAATACATGATTTGACATGTTGCCAAATGATTATGGCAATAGTTGGTTTAATTAACCAACTCCTAAACAATAACCATAGCATACCTGTAAAGTCCAGTGCAAATGGAAAGTATTTGTACTTCATGTGCTCTCCTATAATTTTTCTCAAATACCAATAGCTAATCTTTCATGAGTGCTTACTACATGCATTGGGCTTCCCTGGTGGCTCAGAGGGTAAAGCGTCTGCCTACAATGCCCGAGACCTGGGTTCGATCCCTGGGTCAGGAAGATCCCCTGGAGAAGGCAATGGCACCCCTATCTACTACTCTTGCCTGGAAAATTCCATGGACTGAGAAGCCTGGTAGGCTACAGTCCATGGGGTCATAAAGAGCCGGACACGACTGAGCGACTTCACTTTCACTTTAACTTTACTACATGCATTAGCCTGACAACCCCATGTTACAGATAAGAAAACTGACAAAAAGGTTAAGTAAGTGGCAGAGTCAAGCCTAAAAGCACTGTCCTTCTCTGAAGCCCAAGCAGCTCTTAGTCATCATGTCATACAGGCTCCCTGACATTTCAGTAGTATATTTTTAAGTCTTCTGTAAGTTTTTTTTTTCTTTTTTAAACAATTATGCATGTATTTATTTATTTATGGTTGCGCTGAGTCTTTGCTGCTATATTCGGGATTCCTCTAGTTGTGGAGAATAGGGACAACTCTTTGTTGTGGTTGTACAGGATTCTCGTTGTAGCGGCTTCTCTTGCTGCAGAGCACGGGCTCCGGGTGCATGGGCTTCAGTAGTCGCATCATGCGGGCTCAGTACTTGTGGCTCACAGACCCTAGAGCTTGTGGGCTCCAATAGTCGTGGCCCATGGGCTTTAGCTGCTCCATGGCATGTGGCACCTTATCAGACCAGGGATTGAACTCGTGTCGCCTTATTGTCAGGCAGACTTATCCACTGTACCACAAGGAAAGTCCCTTCCTTAAGTTTCTAGGTGGCCACAGGGCAAATTTCACAGTTCCTATTTCTCCAAAATCTAAAACTCTTCACTCAAGAGACAAGCACAGAATTGAGGCTCGAGTTTACTGAATGAATGAAGGGGTTAAGTTACCAATCACACTCTCTGCTTAGGATCCTGCTTGTCAGTGTTTCAGAGACTGTCTTTGGTGTGGTTTGAAGCAAAGGAGTGGTGAATTTCAGGAAGAACAAGGCTAACTCTAAACAGGACTGTTAGAGCCAGTGACAGAGAGAATGAAAGTTGCTCAGTCGTGTCTGACTCTTTGCGACCCCACAGACTATACAGTCCATGGAATTCTCCAGCCAGAATACTGGAGTGGATAGCTGTTCCCTTCTCCAGAGGATTTTCCCAACCCAGGAATCAAGCCAGGGTCTCCTGAATTGCAGGCATATTCTTTACCAACTGAGCCACCAGAGAAGAGAGTGAGACTTAATTGAGGGGATTTGGTCAGCAACCTAGATGTCCATCAACAGATGAATGGATAAAAAAGCTGTGGTACATATATATAATGAAATGTTAGTCATAAAAAGGAATGCATTTGAGTCTGTTCTAATGAGTTGGATGAACCTAGAGCCTATTATACAGCATGAAGTCAGAAAGAGAAAAACAAATATCATATATTAATTCATATATATGGGATCTAGAAAGATGGTACTGCTGAAACTATTTGCAGGGTAGCAATGAAGTCACAGACATAGAGAGCAGACTTGTGGACACAGTGAGGGGAGGAGAAAGTGGAAGTAATGAGAAAATAGCATGGAAACGTATATATTACCATACATAAAATAATAGTGGGAATTTGCTGTATGACTCACAGAGCACAAACCAACTATTCTGTGACAACCTAGAGGAGTGGGTAGGATGGGAGGTGGGAGGAAAGCTCAAGAGAAAGGTGATACATGTATACCTATGGCTGACTCATGTTGATTTATGGCAGAAATGAATACAGTATTATAAAGCAATTATCCTCCATTTAAAAATAAGTAAATTTTTTTAAAATTAAAAAACTTGAAAAAAAAAGTATGGTCTGCTTTCTAATGTTAGTATGCAACTTGGTGTTTAGTGAGTCTGATATGATAAGGAACTGAGAGTAAGCATTAAACTTACAAGGTTTCCCTGTTGACTCAGATGGTAAAGAATCTTCCTACAATGCAGGAGACCCAGATTTGATCCCTGGGCCAGGAAGATCCTCTGGAAAAGGGGCTGGCTACCCACCCCAGTATTCTGGCCTGAAGAATTCCATGGACAGAGGAGGCTGGCTGTCTATAGTCCAGAGTTGTAGAGTCAGCCATGGCTGAGTGATCAGCACACGTTAAACTTGCGTAGCAGTTTGCCAAGACAATGTCATATCTGTTGGACTTAATGATTTTAAAAAAGAAGCTTGTATTTTATGGCTTTTTCCCTTTTCTTTTTTAGTCATTTTTACGTTCTTTTTTTTTCTTTTTATATTTTCAATTTCATTTTTAACACCAAAAACATTTTATATTGAGGTATAGTCAATTAACAATGCTGTGATAGCGTCAGGTGAATAGTGAAGGGACTCAGTCATACATATACATGTATCCATTTTCCCCCAAATGCCCCTCCCATCCAGGCTGGCATATAACATGAGCAGAGTTCCATGTGCTATATTTTTGTCAGTTTTCTGTTTTAAATATAGCAGTGTGTACATGACCTTCACAAAGTCCTTAACTATCCCTTCCCCCTTGCAACCATGAGTTAATTTTCTAAGTCTGTGAGTCTTTCTGTTTTGTAACTAAGTTCTTTTGTATCATTTCTTTTTGGATTCCACATATAAAGGATGTTATATGATATTTCTCCTCCTCTGACTTACTCAGTATGACTCTCTCTAGGTCCATCCATGTTGCTGCAGATGGCATTATTTCATCCTTTTTAATGGCTGAGAAATATTCCTTTATGTGTGTGTGTGTGTATATATATATATATATGTACATATATATCCACATCTTCTTTATCCATTCCTCTATGGAGTGGATGTTAATGGACATCTAGGTTGCTTCCATGTCCTGGCTATTGTAAATAGTGCTGCAATGAACATTGGGGTTCATGTGTCTTTTCAGGCTATGTTTTTCTCTGGATATATGCCCAGGAGTGGTATTGCAGGGTCATATGGTAGCTCTATTTTTAGTTTTTTAAGGAACCACCATACTGTTCTCTATAGTGGCTGTAACAGTTTACATTCCTACCAACAGGGCAGGAGGGTTCCCTTCTCTCCATACCCTCTCCATCGTTTGTTGTTTGTGAATTTTTTATAATAGCCATTCTGACCAGTGTGAGCTCTTATCTCGTTGTAGTTTTGATTTCCATTTCTCTAATAGCTATCGATGTTGAACATCTTTTCATGTGCTTATTGGCCATCTATATATTCTCTTTAGAGAAATGTCTGTTCAGTCTTCTGCTCATTTTTGAATGGGTTTTGATTGTTTTAATGCTGTTAAGTGTCATAAACTCTTTGTAACATTTGGAGACTAATCCCTTATCTGCCACATAATTTGCAAATATTTTCTCACAATCTGTAAGTTGTCTTTTGTTTATTGTCTCCTTTGCTCTGCAACAGTTTTTGAGTTTAAGTAGGTCCATTTGTTTATTTTTACTTTATTTCCATAATTCTGGGAGATGGATTAAAAAAGATGTTTCTGTGATTTATGTTGACACTCATTTTATTTGTCACAGAAGTAAAAACACATTGCAGAGTGGAAATTCTTTGAAAAATTATCCTTTACTGCAGTTAGTTTAAGAAGTAGTGATAAACCAGTGCTTCCTAGCCTGTATCATTTCACAGCACAGATGAAACAAAGACTGATGATATTTGCGTGGGACACGGGAGTAAAATCAAGGCTATTTAATTGCTTTCTATCTGGGATTGGGTGAAAATATTATTAGTTTTATACCACATATTTATAATAAGAAAAGCATAATTCAAAACAGTTCAGTTCAGTCACTCAGTCGTGTCCAACTCTTTGCGACCCCATGAATTGCCGCACCCCAGGCTTCCCTGTCCATCACCAACTCCCGGAGTTCACTCAGACTCACGTCCCTTGAGTCAGTGATGCCATCCAGCCATCTCATCCTCTGTCGTCCCCTTCTCCTCCTGCCCCCAATCCCTCCCAGCATTAGGGTCTTTTCCAATGAGTCAACTCTTCGCATCAGGTGGCCAAAGTATTAGAGTTTCAGCTTCAGCATCAGTCCTTCCAATGAACAGCCAGGACTGATCTCCTTTAGGATGGATTCATTGGACCTCCTTGCAGTCCAAGGGACTCTCAAGAGTATTCTCCAACAGCACAGTTCAAAAGCATCAGTTCCAAACAAGGAAGGTATTAATTGTTGAGCCAAATAAAATACTTTCTTATTTTTTTAAGTGAGAAATTTATATTTGAACATTTCCTTCTTCGGTGCATGCATGCGACCCCATAGACAGCAGCCCATCAGGCTCCTCCGTCCCTGGGATTCTCCAGGCAAGAATGGATGCACTAACTCGCAGAATGAGCAGGAATTGTTAGAGCAGTCATGCTGCAGTTCCCTGAATCCAACGTTCAAAACTCTTATCAAGAGGAAATGGTTCCTGATATGTGGAACCAGAAATAAAGGATGGTACCTGGAGCTGCCATTGCCTGATTAACTCACCTGGCCTCCCTTCTGTTTGATCACATCTTGCCACATGTTCCTGGGCACCTGGAATATAAACTCCTTCAACAGGTCTCACGAGCTCAGGGTCACAATTGGTGACCGTGGTGAACTCAGCAGGTGACAGCTGAGAGCACCTCCTTGACCTTCTCACCATGATGTAATGGGACAGCACATGCTCAGGTCACTCATTCTGCTCCCAGCCTGCAAAGACCACAGACTGCCTCATTAATCACTGCCCTCCTCAGAGGAGCATCAAACAGGGAGAGGCAACAGAATCAAGTTTTCCCCGCTCTCTTGGGCACTGCCCAACTACTGCAAGGGCATTCCAGACCAACATCTCCTGGCTCATCATTTCATGTCTCTGCACATCTGTTTGGAAGCTCTGCACCAGGCTCTGTGCTCTTAACACAGATAAAAATCTCCACTCTGCTCACTGCAGAGCCACAATGTTCAGCACAGTTGTCTATTACATAGCAGATACTCAATAAAAATGTATAGAATGATGTATCTCCATCAGTACATGACTGGTTAAATAAGCATGATCTTTCCACGCAGTGAAATACTATGCAACCTCTACATTGAATGGAGTTTGTCTTCCAGGAAATAGTCAATGAATAGCACTGGTGCAAAAATGAAGCTGCCAAATAGTATGTTTAATATAACCCAATATACAGCAATTATATATGAGTTTGTTTACACATATGGAAATATTATGAATTGAACAAAGATTTTAAATTTGGTCTTGTTTTAATTTTTTAAATTCTTTCCTGTTGCTTTTCTTTAATCTTTTCACAAATACTTATGTGAGACACTGCCTCACAGAGCATTAAAGGTGAAGAGTTATGGTCCCTGCAAGAGAAAACAGAAAATGAAGAGCCAGTCCAAAGACGGAGCTTTGTTCTCCTTCTTTTTGGTTGGTCACATTGTGTCTGAATTGAGGAAATACACAGTATAAGAGTCTGTATTTTCCACAGGTCTTCCACTTTATCTCATTTGACCCTCAAAATTATGACTCGTTGTTACTTCTTCTTGCTCCAAGGATGGTACATTTTCCCAACCTTATGGAAAAGTCCTTCCTTTTAAAGTTTTTCTGGGAGGACCCATGAGGGAGTCTAATCGATGCATGTCTTTGGGCATCGCTGCCAGTCTCTCCTCTTTTGTCAGGCATCGTCACTCATCCTGACTTTATAGAGCTCCATAGAAGCCTCAAGTGATGGGATAACAATTGCATTCCTTAGTAAGGCAGTTTACCTTATGGAAGTTTTACTAAAATTGTTTTCATGGTTTTTACTTGATTGTTATTTTCTTAAATCACAAGAATAAGCCAGAAACAAATTCAAATAAGAGAAATTATGTGTTTTTAGACTCAGTCTCTCTGTGACTGTTAGAACTTGATTAAAAGGCACTCCTGCTCCACCTGACTCCCTGCTAATAATATTAGGATCCGCATGCATGCTAAGTCAGTCGTATCCAACTCTTCGCAACCCCATGGATTGTAGCCCACTAGGCTCCTCTGTCCATAGGATTCTCCAGGCAAGAATACTGGAGTGGGTTGCTGTGCCTTCCCCTTCTCCAACAAGGGATTGAGCCTGCGTGTCTTACTTGTTTCTTATGTTGGCAGGTAATTTCTTTACCACTAGCCCCACCTGGGCAGCCCAATATTAGGATATTATGGCCTAAATGGTCCCCTTTGTTCCATGTAAATAGACTTCTAGCTTCCCATGTCAAGGGCTTCCCAGGTGGCTCTAGTGATAAAGGACCCTCCTACCAATGCAGAAGACAGAGGAGACACAGATTCAATCCCTGGGTCGGGAAGATCCCCTGGAGGAGGGCATGGCAACCCCTCCTCTTTCTTGTCTGGAGAATCCCCATGAACAGAGGAGCCTGGCTGGCTACAGTCCATGGGGTCACAAAGGGTAGGGCACAACTGAAGCGACTTAGCATGCATTCATGCGTTCCCAAGCCAAGAGGCTCCCTGACATGCCTAGACATTACTTAAGTTTAAAATTTAAACCTCGGGTGTAGAATGCATGCATGCTAAGCCACTTCAGTCGTGTCTGACTCTTTGTGACCCAATGGACTATAGGCAGCCAGGTTCCTCTGTCCATGGGGATTCTCCAGGCAAGAATACTGGACTGGTTTGCCACACCCTCCTCCAGGGCATCTTTCTGACCCAGGGATGGAACCTGTGTCTACTCCATCTCCTGCACTGGCAGGAGGGTTCTTTACCACTAGCACCACCTGGGAAATAAGCTAAAAGGCAGAAAGGTAAATGATGCACCCAAAGACACACAGCTAGTGATGGAGTTTAGGCAATCATAACCTACTGTGTTTTTTATCCCACTTGTGACATTTTTTAAACTTACAAAATGATAATAGGATATACAGTGTTAAGCACACAAGCAAACTTTTCAAATACAGTGCAGTTCAGTCGCTCAGACGCATCCAACTCTTTGTGACCCCATGGACTGCAGCATGCCAGGCCTCCCTGGCCATCACCAACTCCAGGAGCCTACTCAAACTCATGACATCATGTCGGTGATGCCATCCAACTATCTCATCCTCTGTCATCCCCTTCTCCTCCAACCTTCAAACTTTCCCAGCATCAGGGTCTTTTCCAATGACTCACTTTTTTGTGAGTGGCCAAAGTGTTGGAGTTTCAGCTTCAACATCAGTCTTTCCAATGAATATTTAGGACTGATTTCCTTTAGGATGGACTGGTTGGATCTCCTTGCAGTCCAAGGGACTCTCAAGAGTATTCTCCAAAATCACAGTTAAAAAGCATCAATTCTTCAGCACTCAGCTTTCTTTATAGTTCAATTCTCACATCCATACAAGACTACTGGAAAAACCATAGCTTTGACTAGATGAGCCTTTGTTGGCAAAGTAATGTCTCTGCTTTTTAACATGCTGTCTAAGTTGATTGTAACTTTTCTTCCAAGGAGCAAGAGTCTAGTAATTTCATTGCTGCAGTCACCATCTGCAGTGATTTTGGAGCCTCCCAAAATAAAGTCTGTCACTGTTTCCACTGTTACTCCATCTATTTGCCATGAAGTGATGGGACCAGATGCCATGATCTTAGTTTTCACAGCATCATCTTTTAGGATTTGAAATAGTCCAACTGGAATTCCATCACCTCCACTAGCTTTGTTCATAGCGATGCTTCCTAAGGCCCACTTGACTTCACATTCCAGGATGTCTGGCTGTAGGTGAGTGATCACACCATTGTGATTATCTGGGCCTTGAAGATCTTTATTTTATAGTTCTTCTGTGTATTCTTGCCACCTCTTCTTAGTATCTTCTGCTCCTCTTAGGTCCATACCATTTATGTCCTTTATTATGCCCATCTTAGCATAAAATGTTCCCTTGGTATCTCTAATTTTCTTGAAGAGATCTCTAGTCTTTCCCATTCTATTGTTTTCCTTTATTTCTTTGCACTGATCACTGAGGAAGGCTTTCTTATCTCTCACTGCTATTCTTTGGAACTCCGCATTCAAATGGGTATATCTTTCCTTTTCTCCTTTACTTTTCGCTTCTCTTCTTTTCACAGCTTTTGTAAGGCCTCCTCAGACAGCCATTTTGCTTTTTGCATTTCTTTTTCTTGGGGATGGTTTTGATCCCTGTCTCCTATACAATGTCATGAACCTTTGTCCATAGTTCATTAGGCACTCTGTCTATCAGATCTAGTCCCTTAAATCTATTTCTCACTTCCACTGTATAATCGTAATGGATTTGATTTAGGTCATACCTGAATGGTCTAGCGGTTTTCACTACTTTCTTCAAGTCTGAATTTGGCAATAAGGAGTTCATGATCTGAGCCACAGTCAGCTATCAGCTTTGTTTTTGCTGACTGTATAGAACTTCTCCATCTTTGGCTGCAAAGAATATAATCAATCTGATTTTGGTATTGACCATCTGGTAATGTCCATGTGTAGAGTTTTCCCTTGTATTGTTGGAAGAGTGTGTTTGCTATGACCAGTGTGTTCTCTTAGCAAAACTCTGTTAGCCTTTGCCCTGCTTCATTCTGTACTCCAAGGCCAAATTTGCCTGTTACTCCAGGTGTTTCTTGACTTCCTACTTTTGCATTCCAGTCTCCTATAATGAAAAGGACATCTTTTTCTGGTGTTTCAAATACAGCCTTTTTGAAATAAAATGAGTCATCTCCATCACATTTTAAATAGGACAAACATGAACATTTCTAACAATAATCTTTCTACAAAAGCAGATCACATACATTATTCAAATAACTCCCCATACCATTCTCTGAAATGGATTTAATGAAGATAAATAATTGTGGTTATTTTTTCCAGATTTTTGCATTTTTAAAAATGTAACTTTTTTAGTATAAAATAAAATTGAGACAATTCAGAAAAGTACGAAAACATAAAAACCTTGTATAATCCCATCACGCAAAGCTAATGACCATGAACATTTCATAAGGTGTTTCTGTCAATCAGTTCTCTATACAGTTTTAATTGATAATAAATCATTAGCATTTTCCTGTATCATTAAGCATTTTTTAAACATGATCAAAAGTGCAATTTTTCTTGAGATTGCTATTTTTTAAATTATTTTTCAGAAAGATATCTAGCTATATATATCTTTGCAAATACATTTTCTCAGATAGCTTATCAATTTTATGGCCTTTTTGAATGTAGAATATATTAATTTTCATGTAGTAAATTTAATGACCTGACTTTTTGTACTTTGTTTTTCCCAGAGAATGACCTTTCCCAGGCTTGAGTAAGGTAAATATTTACATAACTTTTCAACTAATCCTTTTAAGTGGTTTTATTTATTTATTTAATTTTGGTTTATTACATTTCCTTTTCTCAACTTGTAATTTTATTCTGTAGCATGTTGTGAAGTAAGGGTCTCCCCCACCTTTTTTTTTTATAAATTGTTAACCAGATTTCTCAGGGTTATTTGTTTAATAATCTAGTGTTTATTTAATACTTAGAAATGCCAATTTTTCTGTTTATGTATATATTATATATACATAAAAGCATCAGCTGTAAGGTTCAGAGTACCAGCCAAAGAAGATTCCTCCTCCTGCATATTTTTAAAAATGTATATTATTGAAGTATAATTGATTTACAGTTTTGTGTTCATTTTCTGCTATACAGCAAAATGATTCAGTTATGTTGTTTTTGTTTAGTCACTAAATCGTGTGACTGTAGCCTGCCAGGCTTCTCTTTCCATGGGACTTCCCAGGCAGTAATACTGGAGTGGGTTGCTATTTCCTTTTGCAGGGGATCTTCCCGACCCAGTGACTGAACCCATGTCTCCTGCATTGGCATGCTGATTCTTTACTGCTGAGCCACCTGGGAAGACCCATTTATAATTTTTTCATTATGGTTTATTACCAGATATTGAATATGGTTTTCTGTGCCATACAGTAGGCCCTTGGGTTTCTCCAGCTTATATATATAGTTTTGATCTGCTAATCCTAAATTCCCAGTCCATCCCTCTTGCGTCTCCCTTCCCCTTGGCAATGACAAATCTGTTCTGTATGTCTGTGAGTCTGTATCATGGGTAAGTTCATGATTTTAAAGGAAAATAAGGAGGAAAAGTAGATTTTTTTTACTTTAACTTCTGCTGCTGCTGCTAAGTCGCTTCAGTCGTGTCCGACTCTGTGCGACCCCATAGACGGCAGCCCACCAGGCTCCCCCGTCCCTGGGATTCTCCGGGCAAGAACACAGGAGTGGGTTGCCATTTCCTTCTCCAATGCATGAAAGTGAAAAGTGAAAGTGAAATCGCTCATATTAGGTCCTTATTTAACTCTGTTCTCATTTTCAATGCAGTCACTCAGTTGTATCTGACGCTTTGAGACTCCGTGGACTGCAGCACGCCAGGCTTCCCTTTTCATCACCAACTCCCGGAGCTTGCTCAAATTTATGTCCTTTGAGTCAGAGATGCCATCCAACCATCTCATCTTCTGTCGTCCCCTTCTCCTCCTGCCTTCAATCTTTCCCGCCATCAGGGTCTTTTCAAATGAGTCAGCTCTTCACATCCTGTGGCTAAAGTATTGGAGCTTCAGCTTCAACATCAGTTCTTCCAGTGAATATTCAGGACCGATTTCCTTTCAGATTGACTGGTTTGATCTCCTTGCAGTCCAAGGGACTCTCAAGAGTCTTCCCCAACACCACAGTTCAAAAGCATCAATTCTTCAATGCTCAGCTGTCTTTATAGTCCAACTCTCACATCCTTACATGATGTCCATGTACATCTGTATATGGAACTTTGTCATTAAAGTAGGGAGAGGGTGAGATGATTTGGGAGAATAGCATTGAAATATGTATAATATCATATATGAAACGAGTCGCCAGTCCAGGTTCGATGCACAATACTGGATGCTTGGGGTTGGTGCACTGGGACGACTCAGAGGGATGGTATGGGGAGGGAGGAGGAAGGAGGGTTCAGGATGGGGAATACGTGTATGCCTGTGGTGGATTCATTTCTATATATGGCAGAACCAATACAATATTGTAAAGTTTAAAAATAAAATAAAATTTTAAAAAAAGTAATGTCTCTGCTTTTTAATATGCTGTCTAGGTTTGCCATAACTTTTCTTCCAAGGAATGAACATCTTTTAATTTCATGGCTGCAGTCACCATCTACAGTGATTTTGGAGCCCAAGAAAATAAAGCCTGTCACTGTTCCCATTGTTTCCCCATCTATTTGCCACAAGTGATGAGACTGGACGCCATGATCTTCATTTTTTGAATGGATATATAAATGTAAAAATAGATTATAGGTGATAGAGAACTGCACATACAACTTCTAGCCATCGTATGTGTGTGTGCATTCATATTTGTGTTTGTGTGAGCATCATATGGAGAAGGCAATGGCACCCCACTCCAGTACTCTTGCCTGGAAAATCCCATGGATGGAGGAGCCTGGTAGGCTGCAGTCCATGGGGTCACATGAGTCAGACATGACTGAGCGACTTCACTTTCACTTTTCACTTTCATGCATTAGAGAAGGAAATGGTAACCCACTCCAGTGTTCTTGCCTGGAGAATCCCAGGTACGGGGGACCCTGGTAGGCTGCTGTCCATGGGGTCACACAGAGTCCGACACGACTGAAGTGACTTAGCAGTAGCAGCAGCAGCAGAGCATCATATTTCCCCTTGTAAATACAAATAATTTTTTAATAATAGAAATAATGTTATTTATGAGACTGAAGTCAATTTCTGCCTTTTGGGATAATGGGTGAAATTACTTTGGGCAGAACTTGCCTTTGTTCTACCAGGACTGTATGGTAAATATGTACACCCTTTGGCAAGGTAATTATTTAGCACATGGGAGTCAGCACTCCCACAGTGGACCATGTAGCACGGGGAGAAAACTGAGCAATGAGATGAGGAAGGAGTCACGTTATGATAGAAGATAAAATGAAACTATGCTCATATTTGCAGTCTCATGATGGAAAGATCAGCATCACATATGGTAGTTATATTAGCATGTACATTAAATTCATGCTCACATACACATATAGTAGAGATACCTGGATGAAGACTAATTCAAAGGTTCTTAAACTTAATGCTCACTGAAGAGATATGGATCTCCTCAATAACAGAACATTCCAACAGTGAGTTAAGAATGTGCTATAGGAATTTCCATAATATATAAAGAGCTTTTTGAAATTGGAAAATAATACAAAGAACCCAATAGTTAAGTAAACAATGACAAAATATAAATGACTTATAAACATTTATGAAAACTTGCACAAATACATCCAAAACAAAATGTGTAATAATTAAAACTATACTAAAGATGTATCTGGATTTCCCTGGTGGTTCAGATGGTAAATAGTCTGCCTGCAATGGAGGAAACCCAGGTTCAATCCCTGGATCAGGAGTATCTCCTGGAGAAGGAAATGGCTACCCACTCCAGGATTTTGGCCTGAAAAATCCCATGGACAGAGGAACCTGGTGGACCATGGGTTTGAAAGAGTTGTACACTATTGAGCAAGTTTCACTTTCACTCATAGATGTATTACTTTTCACTGATCATACGAGCAAAAATACAAAAGTCTCAGACGGTTGGTGAAGCTCTGAGAAATAACATATGTAGTTAATGAGGGACACAAACTTTTAAAACTTTGTGAACCCAGAACTTCCAGATGTACAAAGATGTACAAGCTGGATTTAGAAAAGGCAGAGGAACCAGAGATTAAATTGCCAACATCTGTTGGATCATAGAAAAAGAAAGAGAATTCCAGAAAAGCATCTGCTTCATTTACTATGCTAAAGCTTTTGATTGTGTGGATGACAACAAACTGTGGAAAATTCTGAAAAACATGGGAATGCCAGACTGCCTTACCTGCCTCCTGCAAAACGTGTATGCAGGTCAAGAAACAACAGTTAGAACCAGACGTGGAACCACGGACTGGTGCAAAATCGGGAAAGAAGTACATCAAGGCTGTATGTTGTCACCCTGCTTATTTAATTTATATACAGAGTACATCAGGTGAAATGCCAGACTGGATGAAGCACAAGCTGGAAGACTGACGGGAGAAACATCAATAACCTCAGATATGCAGATGACACCACCCTACTGGCAGATAGTGAAGAGGAACTAAAGAGCCTCTTGATGAAAGTGAAAGAGGAGAGTGAAAAAGCTGGCCTAAACTCAACACTCAAAAAACTAAAATCATGGTATCTGGTCCATCACATCCTGCAAATAGATGGGGAGAGAATGGAAACAGTGAGAGACTTTGTTTCCTTGGACTCCAAAATCACTGTGGATGGTGACTACAGCCTTGAAATTGAAAGACGCTTGCTCCTTGGAAGAAAAGCTATGACAAACCTAGACAACGTAATAAAAAGCTGACAAAAGTCCATTTAGTCAAAGCTATGGTTGTTCCAGTTATCATATACGGATGTGAGAGTTGGACGATAAAGAAGGCTGTGCAGTGAAGAATTGATTCTTTCGAACTGTGGTGCTGAAGAAGATTCTTGAGGGTTCGTTGGACAGCAAGAAGATCAAACCAGTCAAGTCTAAAGGATATCAACCTTGAATATTCATTGAAAGGACTGATGCTGAAGCTGAAGCTCCAATACTTTGGCCACCTGATGGGAAGAGCCAACTCATTGGAAAGACCCTAATGCTATGAAAGATTGAAGGCAGGAGGAGAAGGGGGTGACAGAGGATTAGATGGTTGGATGGCATCATCAGCTCAATGGACATGAGTTTGAGCAAACCCCTGGAGACAGTGAAAGACAGGGAAACCTGGCGTACTGCAGTTCATGGGGCAACAAAGAGTCAGATACAACTTAGAAACTAAACAAAAATAAAAGCTTTTAAAACCCCAGAACATCAAATTTAAAATTGCATGTAGCAGATTTTAGTATTATTTCTAACATCAAAATTTGAAACTAACCCAAATATCTACCAATAGTAAATTGCTTAAATGATGTTTTGATGTGCTGTGCAAAGGAATTTCAGGCTGTTATAAAAAATGAATGAGTTTTCTATGTTCTAATTTGAAAAAATCTCCAGAGCACTGGAAAAATATATGTAAAAGAAAGTATATAATATGGCATGTTTTGTGTAAAATGGGAAAAATTAGATGCTATATTCATTTGTATTTTTATATACATAAGAAACCTTGGGAAGTATATTATAAGAGCAATGGAAGCTTTGATTTATGGGCGATGCATGGAAACTTAAAGGATGGAAATGGAAATAAGACATATCTTTTTAAATAAGCTTGTTAGTTTTTTTAGCATGTTAGTGTATTACATTTACAAAGAAGTTAACTTTTTAAAAAGCATAATAAAGTGAAAGAGGAAGGTAATAAAAGGATAAAGAAAGAAAAAAGAAAAGAAGAATTAGCCCATTTGCTTTTCCGAGTACAGATGTCAGAGTAAAGCAAGATTATAGAATTGAACACTCCTAAGACCTAAGTGAAATAGAAATTTTTAAAATCTCAATAAAAATTCACTGGATAAACAGGTAGGACTTAATGCTGCTTGAGAAATGATTATTGAGGAAAAGTACCCAAGATTCTGAACAGTATGATTCTGTTGCTAAATTTTCTTAGAATTGGCACTTAAAAGAGAAAATTCTTCAGTAAATTATTGAGAATTTACCCTTGTATCCCTATGTTCGCAAACATAGGGAGTTCAATGGGTAGTCCTGCTCAGTTTGAATCCCTGTCCAGTGGCCCTTATGGGTGCAGAGCCAATTCTAGAGCCAGCTGGACAAAGAAGCAAGTTCTCTGGGCCACCCAGATGATGAGCATAGCCTCAAGCCCCATCAAATCAGGAAGCCTGGCTAGAGGTGTCAGGCAACTGTGGAGCACAACCTACAGCCCACTGGGGCAGGGAGCAAGTCAACAGTTCCACTCAACTTCTGATAGAGGCTAGAGGAGAAGACCCATCTGCAAATGCACAGAAACTAATGCAAAAATCATAAGGAATCAGGCAGACCTGACACCACCAAAGGAAACTAACAAAGCTTCAATGACTGACCCTGAAGAAATGAATATCTGAGAACTGTCTGACAAAGAATTCAGAATATTCATCTTAATGAAATTTAGTGTACAGCAACAACAAAAACCAGCTAGAAAAGGAAATGAAATTGTAACAGAGAAAAACAAACCTGACTCCATACTGGATATATTCCTTTAACTGTAACCTTTGTATTCTGTTGCCTGTGCTTAGTCATGCTGGCTTTGTATCTTCATAAAACAATGTTGTCTGTAGCCTGAAATAGGTGGCACTAGTGGTAAAGAGCCAGCCTGCCAATGCAGGAGATACGTAAGAGACGTGGGCTTGATCCCTGGGTCGGGAAGCTGCCATGGAAGAAGGCATGGCAACCCGCTCCAGTATTCTTGCCTGGAGATTCCCATGGACAGAGGAGCCTGCTGTGCTACAGTTCACACCGTTGTAAAGAGTCGGACACGACTAAGCGAGTGAGCACAAGCAAGAGCACAGCCCAGACACTTATAGAGGCTTTGGGGAAAGAACTGGTGATGATCACCGAATTAATTAAACATACAGCAAATATTAAACAACTGTAAGAATTGTGTCTGCAGAAATTTAAAAAATTTTAAAAAATCATAAGTGAAAAAGTCAAAGTGTTAGTCGTTTAGTCGTGTCCGACTCTTTGCCGCCCCATGGACTGTAGCCCACCAGACTCCTCTGTCTATGGAAATCTTCAGGCAAGAATACTGGAATGTGTAGCTCTTCCTTTCTCCAGGGGATTGTCCTGATCCAGGGATCGAATGCAGATCTCCAGGGATCGAATGCAGATCTCTACATTGCAGGCAGATTCTTTAATGTCTGAGCCACCAGGGAATTGATTATAGCATTCTCATATTCTTCATAATTGTTTCCTCTATTTTTCAGGTTGAAGAAATATTGATCTGAGTGAAGTTCAGTATACCCTTCACTTCAAATTCAGTTTCCTTATTTTTTCTATTAGCTTCTATTACATTTAAACTTTAAAATCATATTAAAATTGTACATGTAGAATGATTATAATACTATAAAAGTAATCCTATATAGAGAGCTGGGATTACATACTATGCAAATTTATTATGCTTCCTTTCTACCTTTTTCTTAGCTTTTTTGTTCATAGTTTTCTCAATGTAAATGTCCAGATGGTATTTGTAATGATGTTGACCAAATGCTAATACTAGTTATTTTGTGGTGATGGGATTTGGAGATATTTTTATGTCTGCTTTGTACTTTTTTGGATTTGTTTGGATTTCCATAAAGAATTCATTTTCTTTAATTAAAATAATGAGACCATTATTCATAAGAAAAAGAAAGATACCCTCTTGATAAATGCCAGAAGCCTTTCAAAACTGTGATCAAATTCAAAAGGAAAATGTTAAACTATGCAACAGATAGAATTCTTGCAAAGGAAGAGTCATTTTCTTGCTTTCTCCAAAAACCAAAATATATCTGTAACTAAAAATAACTACCAGTCTGATATGTTCCTGTTTCTGAGATGGTATATTAAAACTTTGTAACTAGTTCTGATGTTTATCACACACTTAATTGCGTTGAATGATTTCCCTATGTGTGCCTTTGAGTAGAATCATAAAAGTATAAATTTTAAAAATAATTTAGGGGTCATGAAACCCCATTTTGGGGATGGGCAAAGTAAAGCTAAAGTGCTTAGTGATTTCTTTTTTACAGAAAAATTCACCACTAAGTTAACCGAGAAGCCAGTTTTATGACTAGCTTTCTGAAATCAGCCTGTTAGCCACACTCCTACATTACATATTTGAGTTTTTCATATCGTAGAGATGAATGATTCATCAAATGAAAATACTACATCATCTGAGTATATAAAATTAATTGATCTTGTATTCTTTTATGTTTTCCTTTAGTTAAATCAAACCTTTAAAAAGCCATGAGACATAAATTCATAGGAAAGAAACTACTCACTACAATGTCGACAGATTTAACATTGGGGTGCTGGCATAGAATGGCATTGAAACATGTATAATATCATGTATGAAACGAGTCGTCAGTCCAGGTTCGATGCACGATACTGGATGCTTGGGGCTGGTGCACTGGGATGACCCAGAGGGAGGGTATGGGGAGGGAGGAGGGAGGAGGGTTCAGGATGGGGAACACAGGTATACCTGTGGCGGATTCATTTCGATATTTGGCAAAACTAATACAATATTATAAAGTTTAAAAATAAAATAAAATTTTAAAAAAAAGAAGATGGTTTCTTTGGATTTTTGTTTGTATTTTTCAAATTTACTACACTTAGATTTATTATTTCGAAACATTAAAGGAAAAAATTATGACTCAAAAGTCAGACACCAATTATTAGCTTTAAGAGAATAGCTTCGTTTTCCAGACAGGATAATGGGGCCATCCTTCCTTTACTAAAGCTAACAGAAACCTGGAAAATAGTTGGTGGAAAAATAACTTTTCAAATCAAAGAAAGTGGTCAGTGTACAAGGACCCTGCAAGCAGCCACGTGGACTGACAGGAGAGGAAATGGATCATCTTATTTGGGGACATCAACTCACGAGCCTGAGTCATGGCTAGAGGCCTCCCATGAAGTAGCTGGAGTTGCTGCCACCAATTCACTTTTTTTCCAGTATGAGCAGAGGAATATTCATCTGTTTCTGTGGTGATGGAGTCTTTCACAATGTCCTTTGGCCAAAGAAATGTAACCACAGCCATAATGATTTCAGACTCAAACTATTTCAGCAGCAGCAACAACAGTGAAAACACAGCAGCGGCCAATTCCCAAATAAACTCATGTGAATGCTTCATATTAGCTAATTGTCAAGGGGGTTTTATGGGAAACCATATCAAGAATGTTGCAGAGCTTCTTAGGATGCTGTTTTTCCTTGCTTGGATCTGAAGAAGAAATGGAATGCCAGGGCAGTAGAATTTACTCATCAAAAGAGAGTGGGGATAGAAAAGTAAGGGTTCTAAGAGGGTCTTAGTCCTTGGCCTTGATGCTCATTAACCCCATGACTCTTAGTGAGTCACCCCTGTCCCTGTGCATGGGTTTACTTCCCCTCCTACCTATTTACTTCCACCGCTCTACTCATTAGAAATGGGATGATATGCTAGATAAATATTTCTCAAACTTTCTTCTGTGACTTTCACAGCAGATGACTTTTGCATGTGTGACACTCTCCCATGAGTATATCCATATTTTGACATAAAAGAGAATCTGATGAGAAATAAAGCAAATAAGCTACAGACAGAGTAAGGCACAGAAAAAATAGACCATGGGTTGTGTTGAATCCCCAGTGTGTTAGTCAGCACTGGACTCCTTCTCTCCCACTAAAGAAAATATATTGGAATGCCAGTGTGAGAAGAGTGCTGTTATAAGGATAAATTTGGTTCCACACTAATTTATATGCCAGTAAATTAAGGATAATTCTCTTTAGCTACTATGAGTTTTTACAAATCAATAAGAAAAAAACTAAGTTTTTCTAAAGAAGGGTAAAATAAAAGTATTTTATTAAAAAAAAAATCTATACATGTCTATAAAAACATTAGAAAGTCCTCAAAGTAATTCATACTTAAGAAATCAAAACTACTGGAAAGAAGAATGTATTAATTTTTTAATATTAATAATACATGCATTTGTCTGCGGCATGAGTAAACAGAAACTCCTGTGTAAAAATGTAAGTGGCTTAGCCTTTGGAAAGATTTTGACAATTTACACTAATATACTTAACATATGTGTCTTTTGATTCATCAGTTCCTTTCCTAAGAATTTATCATTCAAAAACTTGCTGAATTGTTTGAATTATATATATTTTTTAGCAAGAACACAAGTAGTTGTCATCTAATGAAAGAAGACTCAAAACTGGATGTGGTAAATTTAGATTTAAGTTTTAGCTCATCTTACTAACTATAGAAACATAAGCAAGTGACTCAACTTCTTTGATTCTCAGTATTATTTTGCATTTTATAAAAATATCTACCTTGCAGGAAAATTGCAAATATTAGTTGAGAATAAATAGACAAAATCTCTTTGGTGATTTCAAATTATCAATAATGTTTTTTACCAACACCACCATAATTAAAATATCACAATTGCAGCTACATCCTAGTTTATGCAAATAACCAAATATATGTATTGTTTTAAAATAAGACAGAAAGGATTCTCATCTTCACCAAAAAATTGCTTTGGAGTTGGTTGCTCCATATAAATTGTGTTCATCATATATTTCAGTAATATCTCATAATAAACATCAATTTAAGCAGTTTATGAATATACATCAACTAGAAAGAAATAATATATATACCTAAATCTCTGTGAGATGGATTTTAAATATAATACAAAAACATGACTCCAAAAATAAAATGCTTTTCTACCTGTTCCTGAACTTAAAAACATTGTCTCATGTTGGAAAAACAAAAGTGAATGGCTTTACAATTTTAATTTTAAAATGTTACTAAAACTTTACATCTGCAAAATGTGACAATAATTTAAAGAACATATTGTATACATAATTTATATTTCATATACTGTATTTTGTCTTGTTTTATTGGATGAGTTAGGTGCTTGCAAAAATGCTGCAAATGAACTAAAGAACTGTTAAGAAAAAAATAAAATGAATTGCTTTATATTAGAAAAACAAACTCTGTTGATCTTTAGAGCTGAATAGTGGAGAGCTTTGATAAAAAGTAGCAGAAAGGAAGAATCTGCTAAGAGGCTGAGTGTGGTCTGAAAATGAATGGTGCTGAGAACACTACTTCTTTACACATATCTCAGTGTCAGAGGCTATATTAATAAAGCAGATTTATGGATTTCTTGGAGATTCTGTAAATATTAAAACTAATTAGCTCATGCAACAGGACACCTGAGCCACATTTACTAAGTGGAAACCTAATACGGTTCCACCCAACAGATAGTTCCACTGACTTAGAGTCAATCGGAATCAACCCTCTTTGAGGGTTAATTTCCAAACTCTATTTGGAATGAATGCTGGGTTGGAGAACATTCTTTCCAGGAAATATTTAACAGCTACTTTACACATGCACACACTCACAGTGTTCTGTGATTAAAAGTGTTTGGGAAGCACAGTATGTTATAATTTCCCTCTAGAGGGTTCCTGATATTCATTGGTTTATAAACATTATGAGGATTCTTGCTAAAAAGAAAAGCTGGAAGGTATAACTTCGGCATTCCCAATCTTGCTGGAATCCAAAATTCTGTGTTCAACACATCTGCTAAATTTCCAGAGAGCAGTAAAACGTGTGAGGTATGTTGAAGAGATAGTGTTGTGGGATTGTAAAGTACGGTTGCATAAATAATATTGTGAAATGGACTGTCTATTATATTCAAAACCAGAGCTTTAGAATACATTGCCTCTAGAATTGAGAGTCATAAAAAATTTATCCTCATGGACTGACTTTTTTCTTTAGCTCTTAGAAGATAAGTTAACATAGAAAATAAGAAATGTGATCTCATTTATTGTGTGTTCCATGTCATATTCTGTTGGAGGCAATGGGGATATAGCACTGAACAAAATAAACAAAAGCCTCTGCCTTCATATATCCAATCTACAGGAGGTAAGTTACAGTGGGTGCTTCAAAGACAGCTGATTAAGAAGTTACATGACTAAAGATATTTGAAGTTTGCTAGACCTTTCATGAGTGAAGTGAGTTAGGAGTTCCCAAGCACATATCATAGTTTTTTGCTTGTGTTTTGCCCATTTTCTTTCAGCATTTTAAAACTTTTTGGTAAAATATACATAACATGAATTTGCCATCTTTATCATTTTTAAACGGGCATTTCAGTGGTCAGTATATCCTCATGGTTGTACAACCAATCTCCACAGCTCTTCATCTTGCAAAACAGAACTTTGCCTGTTTTGAATCCATTTTATTTCTATATACTCTATAAGAATGAAAAAAAATGTTTAAAGAAATAGATCTTGGATAATTTGTATGTGAATTGTATGAAAATCAAAAGTCTTTCGTGTTATCTAATATGATAATTCTGATTGAAAATAATAGTTTGGAAAAGGTCTCCTACTTAGAAATTTTTCTCTACAGCATTTACTTTCAACTACCTATTCAGATACAGTTTATTGTGAAGCTTTTGTTTACTTAGCACTGGCCTACCACACAAGTGGGTCTGAAGGCACTTGGGAATGCATCCAGGATCATCTAACTCTAATTCACAGCCAACAGTATGATTTAGAAGTGTGGTGAAATATCAGCTGCCACATCAGTAATTCCAATTTGCTGCTTTTAAAATTACAGCACTGTAAATAAGGAGTCAGCAATGCTGATTGTATCACTCTGCTGCTCCTAAGTCACTTCAGTCGTGTCCGACTCTGTGCGACTCCAGAGACGGCAGCCCACCAGGCTCCCCCGTCCCTAGGATTCTCCAGGCAAGAACACTGGAGTGGGTTGCCATTTCCTTCTCCAATGCAGGAAAGTGAAAAGCGGAAGTGAAGTCGCTCAGTCACAGAACACTACTCAAAGTCATAGGAAAGTGTATATACTAGGTGAGTTCCTTAATATATCCTACAAACTCAGCCACTTTTAGGTTTTTTTACTAAAATCAAATAAGTAGCAATTATGCTCTTACAAAGCTCTTGAGAAATAATTGACTTAGTCAATTATCATCTACCCTTTGTTGTTGTTTAGTCATTAAGTCATATCTGACTCTTAGGCGACCCCATGGACTCTAGCCCGCCAGGCTCCTCTGTCCGTGGAATATCCCAGGCAAGAATACTGGAGTGGTTTGCCATTTCCTTCTTCAGGGGATCTTCCTAACCCAGGAATCGAACCCATGTCTCTTGCTTTGGCAGGCGGATTCTTTACCACTGTACCACAGTTAGGGCCTAGGAAGCCCTTACTGAAATTAATTTGCTTATCGCTGGGAAAGATTGAAGGCAAAAGGAGAAGCATCACCAACTCAATGGACATGAATTTGAGCAAACTCCAGGAGTTAGTGAAGGACAAGGGAGCCTGGCATGCTGCCAGGCTGCCAGTCCATGGGGTCACAAAGAGTCAGATAGGACTTAGGGACTGAACAACAGCATTGCTTGAAAATTTTTAAGATTATTTCTCAACAATTTCAGCAATTTGTATTCTTTTCCAAATAGTTGGTTAGATAGTAATGATCAAATCCCAACATTTAAAAAAAAATGAACAAAAGTCGTATATGTGACAGGGAGAGTTACTCAGTTAACTAGGTTGAAACTAAGGTCTCACTCATATCATTAACTTGTTCGATGAATTTACTTGTAATCAGGACTGATACTCATCAATTACTTACAAGTGGGGCTCTACTTGGGGCTTCCCTTGTGGCTCAGCTGGTAAAGAATCCACCTGCAATGCAGGAGACCTGGGTTCAATCCCTGGGTTGGGGAGATCCCCTGGAGAAGTGAATGGCTACCCACTCTAGTATTCTGGCCTGGAGAATTCCATGGACTGTATAGTCCATGGGGTCACAAAGAGTTAGACACAACTCAGGGACTTTCACTAGATACTAAGGTTCTACTTGATGGCTGCAGGAGGTATCCTTTCTGCATGATGCTACAGCCCATTCTGATTCATCTCTGACTATGCTATTCTGTTTTTGTAATCACTTAGAGTGTCACTTGGAGAAGGCGATGGCACCCCACTCCAGTACTCTTGCCTGGAACATCCCATGGACAGAGGAGCCTGGTGGGCTGCAGTCCATGGGGTCGCCAAGAGTAGGACACGACTGAGAGACTTCACTTTCACTTTCATGCATTGGAGAAGGAAATGGCAACCCACTCCAGTGTTTTTGCCTGGAGAATCCCAGGGACAGGGGAGCCTGGTGGGCTGCCATCTACGGGGTCACACAGAGTCAGACACAACTGAAGTCACTTAGCAGCAGCAGCAGCAGAGTGTTACTACTGCTTATAATGTATAACTTCTCAATATCCCTGTTTCCATGTCTAGGTTAATTAGCTCAGTGGTTGGCAGTGAGTAATTGTTTGCTGTTTGCTTTCCTATAACAGGAATTCACAAGCCACTTACTTAGAGATCTTACTATCATCACCACAGAACCTACCATTTATAGATCTGAAGACACAGATGAAATAAATTTAGCTATTTCCTTCAATAAATGGGGACCCCTCTTTATCTTACAGTGTTAAAAAACTTGAAAGTCCTAGTTGTTTTATAATGTTAGACTTTTTGGCATCCATCCTTGAAATGGCTTGTTTCAAATTTCATTTCCAGCAATCCAAGCTTTCATTAGTTATGGATGCTCCCGGATTTCACACGATAGAACTTCTTACTTCATCATGTTTGAGTTACTCAAGTCAAAATTTCTCTTCATGTGACAGGGCAGTCACTCTTTGTCCTGTCTGAAAGACCTTTCCCTGAATTTCTTTGTGTTACAAAATCATCTTCAAACAGACAACCACAGACATTTGCAATTCCAGGCGTTCAAAAAGCTTTATTCACATTTAAGCACTAGAAAGTTAGTACATTCCAACTCATTTCCAGTTCCCAGGCTTACTGAATTACTGACTCATGCTGACTCATGGATGGGTCTTATCCCTGGATGCTTCTTACTTATAACCTGAACCAAATTCTCAAGTAATTTCTTCAAGCATTTTTTAAGAAAATAAAACATAAAGAGAAAAATCTACTGTCTGCAGCTTCGATATTTTGATTTCTATACCTCATTTACCAGAAATATCTCAGACGAGTCTGGAAAATGCCATATATATATATATATATATATGTCTA